>NC_047035.1:35529990-35832386 GCF_011762595.2 Tursiops truncatus | reverse complement strand
TCAATAATGATTTGTTGGAGCAATTAACCTTTATAACTTTGAAAATGCGTATCACCTTAGAAGACAGGGCAAAGTGGATGGAAAAGTCAATCTCAAAGTTAAAATTAAAAAAAAAAAATCTGTAGGCTCTTTTCCTGTAATTAGGGTACATTGTCACCAAGTGGCAGTAAGTGCTTTAATCATTTTGTCGATCTACTGGGCAAGTGCTTTTCCTTAGATTCAAGTTGTGTTTGCCCAAGTCCAAAGTAACAGATTTATAGTCACTTGTTTTCTGCTTTATGATTATTCATTATTTATAATACTTTTTAAAATTGCTGACTTGAAACAATAATAAACAGTAAAGCTGTTCATTCTCAGAGAAACACTTTTTTCTCTGTGTATATATTAGTTGTCATTAAATCTATTCTTTTCCCATAGCTATATTCTGATTTAAATTTTTTTTTTTTTTTTTTTAACTTTGACATGAATTCCACCATAGAGTCATTGTGCCTCAAGGCTGACCTGTGGAGCCGGGCCTTCAGGCTAGATTTACATTGCAAAGCTTTGTGGCTTCTCTCAGCTGCTAGCTCTACCCTCATTTAAAGCCTGCTGTTGACTTAGTTCCCTATGTGTTTCAACTCCCCTTTTCTCAACACTAGCTCTTTTATTTCTCTTCTCTGTATCAGAATTAGGAAGAGAGAGAAAAGAACACCTATTCCTTTATCTTGGACACATGATTCTGCCCCAGATTCTTTCCAATACAAAGAAAGTAATTGTTCTTAAACAAGAGTCAAATATCTCCCTTTATTCAGTTTTCTCATTGGGAGTTCTTTAAACTAGTGATTGTGTGCAATAGGACGTATCTTAGCGAAGCCAGAGCAATGATCCTGCAAAGGGCAGTTTATATAAATTGTTTTTGTGATAAGAGTTCTTTAGAAACTCTTTTTCTAAAGAAAGAGATAGAGCTCTTAAGCAGAAAAATGAAGCAACATTTTGACAAAGTTCCTGACTGGGCATTTAAGATTTTCTGCACAGATCCTCTGAAGGGTGCCAGGCCCAAAGGCTGGACCTCGTGAGTCAGCTGCAGTGATCCCACTGTGAGTCACATATTATAAGATCGCTAGGGACACATCCTCTCCTTGGTTCACATTTCTTCACCAGGCATGCTAGGGATGTAATAAATTCTTACTGAATATTCTTCAGGGATGATCCAGACTCAGGGCATCCACATTACAGATGCTTAATCCAACATAAAGGATAACATTTTTCTTCTTTCTATGGAAATGACCCATTCATATATTTGCATATTGCGAACAAAATCTGATCACTCTAAGGTTGAATGTCTTTTAGAATATATATAAAATCAAAACTCATTAAGACAATGTTTATGTTTAAGGAATGTTCATTGAATGAATGAAGGAAAATGAACATTCTGAGTTCATAGTCTATAAATATGTTAATTTACACCAGTGTTCTTTGATACTTTTGGATTTCATATCCCATTAGTTAAAAAAAAAACTCTCAAAATGTATATTATTTAAAGTTATTCAAATGTACTACTGTACCAATGCTTTATGTACATGAAAATATACACAAAATTATAAACTCTTAAAAGGGTAAGATAAAAAAGAAACAAAGCTTCTAAGTAATTATTTTATTTATTATTGGTAAAAATTTCATTCTCACCAAAATATTTTACACATTACTAATATTCTTAGTGAGAACAATGCAATTGAATATGTTCTATGTTTTAAAATTTTGGTTTAGGACTTTGTGATGTAATCATTCAATGGTCTAGTTCTAAGTTTGATTTGTTTTCTTACTTGGTTTTAATTGCTGTCAGAGGATAAAAAACTACTTCATTGATCCAAATATAAGGTTTGTAACATTGGCCTCTCTTACTGAATCACAGTATTCATTATTCAATCATATTCATCAAATATGTAAAGGTTTTTGTGGAAATTCAGCTAATACCTTTTTGTATTCTCTGATATCAACCTCATTTTCTTACAAATGAATCAGAAGAGGCATTGGTGGAATATGGTTATGTTCTCATATTTTTATAAAATATGTTCAAAACTGACTATGTGAATAATTTTTAAATGCTAGAAAATTCAGTTTCTTAGTGTGAAAAGATGGAAGTTTTTATAGGTGGTACAATGCCATTTTCAACAACAAAATCACATAATGATGGAAACAGTGCTCTCTCCATAGCACAAGTTTCTTTTGAGGAGCAGTTACTCTCTCACTCCTTGGTAAATTGACACTATCACCCTAAGGGGCATATTAGGTGTATGCATGTATGTAGGTGTGTATGTATGTATGTATGTACTTAATACCTGTTAGGTAGAATTCCGTTAATAGCTATTTTCATTGTTTGTTTATTTATTTATTTGAAGTATAGTTGTTTTACAATGTTGTGTTAGTTTCTGGTGTACAGCAAAGTGATTCAGTTATACGTATGTACATATATTCTTTTCATATTCTTTTCCATTATAGTTTATTAGAAGATACTGAATATAGTTCCCTGTGCTATAGAGTAGGACCTTGTTGTTTATTTTATATATAGCAGTTTGTATCTGCTAACCCTAAACTCCTAATTTATCCCTCCTCACCTGCCTTTCCTCTTTGGTAACCACGATTTTGTTTCCTATGTCTGTGAGGCTGTTTCTGTCTTGTAAATAAGTTCATTTGTATCATTTTTTAGATTCCACATATAAGTGATATCATATATTTGTCTTTGTCTGACTTACTTCACTTAGTATGATATTCTCTAGGTCCGTTCATGTTGCTGCAAATGGCATTATTTTGTTTTTTTTTATGGCTGGGTAATATTCCATTGCATATATACTACCACATCTTCTTTATCCATTCATCTGTCAATGGACATTTAGGTTGCTTCCATGTCTTGTTTATTGTAAACAGTGCTGCAATGAACATTGGGGTGCATTAGAGTTTTTTTCTGGATATATACCCAGGAGTGGGACTGCTGGATCACACGGTAACTCTATTTTTAGTTTTTTTAAGGAAACTCCATACTGTTTTCCATAATGGCTGCACTAATTTACATTCCCACCAACAGTGTAGGAGGGCTCCCTTTTCTCCACACCCTCTCCAGCATTTATCATTTGTAGACTTTTTGATGATGGCCATTCTGACTGGTTGAGGTGATACCTCCTTGCAGTTTTGATTTGCATTTCTCTAATAATTAGCGATGTTGAGTATCTTTACAGGTACCTATTGGCCATTTGTATGTATTCTTTGGAGAAATGTCCGTTGAGGTCTTCTGCCCATTTTTTGATTGGGTTGTTTGTTTTCTTGTTACTGAGTTGTATGAGCTGTTTGTATATTTTGGAAATTAAGCCCTTGTTGGTCACATCGTTTGCAAATATTTTCTCCCAGTCTGTAGGTTGCCTTTTTTCTTATGTTTTCCTTTGTTGTGCAAAAGCTTATACGTTTGGTTAGGTCTCATTTGTTTATTTTTGCTTTTATTTCTATTACCTTGGGAGACTAACCTAAGAAAAAAATTGCTACAATTTATGTCAGAGAATGTTTTGCCTATGTTCTCTTCTAGGAGTTTTATGGCGTCATGTCTCACATTTACGTCTTTAAGCCATTTTGAGCTTAGTTTCGTGTATGGTATGAGGGAGTGTTCTAACTTCATTGATTTACATGTGGCTGTCCAATTGTCCCTAACGCTACTTGCTGAAGGGATTGTCTTTTCTCCATTGTATATTCTTGACTCCTTTGTCAAAGAGTAATTGACTGTACGTGTGTGGGTATTTGGCATTATTTAAAAGGTCAGAAATTTGCAGTTTTGCAAATGCACAATCAGTAGCACATCCTCATGTATGACAACTCTTAAGGACTTTGCCACGAGATAACCAGCAAACCTCGCCGCGGTACAAATGATTTGCATGATCACTCCACATGTCATCACAATGTAATCTAAAGCTTTCCCTATATTGTAAATGATCCTATTTTTATAAATTAATACCACCTCTAACATTTTCTATTTCTTTATGGTCTCACAACTCAAAGAGTGGTTCACTGACCAGCAGCACCAGTCAGCATCACCTGGGAGCTTTTAGAAATGAAGACTCTCGGGACAGGACAGACCTACTGAATCAGAATCTGCATTTTAATAAGACCCCAGGTGACTCTCGCGCACACTTTCAGCCTTGAGAGCACTGCCCTGTGAAATTCTGGCTTCTACTTTTTTGCTTCAGTAACTTGTTTAGGAAAAATGAAGCGAATGAATTTCACACATGGGGCAAGTCTGTGGCCTGACTTCCAAATTCTTTTTTTTCCCCAATCAAACCACCTGCTCCTTTGGTGGTGGCCTTCACTCAGTTTTCAAGAAGTCATTTTCTGTAGGGAATGCATTTTCTTTAGTGTCTCTTCCCCTTAGTGACTCACAAAAAAATACTGTAGTTCTCTACACAATTATTAAAAAAGGACCTTAGTTGTACCATTAACTTAGACAACATTTGTATTTTCACCCCGAAGTATAACAGACCTCCTGATTGGTGTGATTTGTTCCATACTCATTTCTTCTAACCTTCAACAATGTCTTCTATGCATCTTTTATTTGCTGATAAAGGAATCCATTTCAGTTTGCTCCATGTTCTTTTCCACATCTGTTTCAACCATTTTTACCACAGAAGGAAGAACATAGAAAGAAGATGTGTGGTCTTTTGCTTCTTCTAAGAAACCCTTAAAGATGCTTCTTTATTGCACGTAACATTTTTAAAAATATTGGATTGGGTATCACCTGACCTAAAATATTGATAAGGCTATTGGAGAGGTTGTATTATGTTCTGAATGCTTAAGTTTTGGATATCCTGCTACTCACGATGCCTTCCTACTCACATTCCGTATAACGTCAGGTAAAAAACACACCTGGGGCAAATTAATGATAGTTAATGATAGTGGATGTAAATATGTATTATAAATAATCTTCATCATTTCCATTTCTAAAATTTGACTGGCTTTTCACCAGAAGAAATCAGATCACCACTTTTCACCTCGCAGTGTGACTGACTCAGAGCTCATCTTTGTGATGGGCTAATGGTCAGCCCCGCCATTTCTGCATTCTTTGTGCAAATCTTTCTGCTGCTATTTCTTTGCAGGAAACTTTTAAATCCCTGTGTCTGTTTTCTGAGAATTAGTTTAGTTAAAATTAGATACTCTATTTCCTCGATGCACCTACCAGAAAATACTTCACACTACACTGAAATGAAAGAAGAGGGGGTGCCACGTGTAGACCCCTGGTTTATGGAAGTGCAAGCTCCGTGGGTGATAACCGTGTATGCCTTGGCCAGCTGTTCATAAAACTCGCAGCAGTGTGCTTCAGTCCTACTTCTGAAGCAGAGGGAGGTGTTTGTAGAATGGTTCTGACTGCAAGTAGAGAGGAGGACAGGTGATGATTACCTTGGGGACATTTCAAGCAGATGGCAAGTGCGCCCCCTATCGCAGACTCACTTTCCTGCTCCCTGGACTCCCCCCTGTCAGTGTGGCCCTGGGAAGCCAGACTTCGTCCATACAGGAGCTCCTGTCTTGCCTGTCTAGGTGTTATATGGACGTATCCCACAGCTGTCTTGCCCTCCCTTCCGCAAACATTCCTGTCTCCCCATACACACTCTGAAATTAAACTCCTTCACAGCCCAATACGCTTCTCTCATAAACAAGGTTTGGAGAGAATATTTTTTCTTTCACCCAGGAGCAGATTCTACCTGCTCTGTTGAGCTGATGGAGGGCGTTTCCCTCTACCAAAGCAACAAAGCTGACTTTGCTGTCATTTTTATAAGTGATGCTGACCCTGTCATGAAGTGTTCTCCTCCAGACTGCTTTACTCATTAACCACAGTCGAGTGTTAACCTTTCCAGACATAAATAATACAGCAGCACCTTGGCCTGAATGGAAGAGAGGAAATGGCCATGGCTTTACTTTGTTCTTCTCCCTTGGATACTTGCAAACTTCTTTTTCTTCTTGGGTTTGACAAAATGTCAAAACCGTATTTCTCTTTATCTGTGCTGAGAAATTCTTCACCCTGCCCTGAACCCATGCCCTCTGCCATTCAACTTTGCCACATGGGTGGGGTGACTTGACACTGGGCTCAGACACGGGTCACGCTTTGGCCAGAGGAATATTAGCAGGCCTGACAGATAGAGGCTGCAAAGGGGTGTGGGCATCAGAGCTTGCTCCCTTGCATCTCTGCTTTCACCATGAGAAAGGCAAGCTGAGGCTAGCCCACAGGTCCCAGGAGGAGGCCAAGGGTCACGTGGAGCACAGCCCAGTCACCTCAGTCACCACAGACTCATCCAGATGATCTGACAGCCCTGGCGTCTCAGACAGGTGAGTCCAACCAAGGTGGGGGGAGCCACTTAGCTGACCCCCAGTTGATTCCCAAAGTCGGAGCATAAACAGTGGTATATGTGCCTGGGTTTTCATGGTTGTTTGTTAACCAGCACTAGATCCATCCTCTCTAAGGCCTGTCCCTCCTTCTGCGCTCTGGACCCGGGCATGCCCCCTTGTCAGGGACCCTCTCTAATGATCACCTCCTCTGACACCTATTTTTTTTTTTTTTTTTTTTTTTTTTTTTGCGGTACGCGGGCCTCTCACTGTTGTGGCCTCTCTCGTTGCAGAGCACAGGCTCTGGACGCACAGGCTCAGCGGCCATGGCTCACGGGCCCAGCCACTCCGCAGCATCTGGGATCTTCCCGGACCGGGGCACGAACCCATGACACCTATTTCTTGAACGTTTTCTTCCTCATTGGCTGTTTCTCATCAGCATTTGAATCCTCTCAAGTCCCTCCTATCACTGGGTTCCTAAATAATTGCGTTTTGTCCTATTACTCTCTCATCCACTTATCACCTCATTTCCCCTTTTCCTTCACAGGTAGCATCTTGAAAGAGAAGGGTTATGCCTATCCCTCGTTTCCACTTTTCCACCCCCCATTTCACTCTCAACCCACTCTCCCATCACAGCACTGAAACTGCTCTTACCCAGGCCACCAATGACCTGCTTGTTACTGAATCTAATGTATACTTTCCCTCCTCCTCTTTGCCTACATCCTTATCCATATCCTCTTCCTTCTGCTCTCATAGTCCCTCTAGCACCATGCTCTCCTAGATCTCCTACTTCACTGCTCACCCTCACACTGCCTCTGGGCTTTTCATGCTCATTCCTTCCCTTTGACATTGGCTGGTTCCCTTGGGCTCTATTCTAGAATATCTTCACCCTTCACCTGGGATCATTTCATCCATATCTCATTGTCTCTATTGCCAACAATAGTGTGATAACTTCCAGATTTGTAAGTCTTCCCAGCTCCTTGTACTGAGCTCCAGATACATATATCTAAGAGTCTATTGGATAGCCCATAGGCAAACATGAAATGTCTAAAATCTAACTCAGTGCTGTCCTCTCTAAACTCCCTCTTTCCCCAGTATTCCCTGTCTCGGTGAATAGCACCATCTCTCCCACCCGGTAACAAATGCCAGAATCCTCGGCACTGTCCTTAGTTTCTCTCTTTCTTCCTTCTTCCACATTCAACTCATTCTCAAGTCTGGTTAATCCTATCTTCCTAATATACCTTCAGTCTGTTTACTTGTCTCTATCCCACGTCAGCTACCTTAGTTAAGGTCACGGTTACCCTTTGACTGATTACTTTCCCGGGCTCTTAACTTACCTCCTCTCCGTACCTTTCCCAGCTCTGAGCCATTTCCCATACTGCTACCAACACCATCTTTCTAAAATGGAAATTGATAGCGTCATTCCCCTTCTTATAAACTTTTGACGGTTCCCATTGCCAGAAATCACAGAAGGCTCTTTCCGATCTGGATCCCAGCTTACCTCTCCAGCTTTACCTCTTAACATACCCTTTCTTGAACTAGTGGAAGCCATAAAGAGCTACCTGCAGTTGCTCAAAGGCATCCTATTTTCTCTTTGTCGCTTTTGTTCCTCTAGCTTCACTTGCCTAGAACAGCTGACACCCCAGCCTTGCCCTGGCAGGTGGGGTAGGAAGCAAGCCCGTGTCCCCCACGCACTGGCAGGAACCCCTGTCTTCTCTACCACTCAGCCCATCCCCTTGCACGCCGAGGCCTCTTTCCTAGGCTACCATCCATATGTAAGGGCCTTGTGGCATGGATTGTGTCTTGTGCAACACGCCATCCCCAGAACCCACCACATTTGGGAACCCAGGAGGTGCTCAATTAATGTTGGTTGACTGTGCAACTGAGAAAATAAACTAATATGCACACGAATCATAGACATCTTACCTGAAAGCTTCTCCACCTTGTGGAGTGAAGACCTTTTAGTTCCTCAAAGATTTCCTCCTCTCGCCCTACCATCTACAAATGCCTTTTATCCTTATTTTATTGTCCACTATTTTTTTTAAATAAATTTATTTAATTAATTAATTTATTTTTGGCTGTGTTAGATCTTCATTGCTGCACGCGGGCTTTCTCTAGTTGCAGCGAGCGGGGGCCACTCTTTCTTGCGGTGCGTGGGCTTCTTGTTGCGGTGGCTTCTCTTGTTGCGGCGCACGGGCTCTAGCCACGTGGGCTTCAGTAGTTGTGGCTCACGGGCTCCAGAGTGCAGGCTCAGTAGTTGTGGCACGTGGGTTCAGTAGTTGTGGCTCACAGGCTCTAGAGCGCAGGCTCAGTAGTTGTGGCGCATGGGCTTAGTTGCTCCGCGGCCTGTGGGATCTTCCTGGACCAGGGCTCGAACCCCTGTCCCCTGCATTGGCAGGCAGATTCTTAACCACTGCACCACCAGGGAAGCCCTATTGGCACTATCTTTAGGTCCCATAAAAATGTCTTCAATTTCTTTTACTAGCTGTCTCAGAGCAATAAGCTTCTCCAGTTTCCCCTGTCTCTAATGACTGCCATGTGGGGACATGATACGCTAATGCTTGCTTCAATAAGCTGGAGTTATTGTTAAAACAAACTGAACTTCCTCCAGCTCACCTCTCATTTTAAATGGCCCACTAAAATTGATTCTGTGAAATAGGCTTTTAAAAAATACCTTCCTCAAGGAGAAAATATAAACCAGGGAGGGCTGTTAGTTTGGAAAACACAGGCTTATTTGGAGACCCAGTTTGTTTCACTTGACCGCACAGGAGGTAATAATGCCCGTTGGCACAGAGCAGTCTAAACCTGTTTCCATCCACACTAATGGAACCAGAGTTCTCAAAGATTCTGAGAAACAATGACACCAGCTTCAGCTTTGAATGACTTGGGGAGTGACCCAGCTATGACATGTGCACAATTTGTGTGTCTGTGTGATGGCGGCGATGGTGTGTTACACAGCATTATAACACAAAACTTCTTGTTCATTTGTGCCATGGTTCCTCCAAATTAGTAAACCAGAGTATCACAATTCTGTGTCTAAAAACTTTCCCATGACTGTATGAAATCTGTGGATTATACCAATTTACACACACACATTTTATAATATTTATCGTCTAAGCCTTCTATATCTTCTATGACTGTAAACAGTAAATAGCTCCAGACTGAGCACTTTCCTGCGACAGGACTCATTTGGGGTCATGTTGTGAATTGAGGGTCCTGGAATCATCATCAGAAAAGTACTTCAAGGCTGGAACCCAGTTTCAAAATGGGGAAGAAAGGTCTGACTCTCTAACTCCTGTTTGTAGACTACAAATGACCTTGTTTGTGTCCTTGTGAAACAGAATTTTTTCCTCCTCTCTCCTTTTACTGAGGGGGTTGCATGTAGGGGAGGTGGTTTCCTTGAACCCTGATCACTTGTGTCCACTGCCAGGATGAAACGCATTCTCAGAGGCCTGAGAACATAACACAGACAAGGAAAGCAGACAGACAGGCAGAGGAACATGCAGCATGGGGAGCTGGAAGGGCAGTGGGAGCTCAGTGCAAACACAGCCCCCGGCAAGGTACTTGGAGGAGAACTCGCAGTGGTGATCTGGGGCTATGAAGTGTCAATTGCTTTTGTAGGTGGTGAGATATATATATATATATATTTTTATGTCAATTCTATTTTTTTTCTTTAAACAGAGAAACTAAACTTTTGTGGTGTCCATAGGGTGATTCAAAAACTGTGGAAAATCATGTTATGCAGTAGAGAGAAATGCTGAAATGAGAAAATATGGACTACAGCAGAAGAGCAGAAATGAGACTTAGTAATGGGTCCATTCGACAGTCAGCCACAGTCTTCCAGCCGTGGGCCTAGCAAGCACATTACCTCCCCCAGTGCCCTGGCATACCCGGTCTGTTTTCATAACCTCTGCCAGACCTTTTGTTTTTGGTCTGAAGAAGTAGAGTTCAAATGTGTGCAAAGTTCTGGATGTTTTCTCTCCAGCTATAAAAGTCCTAACAATGCAGACAATGGTTTCCCATGGCTTTAAAAAGGTAGTGGAGTCTCCAAACTCTCATGATTACACACCCCTCTCAGTTAAAAAATGTGTATATATTTATTAATACATTGTAAGCATGTGCTCATCTACTAACATAATGTACACGTGGTAAAGCATATACAAAACATAGAAGCTAAGCAGTGTATGAGATAAATGTACAAGCAGAGGTTCTAACACAGTATTTTCTTCCCACACTATAGGAGATTGCCTCTCTGCCTCCTGTTGTGGTGAGCGTGTGTCCCAACCAAGAGGAAAGATCACTTCAACTACTCACTCGCAGGCCTACAGAGAACAGAAGGAGGATCAAGAGACGGAGAAGCTGGTAAATTCTTCAGAGATGGGATTTATGAATACGGAGATATGGACTTCCATTTCTGGAGATACACTGGACTAGAAATCCTGAAATCCTTTCCACTCCCAAATAAACAAACACATAGCAACAAAGTTAAAGGCTGAATAAAATGTTTCAAACATTCAGAACCCTTAGGGCAGTGGTGAAAGTCTCACAATGTAAAAATAAAGTGCTCCTGGAAGACAGCAGCTGCCCTCAAGGGTTTTGACCCCCGTCATCCATTCTAGCGCCTTGAGTGTCCTGGCCATACTGGGGAGGTGGAGAGTCGGAAGGGCAGGGACCCCCTACATGCTACACCCTCAGCAAAAGGATACAGGAGGAAAAAATTCTGCTTCACAAGGGCACAAACTTGTCTGTCTCTGCCTTGGCCCTTGGAAAAAGAAAAATCTCTCCCAAATATGTGTATCCACTGGCCTGTTCCCATGCAGGTTTGCAGCTGGAATTCACACTATCCGTAAATACCGAAAAGTGCTGAGATTGATTAATGAGAAATTAGTTCAAAGCGGTCCAATGTTGAAAGCACCCCTAGCAGATGGCAGAAGCAAGTACAAATTTTCTCTAGAGGAACATACTTCAACCCCAGTCTCCTAGGATTTTCATAGATAAGGGCCTGAGAACAGGAGGGTGTGATGGAGAGAGAAGGCCAAATACAGATTTAAGAGGAGCTCCTGAGAGAGATAACACAGAAGATGGGAAGAGGCAATATTTGAAGAATAAAGGCTGAGAATTTTCCAGATTTGGAATTGCAACAAACCCAAGCAGGATAATAAAAAGAAATCCACATATTGACACACTGCTGTAGTGAAATTGCTTTCAAACCAAAGGCAAAGAGCAGGTATTAAAAACAGCCAGAGAGGAAACTCAGATCATAGGAACTACAGCTGATGGACATTTTAACCCCTCAGTAGCAACAACAGGAGCCAGAAAGAGGAGGGATGCTAGCTCCAAAAGGCTGAGAATCGAGAACGGTCCACCCTGTGAAAACATCTTTTGAGAATACAGGGAAAGAAAAAACACTTTCAGACAAATGTCAGGAGAGATCACCACCAACAGAACCTTCTTAAAGAATCTTCTCTTGTCTCTGAGAGATCCCTCCTCATTCTCAGAGAACAGATCTACGTCACAACACTGGTCCTGAGAAGCATCAGGAGTGATTTCTACAGAAGTTGGTCTCCTCCCCTCACACAACCCATCTTCTGCTGGTTCCCATGTGCTCAGAGCTACCTGGACCGGTTGGGTTGCATTTCTTCTCTCCCTTCTCTTCTCACATTGTTGAACTCACACTGCGAGCTCCTGACAAGTTGTTCTTTGCCTTTCCCGAATGGGCTCTCTGCACCAGATGTTAGAAATTAGGTTTCGTCCAGACATCAGCAAATCTCAGATCCGAGGCACTGCCTGGGCTCCCAACAAGGCGAGGGCAGAAAGTCCTGCTCAGCTGACGCAAGAAAGAGAAGACTAATGACCTTTGTTTTCCAACCAGCCCGATATTCATCCCCATTCACAGTAGTTCAGTTTGCTCATCACCATTTGGTATTTGGGTGACCCTAATAGCACTGACAGGTAAAGAGAAAGGGAAGCAGTAGGGGAAACGCTAGGAGGCGTAATTAAAACGGAGTGCTAATACCTCTGCCCATCAAAGCCCCGTTCACTGTGGCTCTGAGTGCTGGCTGGAAAGGAGCAGGCAGAACATGTGCCAGGGCGGGCCTGTCCTCGTCCTCGAGGCCGTGAGCACAGATGCCACTCCCTGCCCTCCTCACGGCCCAGCTGCCTGGGCAGCCCATGGACCAGCCGTGCTGGTGTGTTAAGTGCCTCATGAAGCCAGAACTCTGGCTGGTCCTCGGCACCCGCCCCGGGAGGAGTGGTGGTGCTGAAGGGACCTCACTCCTGGATGGAATCCCTCGGGCTGTGCAGAGAGGACTGGCTTTTCTCAGGGGCTTTGACCATCCATGAAGGCAACACTGACCTCAGGAGATGGAACAAGGGTGCTGACGGAGGCTCATGCAGAAGCCAATAAGGCAAGCAAACCTGAAGTGTCTGAGAGATTTTATGATTTCCCCATCATGCCACCATTCCATTGTCCTACGCAGAGAATAAAAGCTCAGGCGTGATGCCCAGCTCATTTTATTCTTAGAACTAACTTGGTGAGGCAGAGGTTATCAGCATCCTTACTTTATAAATGGAGGATGCTGAGGGGAGAAGTCAACGGACCAAGGCCCTGTGGCTGGTACGCTCAGGGCTCTAGTCCTTTGTATGCAAAGTCAGAGCTTTATCCGACAAAGATGGTGCTCCTAGCCTGAGATGTTCTGCCAGTGCATATACAATAGCATTAGTCAGTGTTACCTGAGCTCTTCCTGTGTGCTAGGAACAGCTCTAAGGGTTTACATGTGTTAACCCATATAATCCTCACAGTTGCCCCAGGGAGTAGGCACTATTTTTATTCCTGTTCTACAAAATTAGAACACTATAGGCCCAGAGAGGTTTTTTCTTGCCCAAGGTCATAGGGCTGGTAGAGCCGCTGGGATCAAACCCTCCAGAGCCTCTGTTCTTAATCCTCTTTATACATACCATATATTTTCACTCCCCCTTCCTTTCTCCTCCATCCCTCTGCTCTCTTTCCTTCTGTCTCTAAATAAGGGCCCAGTAAGTACTGAAATGATAAATCAATACAAAAAAAATGTTAATGGCTTTTTCTTTAATACCCACGGCTGTTTCTTCATCTAGAATGGGTCTTTGGCTGGTTTTTCTGAGGAGGGAAGAATCAGTATTAAGGCATCTGCATCTTGAAGCCAATAGCACGAGGCATTGCAGGCTGGCCGGGACTCAACCCAGGGCTTGGCAGTGTCAGCCAGGGGTGGAACTAATGAACCACACCTCCATCTCTGTGACCCAACCCAGGGCACGGTGTCCTGGGCTGGCATCCACAAATATGCCCAGGTGCAGAGCCCCTACTCTCTTCTCTGCAGCCTGAACCAGGTTATGTCCTGGAAAGGCTAGCAGAGCAGGCCTGCCCTTGCTCTCCTCACCACACCTCCCCAGAAAGCAGGTGTGCAAGTTGGCCAGAGCAGCAGAGGTGACTGCCCCGCTGCTGTCACACATGAGGTTGAGTAAACTGCAGAGCACCAGAGCTTTGCCTGTGGCTGGTCGGTCCCCAGCAGCCTGCCTTTGTCACCTGTGTCACTGTGCCGCTGCTACAGCTTCATTAGCATGCAGTGACACCTTGTAATTGCTCCTTTGTGTAGGCCCACTGACTGGACCATATGTGTTAGGAGTCTCTGTCAGTAGGTCTATTGTATATTAATTACCTCTGCTTTGGATTCTGCAAACACTGCCAGGCCAGTCATGGGTAGAAAAGGTATCTTCAGTGACACAGATACAGAGGAAGGGACAGGTCCAGGCTTGTGGGCCTTAAAGTTTATACAATTATGAGAGTCCTCTTCAAGAAAAAGAATACAACATTATGAATAGGAAATGTCTAGGCCCTCATGGGGGACCTATGTGTGTTGGAAGGTGGGTACTGATGATTAAATGTTATTAGTTTCACGGTGAGAGTATATCTTATATCAGGTGACAGACAGATGTATGGAAGCAAGGGTTGCCTTTTTTTGGTGTGTGTGTGTATGTGTGGTTCGCGGGCCTCTCACTGTTGTGGCCTCTCCCGTTGCGGAGCATAGGCTCCAGACGTGCAGGCTCAGCGGCCATGGCTCACGGGCCCAGCTGCTCCGCGGCATGTGGGATCTTCCCGGACCGGGGCACAAACCCGTGTCCCCTGCATCGGCAGGCGGACTCTCAACCACTGCGCCACCAGGGAAGCCCAATGGTTGCCTTTTGAGTAGTCTTCTGCCATGGCTTGT
Organism: Tursiops truncatus; assembly: GCF_011762595.2. Classification (NCBI taxonomy): domain Eukaryota; kingdom Metazoa; phylum Chordata; class Mammalia; order Artiodactyla; family Delphinidae; genus Tursiops; species Tursiops truncatus. The sequence goes on along the minus strand of NC_047035.1, from coordinate 35,817,810 downwards.
TTGGGGGCCTATTCATGGAAATTGGTCTTCCTCTTTACCACTCAGCAAAGGAGAAGAATGTAGGAGAAAGAAGGAGAGGCAACTCTCAATTCCACTTCACTAAAGAGAAAAGTCAAGTCATCCATAGATTTTTCCAGCCAACAGGGCAAAAGGCACAGGTGCAGGGAGAGTGAAGAAAACAGAAATGTCCTGAGAGTGACACATAGGGTCTTGCTCCTAAAACTCACCAAGAAAGGAATCAACACTATTTTGGAGACGGCAGTGGGAGGGCTAAAGTAATGAACTAAAATACCTTTCACTCACCCCACTAACCAGTCTCACTGCTGTCAATAGGTAGGGTCATTCCTATGTTGGCTATTTTCTATTTGTTCCCACCCAGCCCCCCAACATTGCTTCCATCCACTCTCTGCCCACCTCTACCCTGCTGTTTGCCCAAAGGCTACCCCTCAGGCTGCATCACCCAGGCTCCCTTGCCCTCTGGCCTACAGTTGGTCTTGGTCAATGGGAAGCACCAGCAGGAGATCAGAAGGAGAGAGGAGAGAAAGACTGGAGTATTTCTTCCCTGTTCTCTCCCTGCATCAGTACCACAGTTCCGGCAGGGGCCAAGCAGTCATGCCTCCATGACCACAGCTCTCTGGGCTCTGGTCACAGGCCTAGAGCTGGCAATGGCTTCCCACTGTTAGTGGTTTCTGGGAGCCTCAACAGGCAAGGACTGTCCCACAAGGCCTCTTATGAAAGGAAGGCATGAAGAAAGGAGGAAAGAGAAAGGGACACAGAAACAGGGAAACAGGCAGAGAGCAAGACAGACAAAGAGAGAAACATACTTGAAATGATTAAATGAGAAACTCTTTTCTTTTGCTAAACCCAGGCTGCCCTTTCCAGTCAGGATTTCTGAAAGATCTTTGAAACAGAACCTAATGTAAAAGGTTGACGATTTGTAAAAGCAGCAGCGATTTCCATGGGGAGATAAAGGGGAAGGAGAGCAGCACATGGTCTTGAAAGGAAGCCTGTTATTTTGAAGTTGGAAGTGATGTTAAGGATGGCCCTTGGGCGGGAACATTTCTCTCAAGTCTTTAGAAGCTGATGAAGAGTGAATAATAAAGCAAAGGATCCACTTCCCTTTGGCTGCTGGTGGGTCAGAACAATCTGGGCCAGAAGACAGTGCTGGAGGCCTGAGATCGTGACGACACTCACTCCAGTTAGTCATGGATCTTGAAGAAATTCCTGAACTCCCAGAGACTCCATGTCCTTTCCTGTGTGATGGGATAGATGATGTCTACACCACCCAGGGATGCAGCATGCATGAAAGATTCAACAAATGTCACATCAAGTAAGTGCAAAGCAACATACCAGAGCGAGGTTTGTTCGTTCGTTTGTTTAAATAAGTTGGTGGTATATGGTCCAAGAATAGCTGTTATTATAATCTTACCAGCATGTTGGAGAGTATAGCAATGAGAGTCTCAGCAAGAAACAGAATTCAATGAGGACATGTGATAAAGAGCCTTCTTAAAGGTACGGACAGGGTCAAGGGAAACAGCCGGCACTCTGGGGCACCCAGAAGCCATTACTACCTCTAGGCTTGCCATGGACAAAGGGTCACTTGGGATCACTCTGAACAAGTAACTCAGCTCTACTTCAAAAAACCCCAAGGGGGTAGGAGGTGGAAAATGCCACTGCACATACCTTTTTGTTGTTTTCCCTTAAACCCTCTTTTGGAAGTAGGTGAAGGTACCTCTTATAAATCAACTAACCTAACAGATAAAGATATTTACCAACAAAACAAAATTTGGTAAATTTTATCCCAGAAAAATTTGTCCAGGCTTCTGTAAATAACAAACATTTTGGCTTATTAAAGAATATAAACTCAATTAAAGAGGGTTGTGTCTTTTTTTTTGTTTGTTTTTGAAACTTAAATCAATGGTTAGATAAATATATCTTAAGAGAAGCCCTGCTTCCCTGGTAGCGCAGTGGTTGAGAGTCCACCTGCCGATGCAGGGGACATGGGTTCGTGCCCCGATCCGGGAAGATCCCATATGCCCATGAGCCATGGCCGCTGAGCCTGCACGTCCGGAGCCTGTGCTCCACAACGGGAGAGGCCACAACAGTGAGAGGCCCGCATACCACACACACACAAAAAAATTCCATATGACAATCCAAAAAAAAAAAAGAGAAGCCCTGGCCTGCAGCTCTCCCACTGACCAATAGCTCTTGCCTTTAGTGATGGGTCCCTTTGCCCACTGACCACTACCCCATTATCTGTTCCCCATCTTAGCTCTTATTCAGCCTTTAAGAAAGGAGGCCCGGTGATCCAGCTGGAGTTTCAGGTTGCTGATTGAGTTAAAGGTGGGCTAGAAGCTTTGACTCACTTGTTTATAAACTTTCTTTTATCCACTTCATAATCTTTCTCTCACTACACATGCCCTTGCCACTGCCTAGAGAAAGACTCAACAACTTATTTCGCCCAGGAATTTTATGCAGAACAAAGCCCTTCTCGTTGGCCATGGGGACACTGGGGCCCATTTGTGCATCAAGCTTTTTCCATAATAAGAAATTGATTCCCAAGAACTGCGCCTAAAACATAACTTGCTATTGATTATCTTCCTGCATTAGAGAAGAGCCAAAAGACGTCAAAATCTTATGACCAAGAGAAGTAAAATGAGCAGATGCTCCTTGCTCTGGGTCATTACTTTCTTCACCCTGCTTAGGGATTCTGTAAACCACCAAAAATAAGCAGTGTAAAAACAAGGTAAGGGTGGGGCAGCAAATCTAACCATAAAAGGGCCACTCAACTCTGCATACCCCAATCTGTCAGTCTCTTCACAATTCCATGCCTTGAGCAGAACACCTGACCAAAAATCTTTCTCCAGGCTAAAATTCTATACCTGCTGGCAAGTCAGATGATGAAAACAAAAGGGAAGATAATTGGGTGAGAGCTCTATTTGAGTTACAAAATATCGGAGATGGGCTTTCTCAGCCTAACTCAGTATAAAGAATACAACTTTATTATAACTTTATTATCTTTCACTCTATATGCAAAAATGCCTCTCAGAGCAAAATTATTTGTGATTTGGACAACTGAAGAATTTCATCCAGAGAAGACACTAAAGTCTTTAGTTGAGACTTGAAATGAACTAGAGGTTCAATGAGGCACAGATATAATCCTCTTGAAGAGGATCTAAACAAATCCTGCTGCCCCGGCCTCAGGACATCTTGCATGGGAACCCACCTTGACTATCCAGTTGGTTTCCCATCTTCTGCTATGGCTCGGCCTATCTTCCCTCTAGCTCTTGCTACACGCATCTGAACTGCCCTCTGGTCTCACAGTTCAGGTCATTCAGATTCCAGGAAACTTTAGGATAGTTTAGGAACTGCCCTACTGATGTTCTTCTCAGGAAACAGAAAGCCAAGACATCTGCTACAAATGAGGGGATGGAAACCAGGAATAGCGATGGGGTAGAGCGATTGAAGAGAGTGGTGATATTTAAATGAGTCATTATGGAACCAGACCAAAAGTTTCAGACACTAAGGGGTTGGTGTCTTTAACTCATAAGGATGACACCACATTGGGCTTTCATGGGCACCACTAAGCAGCAGGACTTGAATGGTAGGTTGGATTTACCCAGAGTTGGGACTGTCAGGGTGCTGATTATCAGTAGAGGGGTGACAGCTCAGGAGGCAGCGGAGGGTATTGGGAAGAGGCTTAGTGAAGTAACTACCAGTGAAAAACATAATGGTAGCAAAGGAGGGAAAGCCAGAAAGCACTGATGGACTGGGATGCCCAGAAGAATCAGGAAATGGAGATCTTGAAGGATGGAAGAGCATGTCTGGTGGGACTGGTGATATGCGGGAGAAGTAGAGAAATGGCCAAGAGTGGAAACTCCAAGCTTAAGGCAGGATGAAGCGAGAGGGAGGGGTGTGGCCATGGCAGTTATTGGACAAGGTAGAGGGGAAGAGAGGAGGGGTCTGGACTGAGCTGTTAGGTGACCTGTCCTTGTGGACTTTGAGGTCAATCAGCCTAATGTCAGGAAACAGATTTTTGCCAGAGAACATGGAGCTGCTAAAGCAGTGCTGTAATCAGAGCCCAGGCCTGTGGACTACCATTTTTTTGTGTATTCTCCATTAATAAGCACTGCCCACCCCTCGTGGTAGCCACCATGCTGGAAACATCTCACGACGAAGAAAGCTTCACGAAGCCTCACTTAGATCTCTAAGCGTCAGGATGACAGCCCCTTCTCTGCTAAGGAAAACCCTGGGATTGAGAATCCTGGCTCCCAATCAACCTCCTCATACTGGCATAAGTCCTTAAAAGTACCTACCTAGAGGTTAGCATGGAAAAAAAGATGAAATGGACAAAAATACAAAAAAAGGTGAGGGTCTCGGTCATTTTCTCCTGATTTAGGTCTTGGCTCCTGTACAACTCTGTGTCTGAGCTGGAGATGTCCTAAGTGCCAGCCCTCAGGTAGATCAACTCTCCTCTCTTTTCACCTCCCGGTCTTCTCTGTCTAGGGAGGGTTCTGGGAAGGGAAGAGCTATTACTTGATGAATCAAAACTAATATTCTTATGTAACTGTTTCTCTTGTTCTTGCCTGGCCTCTGAACGATTCTATGTGAAAATGTGCTTTTTGCATCCTTGCCATACTATCCCCAAGCAACACGGGATCAGAAACTAAGCATCCAATTTAGTTCCAAGTTAGAACTTTTGGTGTCCAACCATGGTGAAAGGTTTTGGTACATATTCAAAAGTCAATTACCACCATCACACACACACACACACACACACACACACACACACACACACACAATGGAAAGAATAGGAACAGTGTTTCTTTTAAAATTGAAAATTTCCTAACTAACCTCTTAAAATGAAAATTTAGCTGCCAAGACACACCTAAAAGCCAAAAGGAAGGGACACTGTGAGTCACACTACCTCCCTGGGCTTTCATTTTCTCATCTGTTTAAATAACTAACTGGCTTTTATGGACCCCAAAGAACTTTGTTCACAAGGAAAAAGAAAAGGTCTGGTTTAGCATGATTTTCTTCCTTAGAGACTCTGATAGAAATCCTGCACCAGTGTTGTTCCTCTTCACCTCATCTTTTTTTTTTTTTCTTTCTTTCCTTGCATCTCACATCTTAGCAGAGAGCTTATCTTTACTATTTCTCAAATCTTCCATATTATCCTCATGATGGTTTTGTAACTCTATTCACTGTATTGAAGTTTGGAATACGTTTTCTTGAAAGATAACACCCAAAGCCAAATTCTTATAAAAGACTGTCGCTTCGGTTTGAAGAGTAGAAATGAGTTGGCAGCAAAGATAAGGCCTTCCCTTCACATTAAAACCGAAGAGTTCTGAAATCTTTAAGAAGCCCAATTATTAACTGCATACTTCACTGACAATGCCAAAATATATATGTTATACTTTACAGTAAAGAAATATCACCTTCAGCAAAAGGCAGGGACAAAAATTCCATTTAATCATCATTTATACGAGAACTTGGAGTCCCAGCATGACTTATCCCTTATCGCTTCAAACATTACGTCATTTATTCCCAGCTCAGTTCAATTCCCTTGTTCTGAATGTCTTCCTTTACTGAAACTGATCTTTGTTAATACCAGGCATAATATGTTCTCCATCTCTTAAAGGAAACCAATGGATTCCTACCATGACAGGAGATAACTGGAAATCTATATACTCCGGGGCTTCCCTGGTGGCGCAGTGATTGAGAGTTCGCCTGCCGATGCAGGGGACACGGGTTCGTGCCCCGGTCCGGGAGGATCCCACATGCCGCGGAGCGGCTGGGCCCGTGAGCCATGGCCGCTGAGCCTGCGCGTCCGGAGCCTGTGTTCCGCAACGGGAGAGGCCACAACGGTGAGAGGCCCGCGTACCGCAAATAAATAAATAAATAAATAAATAAAAAGAAAAAATAATATCTACTCCAGACACCAATTCCCCATCAATACACTGAAATGTCTTTTCTTTAAAAATAACAGCCCTGCATGAATTTGATCACTTTCCCAAATTAGTGTAATTGATACACCCTGAGGCCTTAATGATTCAGAAAGTGCATACTCAAGGGATATTTAAATAGCCATTTTGTAGGGAGATAAAATATGGGCCAATTCACTGAATACACATGCCCTGAGTTTAGGTAATGCTCAGAGCTTGGCGGAGGGCTGGCCAATGTGTCAGGAAGGCTGCTCTTAAATAACACAGAGGGCAAATGGCTTCGTACGCACATAATCTTGTCCTTTTTGGGGCCTTCAGTGAAAGATGCAAAAGACTGTATATTTGAGGACATAACCATTATTACAGTAGAAATTATTAAACAAGTTGCCTCCAAAACTGAGACGAACCTCAGTTTTCTAGCTGCAAAATTGGGATGATAACAATAATTTCTACTTTCCAGGGGTTATTTGCTGATGTTGAATCTAATTGAGGAAGCAAGGCATTCTTGAGCCTGCAAAATAGCTCTGAGAGTCTCTGGAACTTCTTCCTACACACATCCTCACTTTCTCCAGTGCGGGAGTGCTGCTTATGGCGGCTATTCTGGGAATGCTGAATAAATGAATACATGAATGAATAAAATCCTCCACCAACATCTCATAGGCATGCTCCAGCTGTGTATTAGCTAGGAGGAATTGGCTGCATTACTTTCAGCTAAAAGGTAGCAAGTATACTTCTACTCATCATTTCTAAGCCCTTGGCAGACATAAGTAATCAATCACAGCATTCTTCCCAAATATGACCTTCGAAATATTTCTCAAGATGATGTTCCAGGCAGCCACTACCAATTGTTCAGAGTTGACGCCAGAGATAAAATCCATTTGAAATCTCCAAAGCTATCCACATAATTGCCAGGGCATAAAGGCTCCCCCTGAACTGACGTTTGAATCATTGATTCATCACAGCTGCCATCATGGATAGTCAGGACTGTCCTCAGCACTACCAGTTTACACTGTGGGTGGAAAAGGCTGGGAAAGCAAAGTCTACTTAAGGGCAGACCATGCTTTCTGCCAAAGGGCCCTGCAAAGGGACTTCTTATTTGGTTTGCCTCTGCCTGGCAGTCCTTGACCCCGCCCACCCCACTTTCCTTCTCAAGCAAAGAAGCCCCGCAGTCTCTGGCCTTCCTGGTCTTGGTTCAGAACCCACCCCCACTCCTCCAGAAGTTAAGCAGGTTAATAACAAGCCCCACTCTTGCTCTTCACTTGTGTGTCAATAACTCATTCTCTGTGTAGCTTCTGACTTCATTTGGCCTCTGAGACCTTGCTCCTTGCTGCTCAGAATCTTGCCTGAATCCCTAACCCTCTGATGCCTGCTTGTCTGTTCCCAGTCACCTGGATATTTTGCCTGTAGTTCTGATGACCTCTGGAAGCACCAGGCACATCTTGCTGGACACTTCTCAAGGTTGTCAGCCTTGACTGGGGAAAGAGCCAACATGTATTGCCTGCTTTTTTGGTGCCAGCTTCTTCAAATCCATTACCTAATTTAATTTTCAAAACAAAGCCAGGAGGTTGATATAGCATCCTTGTAACCTGTATGGGGGTGAGTGGGAGGGGACTGGAGATTTAGAAACATTAAATAACGTGCCTGAGGTCACAGAGCTGGTAGATGGCAGAGCTGGGATTCAAGATTTGACCCTAGAATCTGGACACTGCCCATTCACGACACTGCCTCCTGAATTGATGCGTACACGGCTGGGCTTTTGGGGGGCTGCACATTATAGGGAAGGTAACTCTTTCCTGCTCTCCCTTCCCCATCACCTCTAGCCCCAGCTCTACTCGTCAATACAGGCTCATGTGACTCATGTGAGGAGAGGGAGAAATAGCAGACTTCTTTGGATACAGGAAACCCAACGCAGTGATTTGTGGCATGGGGCCTGATAATTAACTAAACAGGATCCTTTTCAATGAGACAATCTCACTTGTTTTTATTGCCACATTAAAATGTGAATCTTAATCAAAATGAGAACATAATTCTTACTGGAGGATTCTGAAGTTTAAAACAATATATTTAAAGAGAAGTCTTTATTGAAGGCCATAAACATTTTTGCATGCCAGAGGGGAAATATTACCATTAAGCTAGCTCTAGTTTAGTGATTCGGTAAATGAATAGATGGGTCCCAGCAGGATTCTGGGGGGCAGTCATTAAGACCCCCATATCCATGAGCAACATCCTAGATGTTTCTCCCTCAGGGCGCTCCTGACATTTGGGGCAGGACATCTTCATTTTAGAGGACTGTTTTGTGCATTGCAGGACATTTACATTTCTGGGAACAGATCTCTTCTCTTTGCCCAAAATACTTCAATGCATTTTCTAAAGAACTCATAGAGGTGGTACTCCTTCCTACATGGAGCACCAGAACAGGAGTCAGGAAACCAAAGGTAAGTCTTCTTTTCTCTAAGCTCCAGTTGTTCCCTCTGTACACAGAGGGGAGTGCCAGCTACTTCTGTCTTACCTGTGATTGTTCAGAACAAGAGAACAAGAGAGAGTTGTCAGAGGAAGAAGAATATAGGGGTGAAGTTTTCCAAAGGATATTTTTTTATAAAAGGTAAAATGACCCTTATACAAATATAAAATGAACATATGTCATTATTAATGATGAAACTAGTAAGAGGTTACAACTGTTCAGAGGAGGACTCCAAAAAGCACATTTATAGACCATCAAGAATGCTGAAATATAACTGAATCACTTTACTGTACACTTGAAACTAACATAACATTGTAAATCACGTATATTTCAATAAAAAGAAAAAAGGTATCCTGAAATAAATACAGAAAGATACAAACTGGGCAATATCTACAGGGCAGCAATCAACTGCCTCTCTGCTGGACACAGTTTGCATTTCTGTGGGCAAGAATCACTTGCATTACTACCAGTATTCCACGTCTTGACAGAGTTGTAAAATAGCTTTAGACAAAGAAAGATGAATCAGAAGGGTGGTATAAACAGGACATCCAGCAATCAATTTTGTCTATTTCCAAAGTCTTCCACAGTTTTTCCTGACAAGATGGTTAGATGTGATGGATGTCCCTACGTGGGAACTCTGTGTCCTGCCCCTACTCCCAACTAAGCCAAGGGTGGGGCAACATAAACACCAGAAGATTTGGGGACCTGGGGGGTCAACAGCATATGTGCCAGGGTTTCCTCTGGTTCTCTGGAAGGAGACAAGGTCCACCAACGTTTTCTCATAGGCCATAGTTGGAGAGATACAGAGATGGTATAGAAATGGCTTCACAGGATCTCTTTACACTTAGAATAAAATGTCAACTCCTTATCATAGCCTATCTGATCTGGTCATGCCCACCTCTCTCCTGCGACTCTCTCCAATCTCTCTTCCTTCAGCCTCTTTCAGTCTACCACAAAGGCCAAACTCATCCCTATTTTGGAGACTTCGTGCTTTTGTTTCTTCCTATCGAAAATCCATTCCTCCAAAATTTTGCATGGTTGCCTCCTTCTCATCATTCTGTTCCAACTCAAATTCCATGCCTTAGAAAGATCTTCCCCACCTCTGGCTCCCTCCACAGTACCACACATCGCCCCTTTTCATTTATTTTGTTTTCATGTCTATGACCTGGCTCCCCTTTCTAGAATATAATCTCTCAAGGCAGGACTCTCAGACTTGGGCACTGCCCTCTCAGTACCTGGGTTATGTTCATGCTCCATGGATATTTTCACATCACTGAGGTGCTCAGGCAGCCGAGCTGAGGCAGCCTGTTGTTCTCTCTTGTGGCTGAGAGTAGCACAGGTGTGATAGTTGGATCTGGCCTCTTAACTGGGACAAGACGCCCTTGATAGATTTAGTATGAATTGTAATTGCTAAGAACCAAGAAAGAAGGTGGGCATTTTAGGAAATAACAGCTTGGCTAGGCACCTCCACAGTGCAGCTCCTGATGCCTCAAAATTATGTTAGCCCCCTAGGCATAGAGCCCATGCCAAGGAAAGTGGGGGAAGGAAATAACCCTGAAGTAACTGAGTTGATCCTGAATTGGTGAGATTGTGTTTTCTGATGCCATGTAGAATGGAACTCAAGACAGTTAAAGAGAAATTTTAAAATTATGCTTTGGACATCTGAGATGTATGGCCTAAAATTATTTTACCTGCTGCATAAACAATTCCCTAGGCTAATCATCAAAACGTTGTTAGGTCATGAGTGTTGCATATTAATGTGAATAAAAGGCCACAAGTGTCAGAGGAGAAAGTTGACATTTTGCTTTCACTAACCTGGCCAGTTGTTCTCTGCCATCTTGAGCTGGATATTCTGTGTCTTACCATGTTTATTTGCTTTGCCAGTATAGAGAGGGCCATGGAGGGAAGGAGGTGGGTGATGGGGAGAAAAAAGTGTGTCCCTAAGGATTACCAAAGGAACTCTGAAGACATCCACTCATGCTTTCAACACATATTGTTTAAATGCTTGCCTGTGTCAAGCACTATTCCAGGTGCTTGAGACATAGCAGAGAACAAAATAGGCAATCAGCTCTGCCCTTGTGAATCTTATATTCTAGCAGAGGAAGAGGTTAATAAGTGATAAGTAAATAATAAACAAGTAAATTATATTACAGGTTAGAAAGACATGAGTGCTTAGAAAAAGAAAACAGCAGATCAGGATACAGAGGATCAGGGGTGGGAGGTGAAGAGCAGAGCAGGTAGAGGTGTTAAATGATGTGGTCTGGAGAGACCTCACCTGAGTAAAGACTGAAGGACGTGAGGAAGGTTCCCAAGCTTCAGGTTGAGGGAATAACTAGATGGTTGGCCTTGGGTGCTGGGGTGGTGCTGTGTTTGTTTAAACACAAGGACAGGGAGAAGGCCAATGTGCCCAGAGCCTGTAAGGGTGGGGACAGTGGGGGGAGTGGAGTCAGGAAGTTAATAGGGGCTGGACTGTGAAGGATTTTATAGGCTTTCATTCTGAAAGAGATGGGGGATGTATTCATCTCCTGTGGCTGCAGTATAGCAAATTACCACAAACTTGATAACTGAAAACACCAGAAATTTATTTGCTCATGGTTCCAGGGATCAGAAGTAAAAATTCAGTTTGCCAGGCTGAAGTCAAGGCGTCAGCATAGCTGTGCTCCACAGAGCTCGAGGGGATCATGTGTTCCTTGCCTCTTCCAGCCCCAGGTGCTGCATCACTCCAATCTCTGCCTTGTGGTCCCATTGCCTTCCCTTTTGTTTGTTGGCAAATCTCCTGCCTCCCCTGAATCACACATGTGATTGTATTTAGGGCTCACCCAAATAACCCAGGATGTTCTCTCCACCTCAGGATCCTTCATTGTATCAACAAAGGCCCACCTTTTTCGGCCATATAAGGTGACTCTCACAGGTTCCAGAGATTAGGACATGGATATTCTTTGGGGGACCACAGGGACCATTGTGGGGTTTTGAGCAAACCTAATCTGATTTACCTTTTACAAAGACGAAAGGATCCCTTTGGTAGTGGAGGACAGTATAGAAGCAGGAAGAATATAACAGCAGGGAGGCTATTAGAGTCCAGGTGGGATGATAGTGGCTTAGTTCAGGGTGTTAGCAGTGGAGATGGTAAGAAATGATCAGTCTGTGACTCTGTTTTGAAAGTAGAACCAAGAGAATCCACTAAAAAATTAGATATGGGGTGCAAAAGAAAGACAGGAGTCAAAGGTAACTTCAAAGTTTGGGGCCTGAGTAACTAGAAAAATGGAGTTGCCATTGACTGAGAAGGTTAGGGCTGTCAGAGGAGCAGGTTCGAAGGAGAAGAATGATAGTACATTTTGGACAAGTTAAGTTTGAGGTAGAGATGCCAAGTAGGCAGTTGTATACGCTAGTCTGGAGTTCAGGAGTGAGGTCTGGGTTGGAGATCTATAGATGGTATTTAAAGCCAAAAGACATGATGAGATCATCAAGGAAATGAAGTCAGAAAGAAAAGAGAAGAGGCTGGAGCCCCAGGGCATTCTAGCCCTGAAAAGGTAGGGATAAGAGGATGAATCAGAAGAGACTGAGAAGGGTTCATTGAGACAGGAAGAAAATCAAGAGAGCATGAGGTCCTGAAAGCTTAGTGAAGAGAGCATATCAAGGAGAGAAAGGGTTCACTCACATCAAATGATGCTCATAGGTCAAGTAAAGTGAGGACTCTGGTTTTTCTTTGGATTTAGCCAGTTGGAGGTCGTTTGTGATCTTGACAAGAAGACTGTGATGGAGTGAGTTTAGGAGAGATGGGAGGAGAGGAATTGAAGACAGCTAGTACCTCCATCTCTCCAAGGAATTTTGCGGCAGAGAAATGGGATGGTAGCTGGCGGGGGAAAGAAGAGTCAAGAAAAAGGTGAGGTTTTGTTTGTGTTTGTTTTTTACTTTTTACTTTTTATATGGGAGCAATAACTGCATGGCTATCTACTCATGGGAATGACTCAGTAGAGAGGGAATACTGATGATGTAGAAGAGAGAAAGATAGATTGCTAGAAGGGTGTCCTTGGAAAGACAAAAGGAGATAGATGCATATTCACCTGAGCTAATGTACATAGAGGCAGAGTATGTGTGAGACGCTGGTGGGGGCAGATGCAGTAGTGGGGATCTGTGGAAATTCTCTTCTGATTACTTCACTTTCTCAGAGACATCATCTGTTGAGAGCAAGGATGGGGAAGGAGGTGTAGGGAGTTTGAGAGTCATTTAGGAGAATAAGAAGTGTATGGGGTGGGGGTGGCCTCACTCCTAGTGGGTGTGCTCTGTATGGATCTTTGTTAATGGATTTGGGGTCTGGAGAACCCTAATATTACCAAATCCTGCAGCCACATCTTCGTTGAGGATGATTGAACATGAGGCCTTAGGGAAGGCACAGTTTTAGGCCATTAATTAGACTTGGTATGGCCTATTTTACAAGTCTTCTTTTTTTATTTTTGACTTTTTTTGTTTGTTTGTTTTCATATTTATTATTTATTTACTTCTTTGGCTGCACCGGGTCTTAGTTGCGGCATGTGGGGTCTTCGTTGCCATGTGTGGGATCTTCATTGCAGCATGCAGTATCTTTTAGTTGCAGCATGTGGGATCTAGTTCCCCGACCAAGGATCTAACCTGGGCCCACTGCATTGGGAGTGCGGAGACTTAACCACTGGACCATCAGGGAAGTCCCTACTAATCCTTTTTTTGCATGAAGCTTTAAAGCCTGGTGGGAAATACTGTGAAGAGAGCTTGGGGATAGAATGGCATCTGGAGCCTTTAAACAAAGGGCTGCTCTGATCTCAGAAGTTGGGGGTGTGGGCAGAAAAGGAGCAGCCCTAAAAAGAAATGTGGCCACAGACTCGCCCGAGGTCAAAGAGAGCACATGCTGTGGCCTTCCTGGGCAGACGACTTAGGGTATAGACCAGGATGGCTGCTTAGCCTGAAATGCCCTCTGACCCAGCACTGGGGGCTTCCTTCTAAATCACCTGACAGAAAGGACCATGAACTGAAAGGGCCAAGCCAACATCTGGGAGCTCGAAAGGGCTGTGACCATTTAGGGGCTGGGGTGAATATTCAGAGCCGTAGTCTCCCCCGTGGAGGACAGCAAGAGCAGTGAGCAGTGCAGTGGAACAGAGACAATGGCAGCGAGTCACATGACTCGCCTGGGTTGCGGCTGCCCCACAGCTGGGTCACTAGCCTTCTGACCAGAAGGGAATTAGCCCAGCTCCCAGACCTCATCTCGTAACTCGCTCTTCAGAGAACAGACACTGCCAAGTGGCCTAGCCTCGTGCAAGTTGGCCAGCCCTACTGGGGGTTTGTCTAACCCTTCCCAGAACCGAGGGGAAATGGGGGAGACTGAAGAATGTGGATTAATTACCTCTAGCTGCTGACATGCTGCTGACAGTGGCAGATAAGAACGGATGAGTGGCATATGCTGAACGCAAGCTCCGATAGCGTTCTACTCGACTGCATTCAGATGGCTGGTGTTCAGGGTACTTGAAATTATTTATTTAGATCCATCAGCCCTGTTCGGGAAGCCTGACTAGTGTCAGCAGACACATGTGAGGAGCCACAGAGCAGATGTGTCAGGGCTCACACTTGCCCAGCCCATGCACTGCCTCCCCGCCCCATGCAGTTCTGAACGTACTTCCTCTCCTCTTCCTAATTGTGGAAGAGTGAAAGGGGCCTGGGTCTTAGTGATTCAGGCAACTCTTGGACTATCCAAAGTTTGTGTGTTATTAATTCCTGTACCTCCCAAGTGAGGAAAATATATAATTCTTTATGAGTATCTAAAATGGAGCAAAGGACTGTAGCAACCTCATGTAACAGGGCCTCACTGAGTAGGGGAAGTAGTCATGATGCTGGGAGTGGGCCACTAGCCCTAGGATCTTGGGCAGGACCTGTTACCTCTCTGAGCCTCATGTTCTCATGTGTAAAATAAGAGAATTAGATCAGACTAAATCAGTGCCTTTTCTTTTCCTTTCCTTTCTTTTTTTCTCTCTTCTCTTCTATTCCCCTTCCTTCCTTCCTTTCAATATGGAACTATTTTCTCAAAAAAAGAAAATAATTTCACTGGCCTTACACTTTTCCTTGGTTCTTGTTCCTAGCTTTTTAGGGTGAAACTATCTTTCACATAGTAATTTATGGATAATCTGTGGTATAGCCCAGGGTTTGGTGAACTCTTCCTGTAAAGGGCCAGATAATTTAGACTTTGTGGGCCATTTGGTCAAGTGAAAAAGCAGCAATAGACAATAGGTAAACTAATGGGCATGACTGAGCTCCAATAAAACTTTACTTACAAGAACAGGTAGCAGGCCAGATTTGGCCCATGGGCTGTAGTTTGCCCACCCCTGAGATAGCTCTGTCAGCAATCTCTTCCACTCTTGAGCCCTGTATGAGAACTCCAAAGTCAAACTGAGTGAGGGAAAAACTGAGACAAAGGACCTGGTTCACTTCATTGCCCTACCCCTAACCCCGAAAGCATTCACCTCACATCCCAGCCTAATAACAGAAGTTCACAAATATATGCTCTATAGAGAATATTTTCTATTTAGAGATAAATTACATTACTGTATATTCATGAAGGGAAAAGAGGAGAAAGACCAAACACCAAATTGTTGTTGACTCACCTGGTGAACAAGTTGGCAACCATTCACCTCTGTCCCATAGGGTCAACGGTGAGTCCAGAGCTGGGTCCTGGAATCTAAAGGGTCCTGCCATCCTCTCCCACCACCGCAGAAGCCCACACAATGCCCCTGCCTGCTTGCATAGTACTTATTGTATAAAAGCTTCCAAAAAGTCCCCATGTCAGGTTGTTAATTATATAATGAATCTGCCTATGTAAGGGTAGAAATTCTAATAAAACCCTCGTGTACAATATTTTACAGTAACAGGGAACACGTACAGGGCTATTTGGTCAGTCCTCTTCTTCTGCGTACTATTCCTCCCCACTTCTAGGAATCACTTCCTGTGTGATATGAGCTCAAGGAGGGCCCAAAGCCACCCCTTTCCTGCCTCAGGACATTTGCACATGGGCCCCAAACATTTGCTGTTTCCTGGACCTAGATCACTCTTCCTCCAGCTCTTTCCCTTATTCATTCCTATTTATCTCTCAGATCTCAGTTTACATATCATTTCCTAAGAGGTACCTTCCTGCGCTCTCCAATGTAAATTAGTCCCCTCTATTATCCTCCCTTTGTAGTCTATCCTTCTCCTTCATCATATTTATCGTAAGTGTTGTTATATTTTTATTTGTTGTCTTTTGGTTTAATGTCTGTCTTCCCCAGAAGAATTTAGGGGAAGAACATGAAGACCATATCTATTTTGTACAACACTGTATACCCAACATCACAAACTGTGCAGTGAGTTGGCACTTAGTTAACATTCGTTGAATGAATGGCCGTCATTTGTTGCTACTGGTAAAAGAAAAGGCTGACATCTTTGCAGTGGGTCAGAGTCCAAGCACACTCTCCACTCTGCAACTTGGACTGAGGTTCTGTTATGGACTGAATGTTTGTGTTCCTTCAAAATTCATTTGTTGAAATCCTAACCCCAAAGGCAATAGTATGAGGAGGTGGGCCTTTGGGAAATGATTAGGTCATGAGAGTGGAGCCCTCATGAATGGGATTTGTGCTCTCATAAAGGAAACTCCAGAGATCACTCTCACTCCTTACTGCCTGGTGAGGACACAGTGAGAAGACGTCAGTCTGCAACCCAGAAGAGGGTCCTCACCAGAATCTAACTGAGCAGGCACTCTGATCTCCAACTTCCAGCCTCCAGAACTGTGAGAAATGAACTTTGTTGTTATATAAGCTACCTTGTTTGTGGTATTTTGTTATAGCAGCCCGAGCTGACTAAGACAAGTTTTTAGTAACTACACAAAGGACTACTTACAGGATATAAGTGATAACACTCTGGGCACTGCACTGACAAGGAAAAAAAAGAGATGGGAAGGGGGAAGCAGGATGAAAAGTCCACAGAGTACAACATCTTGATTTCCAAAGTGTTAAAGGAAGCTTTAGAACTCCAGCCAGTGTGGGCTTGGGCTGTGTCTTTCATCTCATGAAGGTTTTCTTCTCCCTTAAGGAGAACTACCTACTCCTTGACACTTCCTAAATTTATGGTAACCCTACTGCTGTCTCCACTCCACACCCACACCCCAACACACCCAGTTACTTGGTCCACATTTGACTGTGACCAAATAAAATCTCTTCCCTGAGACACCCAATGCAAACCGAGAGATTCAGTCTCTCCATGATCTGTGGATCAGAAAAGCAGAAAAAATTTGTCTGCAGATAAAGAAGAATCAAAAAGATGTGATGGAAGGGTCTGAGGGGAGGTGGAGAGAGAGCTTTAATTGTCCCAGTCTTTGATTATAGCCCTTTTATGAAGTCCAGCTGCAAACTCACCCTCAGGTGATTTGAGAAATCTACCTTTTTGATTAGGCAAGTTACCTACTGAAAAATGAACTCTAGGTAAATATAATGATTTCACATAGTCCATTCTGTTTAACCCTCATAACAGTACAGTGGGGGAAGTACTGTTATCCCCATTTTACAGATGTTTTTTGGCTATAAGAAATTATCCTTCATTGAATGCTAGTGAGACTTGAATTCTAGGCTTAATTCTACCATGACTGCATCGTCTGAAGCAAATTAACTTTTTTCAGCCTTTCTCAAGAAGCAATTTTAGACTGATGGAAAGGGTCAAGAATCCTGCTTGTAATTTATGAAACCAATGATCGTGACCTAGAAGATTCTGAATGGACAGGAAGCTGTCAATAAGCTTGGCCTCAGTCTCCTCATTTCAAAGTGCATGAATTGGATTACACGGTATCCAAGATGCCTTCTAGGTCTAACACTCAACAGATTATTTTCTGGCTTCAATTACCAAGAGGTTTACTCTCAATTATGAAAGAGCTGGAAATGGCTAATAAATTTGGTGATATATTTGGACAACACAGTTATAGACCCACTTGTATCTGCAATAATTCTTTCTGGCTCTGAAAAACCTTTGAAAATTTTATTATGACTACATGGATCATTACTTGGCAAAGAAATTCCCCCAAATCCTGATCTACGAACACGAAGAATGATGTGCCAGGATAAAAGGATATAAAAATAAAATGTATTAAATTATTGACAATAGAAGTCAGGGCTGAATTTTCCTGAAAATGAACCAACAAAAGCTACCAGCAAAACTGGATGAGCTGAGAAAATACAAGCTTAATTGACTTACCCTGAGTAAGTGGTTTTCAAATGAATGTTTCCCAGTTCTGGGCATCCAAGACTTTCTTGAAATTGTTTAATAGAGAAAACTGATCCCCAAATTTCCTTGATTTGGGAGAGCTCACTGAGAACTTCGACCTTGACTGCCAACTTCATCATGCTGTTCAGACACCCCATCTTCACACGTTAACATTCCTCGAATGAATGAAATTCCAGAAAACCAAGATCATATAACCTCACTGCATTAATGGGGAAACACATAAACAGAGCCTACTAGCCTGGATCTCACTGAGTTTCTAAACTGAAAACCCATTAAAGGATGGGTTGATAGTCTACCAATGTTATTGGCAAGCACTTTCCAAAACTGTCACAAAATTTGTAATCAAGTGAAATTAGGAAACTACTTATGTTTTTCAAACATTCAAGATGGAGAAAAACCAGATCTATTCATAGAATAATTCCTGGCAAATATCAGGTGTCCAATAAGTGATTCTTAATGAGTAAATTAGCTTTACATTTTTATACAGCTATCAAAGTTTCTAAGTGCATACACGTAATATGTTTACATTTCATTACACATAAAAAGACAAAATATTTTCTCATTTTGTATCATTTGTCTGTTAACTCTTCACCTCAGTTTGAATGTACACACCTGCTCAGCCATTCCAAAGTATATTCTTCCATATTGCTTTCTGAGTCTCATCTTCTGAACTTTAATTACTTCATCACCTGAAGCTTGAATGAGAATGGGGGAAACTCCATTCCCGGACCACTTAAGAAGAGTCCTTTTCCTGTCAAGGCAACGAAATATTATTTTGCTCCCCTTGCCACACGGATATACATAGATACAGATACAGATATAGAGACATAGAGATATAGATGTAGCTATAGGTAAATAGATATAAGCAGAAATGGAGATATATATTTCATTTTTACTTGACTTTGTCCTGAGCAGTAAAAATCCTGAATTTACCCCTTGCTGCTCCAAGCAGGTGATGCGGTGGTGCCCTTAACCTGTAACAGAACCCTTCATCTTCATTAGATCGCCAGGTCACTGGCCTTCATTAGCCTGCTGCAGCCTCTCATTTGATTTGCATTGCAGGTTCCCTATTTAGGTAATGATTCTAATTTTGAAAATCTCCAGAGGTTACGGCAAAGAAGCTGGGCCAGAAAGAAAGATGGACGGAAAGGACAGAAGCGGTGCTGCCTCCCCTCACCCCTGCCCCGCCCTGCATCCTCTAGAGAGAGACAGGTTGCAGGCTGCTTGGCATCATGGGGCTTGGGGGCCTGAGACTTGTTCTGTACTGTCTTTTCTTCAGTAAATGAGCACTCATAGTTAATGCCTCAGAAAGCTTGACGAAAGGAAAGCACAACTTTAGTCTGAAACCATCAAAGGCATTTAAAAGGCAGCAGCTCCTCTCGTGCCCCGCTCTCTTCTATATACTACACAGCTGCCACAGCAGCTCGCCCCCTCCCTTCTGGCCTCAGGGCCTTTGCACATGGTGCTCTTTGAGCCTGGATCTCTCTTCCCTGATAAATTCCTACTTATCTCTTGGGTCTCGGTTTATATATCATTTCCTAAGAAATACCTCTCGTGGCCCGCTGATCTAAATCAGTTCCCTCTTTTATTCTCGTTTTTAGTATCCTAGTAGCCTCCTTTACCACACTTATCATATGTGACACTATATATTTATTTATTGTCTTTTGGTTTAATATCTATCTTCCCCAGAGGAATTTAGGGGGGTACTGTGGACTGAATGTTTGTGTCCCCCCTCAAATTCTTATGTTGAAGCCCGAATCCCCAATGTGATGGCATTTGGAAGTGGGATCTTTGGGAGGTAATTAGTTTTGGGTGAGGTCATGGGATTGGAGCCCTATATCCATGAAGGAATAGGGACACCATGATGGAATTGGTGTCCCTATAAGGAATGAAGAGACCAGGGCTTTCCCTCTGCTGCATAAGGACACAGAGCAAAGGTAGCTGTATACAAGTCAGGAACAGGGTCCTCACCAGAACCTGACCATGCCAGCACCCTGATCTTGGACTTCCAGCCTCCAGAACTGTGAGAAATAAATGTTTGCCATTAGTCTATGGGGCCGTATCTATTTTGTATAGCACGGTATCCCCAGCATCTCACATCATGCAGTGAATTGGCACTTAATTCATGTTTGCTGAATGAATAACCAATTGTTTGCTGCTGTTGATAAAAGAAAAGGCTACGTCTTTCCAGCGGGCCAGAGCCTGATCTCACGCTCCACCCTGCAAGCTGGGCTGAGGGTCTTCCTAACAGCAGGACTGCTCACAGGATGTAAGTGATACACTCTGGTCTCTGCCACAAGCATTAGCAAGAAAAAAAGAGTTGGGAAGAGGGAAGTTCAATGAAGAGTCAACAGAATACAAAGTCCTTGTTCCCAAAGTGTTAAACAAGAAGTTAGAACTCCAAGCCAGTGTGGGCTTGTGCTGCGTCTTTCATCCCATGGGGGTTTTCTTCTCCCCTGAGGAGAACTATGTACTCCTGACACTCCCCAAACTAGGACTACTCCAAAGCCGCC
This sequence comes from Tursiops truncatus, assembly GCF_011762595.2. Lineage (NCBI taxonomy): Eukaryota > Metazoa > Chordata > Mammalia > Artiodactyla > Delphinidae > Tursiops > Tursiops truncatus. Next base: position 35,797,627 of record NC_047035.1, on the reverse strand, counting down.
CCTGGCTTTGGCGAGTTCATGATTTATAGTTTGCTCCTTCAAGCAGGCAGCACCCAGACACTCGTCTGAACCAGGGGTGCTTCTGCAGTCAATAAGGTCAACTAGTTGTTTTCATTTCCTATGGATACTGTAACAAAGTACGCCAAATTAAATAGAAATTTATTACCTTGCACCTCTGGAGGTCAGACGTCTAAAATGAGTCTCACTGAGCTGAAAGCAAAGTGTTGGCAGAGCTGTATTTCTTTCCGGAAGCTCCAGGGGCGAATCCCTTTCCTTGCTTTTTCCCCTTTTTAGAGGCTGTCTGCATCCCTGGGTTCACGCCTCCTTCCTTCATCTTCAAAGCCAGCAACATTGCATCTCTCGGCCCAGTCTTCCACGATCACCTGTCCCTCTCATGCTCTTCTTCTGTTCCCCCTTTTACTTTTAAGGACCCTTGTGATCATATGGGACCCACCCATATAATCCAGGATAATCTCCCTATTGCAGGTCCTTAAATTAATCACATCTGTAAAGTCATTTTTACCACGTAAAGTAAAATCATCATAAGTTCTGAGGATTAGAACATGGACATCTTAGGAAAGATTCTCCCTACTATACTGGTAAATTATTCCCAGTCTCAAGAAACAGATAAGAGTTTGTAGCGCCACCCTGCCAGTTCCTTTGAAGAGGCAGGGAATATAATAAGAAAGAACTGAGAATTGGAACACTGATTAAAAAACAAAAGGAGTGGGCTTCCCTGGTGGCACAGTGGTTGAGAGTCCGCCTGCCGATGCAGGGGACACGGGTTCGTGCCCCGGTCTGGGAAGATCCCACATGCCGCGGAGCGGCTGGGCCCGTGAGCCATGGCCGCTGAGCCTGCGCGTCCGGAGCCTGTGCTCCGCAATGGGAGAGGCCACAACAGTGAGAGGCCCACGTACCACAAAACAAACAAACAAACAAAACAACAAAAGTCCTAATGGCAATGAATCACATTCTCCAACATGTCAGCCACCACAGTCAATAAAAGCCACCTGTGAAAGCACTTCAGGTCCTGAGAAAGCTACGTTAAATACCAGATTGGAGTAATGTGAAGTCTCTGATATTTGCTAACAACAAACTTGGGGTACTTAGAGGTATATTTCAAAGCCATTTGTGTCAGGAATTGTTTCAGCTGCAAATAACAGACTAACCACATACCAGTGGCTTAAGCAATAAAGACATGTAATTATTTCATGTAACAGAAAGCTTAGAGGTAGGTTGGTCCAACATGGGGGCAGCAACCGAGGGTCAGCAAGGACCTAGGGTCTGTCCATCTTTCTGCTCTGCCTTTCTTAGTAGATCAGTAATGTCTCCCCTCATGGTGGTAAGATGGCTGCCACATTCCAATAATCGTGTCTTCCCAAAATGTCATCCCAAGCACAAAGGGGAAGCATGTGGAGGAGGACTGTTTCTCCTCTTACTACTCTCTATCAGACAGGAAACCTTTCCCAGCACTTCATTGGCCATTCAGGTCACTGGTATTCCCTGGCAAAGAGGAATGGGATTCTATGATTAGCATAGATCAATCAGAAGTTGTCCTCTGTGTGTTGGGGGGGGGGGAACATTGACACTCCAAGTAGAGTTGGGGCTCTGCTAAAACAGAAGAAGGGGAATGGCTATCAGTTAGGCAATCAACAGTGTCTGCCATATAAACATTAAGTGTTATCTAGTTTTTTAAAAAGATCTTTACTGGAGTATAACTGCTTCACAATACTGTGTTAGTTTCTGTTGTACCACAGAGTGAATCAGCCATATGCATACGTATGTCCCCATATCCCCTCCCTCTTGAGCCTCCCTCCCAAACTCCTTATCCCACCCCTCTAGGTCATCTCAAAGCACTGAGCTGATCTCCCTGTGCTATGCTGCTGCTTCCCACTAGCTATTTTACATTCAGTAGTGTGTATATGTCGATGTTACTCTCACTTCGCCCCAGCTTCCCCCTCCCACCCCGTGTCCTCAAGTCCATTCTCTATGTCTACATCTTTATTCCTGCCCCGCAGGAATGGTTCAGCAGTACAATTTCTTTTCAGATTCCATATATATGTGTTAGCATATGGTATTTAGTTTTCTCTTGCTGACTTACTTCACTCTGTATGACAGACTCTAGGTTCATCCACCTCACTATAAATAACTCAATTTCATTTCTTTTTATGGCTGAGTAATATTCCATTGTATATATGTACCACATCTTCTTTATCTATTCATCTGTCGATGGACATTTAGGTTGGTTCCATGTCCAGGCTATCGTAAATAGTGCTGCAGTGAACATTGTGGTACATGTCTCTTATTGAATTATGGTTTTCTCAGGGTATATGCCCAACAGTGGGATTGCTGGGTCATATGGTAGTTCTATTTTTATTTTTTTAAGGAACCTCCATATTGTTTTACACAGTGGTTGTATTTTTAACATGTTAATGTATAAATAGATAGATCTCCATTCAAAATATGGCACGCTTTATGCTCAGATCTGAGATATTTATCAGACTAATCCTCTCATCAACTGGATCAGAACAATTTTGGTTGAAATATACAGTTACTCTAAATTTATCTGATTTTATGTTAAAAGAGGGGCATTAAACTTTGTATTCATGGACAAATTCCCATGGAGTAATCATCCATTAAAAAGTTATTAACTGAGCACCTACCATATCCCTGGCACAGTGGCTAAGCACCAGGACTGAGATCTAGCTCCTCTTCTTGGGTGATTATAATTAGGATGGTTAAGTGTTATTACAGGTACAAGTACATGAGACCAGGGAATGTGTCTAGGGAGAGCCCTGTCTTGGCGTTAGGGAGAGTTTTGGAAGATGTGACATTTAGAGAGATCTGAAGGACAAATGAGTAGCCAGATGATGTATGGGATGGGGACCAGGCTCTGGGGTGAGCAGAGGATGAGGGAGTGCTCCAGGCAAAGGGACCAGCCGTGCAAAGACTTGGAGGTAAGAGTACTCAGGAAAATTCTGAAAATAAATATAATTCACTGTGGCAGGAGCAGAGTGTGACTGGTGGTGTGAGAAGAGAGATAGGCTGGGGTCACATCATGAATTTAGACTCTATCTCAAGGACAGTGGGGAGTAACATAATCAGATTTGCATGTTAGAAATCCAGGTACCAGGTGGAAAATGGATTAGAGAGGATCAGTGGTAGTTTGCGTAATTGGCCCCAGTGCTCGCTTCCCCCTGCATCCACACCCTTGCCATGGCCTCCCAGTGAATTGAGTGTGCTTCTCCACCTCTTGACTTTGGGCCAGGCCACATGATCTGTTTTGGCCCGTAGCAGGTGGTAGAAGTAACGATGTGCCATTTCTAAGCCTAGGTATTAAGAAGACTTGGGTGTTTCCACTTGCCCTCCTGTACCTCTGTCTTTGCCCAGGCCCATGGGGCCCAGGAGGAAGATGGGAGACAAATGGAGCACAGCCAGCCCAGCTGCCCCACAAACTCATGAGAGAAATAACTGTCTTTGTTTTTACAAGATGTTGAAGTTTTCAGTATGCAATATTATTGTGACTATTGCTGAGAGAGTCACGCTAGAAGCAGAGTGATGTATTAGGAGACTATTGTAGCTTCAGGTGAAGGCTTATGGTCACCTGAACCAAGATGATGAGGGAGGAGATGGAGAAGAACAAAGAGATTCAAAAGAGACTTAGAAAACAGAATGCCATGACACAGTAGCTTATAGAGAGGAATTCGTTTAGAATGTCTCCTGTGGTTCTTCCTTGGGTAACTATTCACTGAGATGGGAATATAGGGGGAAGATGATGTGCTTAGTTACACTGAATTTGAGGCACCTGTGAGATGTCCAAGGGCAGCGGTCCAGTAAACATGGGGTCTAGAACTTGAGCGAGGTCTCAGCTGGGCCATAATGCACAGATACGTGGGTCTGAATAGGGACCGTCGGGGGAGGGTATAGAGCAAGAAGAATGTGAAGGGTAGAACTTCGAAGAGACCAGCATTCGAGGACAAATGAACAAGAGTCCTCAGAGAAGAGCGGCCAAGAGAAGGAGAAACGTCCAGGGAGGGTAGTGTCCTGGGAGCAAAGAATGAGAGGGCTCTACAAAGGAGGGTGTGGTCAATTGTGCAGAAAACTGGTGAGCAAAGAGGCAAAGAGTTTATAAGGAATCATGAAGATTTACCTAATTTACAAACAAAGAAAGGAAAGAGATTTTTGCCCAAGAAATTTCAGACAGTCCCACAGTAGATGAGTCAATAAAGCCCTAACCACAAGAACAGATACTGAGATTCACTGAGATGAGATGTTCTGAAAACGAGCAAAAGCACGATCCAGGGCCTTTTGAGTCATTGTTTCTCCAGGTCCCTCTGGGTGAGTGGGTGCCTTTGAGCAGAACCTTGCCTTACCTGCAGCAGATTACTGTGTCATCCAGGCCACTCCACCCACAGGCCCTGGCAACCCTGACAAGTCCGTGAGAAGCAGCGTCTGTCAGTGCCAGGGCTGGCCAAGTCCCTCTGACTCATTTCCCATTGACTCAGGTGAACTTTCTGAGTTCCCTGGAGGCCTCTGATGGATCCAGCCTGGCTTCTGCTGGGATCCAGGATGGCTCCTGCTTTCAACAGCACAGCCGGCTCTCTTCCCGTGTGTTCTGAGTTCCGTAGACCAGCTGCTGGCTGAAATATCGATACCCCTTCCACAGGGTTCCAGGAGAGGTGCTGGAGAGTGGGTGAGACGTGAGCCCGTACAGGAATGGGATGCTAGCACAAACGCACACGGCCACCCAGCCCAGCACAGGACTTGCAAGCTCTAGAGGAGCAATTACCACATTCACGGCCTCGGCGATTGCTCAGGTTCGGGAATGCCAGCTACTTGAAGTTTGTTTTCCTGTTCAATTGAAACTGACATTTCCCCAAGACTGGATTACTTTGAAATCCAGAAATTGCAGCTGAGATAGTTCATAAATTTATTTCTGTTCCACCTTGTAGCAGTTATTACAAAGACTGATCAGCCGAAGAATATGGGCTTTCTGCTTTTTTTTTTTTTTTTTTGCGGTACGCGGGCCTCTCACTGTTGTGGCCTCTCCCGTTGCGGAGCACAGGCTCCGGACGCGCAGGCTCAGTGGCCATGGCTCACGGGCCCAGCGGCTCCGCGGTATATGGGATCTTCCCGGACCGGGGCACAAACCCACGTCCCCTGCATCGGCAGGCGGACTCCCAACCACTGCGCCACCAGGGAAGCCCTGGGCTTTCTGCTTTTTATTTCCTGTTTTATTGCAGTCACCTTTTAAGATAGGGTGGTGTGGTCAGCAGGGTGTAGGTGGCTCACAGGCAGCGGGAAAGAGTGGAACTGAGTAGAGAGAGGCGTTCTCTCACTCTCATGGACTCCATCTGCTGCCAACTCTACCCAGCCCCCTGGAGGAAGGGTCTGGAGAAAGATACCAAGGGTCCTGGGAGGAAGGTGCAGAAGGGGATGAGTTAGGAGGTACCAGAAACCCCCACCATGCTGGAGATAAACCCAGAAGAATTCGAGTGGGGCAGCTATTCTCTCCACCTCCACCCCCTGCAGCCACCTTTGGGGCAGGTATAGAGAGGGTCTCTGGTCAGAGGGAAGAGATTATAACCCCAGACTTCTGGAGAGGCCCGCTGGGACTTCAGCTGTCTGATAGTCATCAGACCTTGTGTGAGTGCATTGGGTGTGTGGATGAGACAGAAAGAGAGATTTGTTATATAAACATTTTCCTACTAGAGGCAGACCCTAGGTAAGGGCCTAGGAGCTCACCAATAAATTGTCCCTGTCCTCCAGAAGCTCCTAGTCCTGTGGGGTCACTGAGCTGAGAGCCAGGACGGGTGGGCCCAGGTGTGGCGGAGCGTTATGGAGAGCTTCCTGGAGGAAGCGGAGGCTTCTGCTTGGAAGGCCCTTTGATGTGAGATAATTGCCTTCTAAGTCGTTAGACCCGGGCTCCTGAAACAAGAAAGGAGGCAGGTTGCGGGGCAGAAGCCCACTCTAAGAGTGACAACTGTGCTTTTGACCGTTTAGCAGGGCGTGAAGAGTCCTCCCACTTGGTGTCCTGGCTCTGTCATTTGCTAGCTCTCTGGCCTTAACCTTTTTGTGCCTCTGTTTCTTTATTTGTAAAAAGGGGGCAAAAATGGCTTCCCTCATAAGCTTGCTGAGAGGATACAATGAGAAAATCCATGGATCATTTGAAGATGGTGCCTGCACATGGGAGCTTACTGCAGCTCTGTTAATGGGGCAGGCCCTGACTTTGTGAATTTCAGAGGGGACAAGGAGGATGAGGAACAGCCAGGGCCTGCGCCTTTGTTCCTTGGGCCCTGTTCATGCAGAATAGAGGGTTGACCCAGTCAAAATCAGCCTGAGAGTTAACTGACAACTTATTTTAAATGAGCAAAGTTTTTCTTCATCTATCACATGTCTTATTATCATCCTCACTTATTCCCTTGTGAAATAAATGGCAAGGAGCACAGTCTACCTTTCCTAACTGGGAGAATGAAATCTCAATGTGCTTAAATAACTTGTCTGAAATCCTGCACTGAGATTATTAAAGAGTAGGGGTCTGAACTCTGATCTTCTAAACTACAGGCCCAGGCCTCCTAATCAGTCACATTGCTCCCTGTCATCTGGTACCCAGCAAAACCTGCTCACACAGGTGGAACGATTTCATCAAGTAAGCCATGCTCAGAAACAGAAAATGTCACCTTAGGTGTTTTCTTGGATGTTTGATTTTAATACCAAAGCTAGTTCTGACCACGACGAGTAAATACCAAGTGATTGATTCTCTTAGGTTTCTCTGACAGCAAAGAATGGAGACTGAGAAGCAAGGAAGGGTCAGCAGAAGGGAACAGGGAACACCAAGTGACTATTACTGGTTTGAGTAGGGACTTGACTTTGCCCTGTAACTCTGCTTGGCTATTCATCCAAAGGAAAATTGTGGCTTATAATTACAGAAAACCAGTACCTGGAATTATTAATAATAGCAAAAGAGTTGTTTGCACAGCAAGTAATGTGTGATAATGTTTGGTAATTGATAGTCATTTCTATTATTTAAACACTAATTAATTCTTGTACTAAGCAAAGTATTGACTTTACTTAGGGTGTTATGGCAGCCCTCCTAGCTTAAAATAATCCCTTACTGTTTTCTTTAGATAATTAAAATGCACTGCTTATTTGTTCTATTTGTGGCTATTGATAGGAATGAACCTTCTGGGAGGGCTTTATGGGCAGTTTAGGCAAAAGCGACCACATGTAAGATCTGGTCCTTCTAAGGAGCCAGCCTGATACTTTTCTTACCAGGAGAATTCCCAGAACATCCCTCAGTAATCTGTCCACACAGTCCCCCTGTTTTTGGCTTTACTTGACCCATCTGTGAAATGAGAAGAGTCAAACCTGTGAACGCAGCTGCCATTCTGCAGCAATGACCCAGCAGGTCTGGCTCTGACAAGTTGCAGGGGAAAGTCCCTCCACCTCTCCAGGCCTGTGGGCTTCCTCTCTAGGCCTGTAAAACGAGGGAGAGGGAAGTCGTCATCCTTACAAGTTCTCAGGGCTCTAAATTGAACGAGTTAACAGGATCAGTGAATATGCTTTCTTGCAGGTGCAGTGAAGGCTCTGATTGCTGGAAAGAGAAAAACACACAGATTAATGGACCAGTGTCACTCAAGGATTCACAGCCAACAGACATGAGCTGTCTGTTCCTGTCTAGTATCTCTGCATCTTCCTGAAGGCTGAGTTTTACTATTTGACTCCTTCTATCCCTTTAACTAGCAGGCTGCACATAAAATAAAATCTACTGAACCTCAGCTGAGGCTCTAGGCCGATGTCTTATATGAGATATTCCAGAGTATTTTTCCAAGTACATTTATAAGATGGGAGTCTTTACATTCCATTTATTGGGCATATTAATTTTGGTTTTGTTTTCTTCTTAGCAAGAGAGACAAAAGCTCTCCTCTAAGCTGTCAGTTCTCACCTCACAAGGTCAGAGCTGAAAGCCCCATGTAGGAAAAAAATCAACTCCAGAATGCAAATATGTTGTATTGCTACTGCCAGCTTGTGGTTGTGCAGGTCAGTTGGTTTCAACAACCTTGAGAGATCAAGATCATGGATCAGCATTTCTTATAATTCCATGAACTTTGTTCAGTTCCATGGCTTCATATCACAGTCTTGGCTCCACCCAGCTATATGCAAATATTTGTTGCTGGTTGTAAGAAGCGTTTCCTCTGAACTGAAGCTTAGTGCTGGATTCTTGTTGCCTGTGGATGCCCCCTCTTCTCCATCTTGGACCAACCAATGCTGAGCCCTTTCCTGAGTCACGGCTGGAAAGGTTAAGTTTCTTGGCACAGGAAGTCTTGTCTGCTTGGTTGAATTTTGACTTTCAGATGGTATTCTCCAGCTCAATGGCTGCCCCATCATCCTACTGAACAGGTCTAATGTCAGGCCTATGCCTTCCCCCAAATTCATTTGACCCGCCTTGAATAAGGTGTCATGAGCCTTGTTATAACCTGTCCTGAGATACAATCACAGACAACACCTCTTGGGATATTACACAACATTTGGAAGAGGTCAAACAAGGAAACATGACTACTTTTTAATAAGAAACTTATCAGAGAACCAAAGGGCTACCCCCAACATTGACTCTTGACTTTCCCTCCGCTGGAATTCATTAAGAAAAAATATGGATGAAAACAGCTAAACTATTTTTTTAATAAAAAAATAGGAGGGACATGCCCTAGACATTAAAATATAATATTAATCTGAAATAAATAAGCATTTTCATATGATCACAGAAATAACATATCAAGAAGAAATAACTTAGATATAGAGCTTGATATTTACAATTGAGCTCTAATAAAGGAAAAATTACAAATGCAATAAATGGATTTGGAGGAGAAAAATAATTAACTTAGATATTCCTCCCACAGCATTTTACAAAATAATTTTCAAATAGATGATATGGGTAAGACAGGTATATATACAAAATGAAACTTAAAATCTCATAAGAAGGGCTTCCCTGGTGGCGCAGTGGTTGAGAGTCCACCTGCCAATGCAGGGTACACGGGTTCATGCCCTGGTTCGGGAAGATCCCACATGCCACGGAGTGGCTCGGCCCGTGAGCCATGGCTGCTGAGCCTACGCATCCGGAGCCTGTGCTCCGCAATGGGAGAGGCCACAACAGTGAGAGGCCCACCTACCATAAAAACAACAACAACAACAAAAATCTCGTAAGAAATTGTAAAGATATTTTTATTTAACTAACCTACATGGCGAAGGACTTTTTAAGCGTTAAAAACAATGGGTGAAGATCAAACAGATTTGACTAAATAAAAATTGAAAACATCTGTATATTTAAAGTGTTCATATTCAAAGACAAACTATGGGAAAATGTTTACCAGGGAGGGATTCTGGGAAGATAACAGTGACAACAGCATGGTTTTTAAATCTCCCAGAATTTCCACATAAAAATAGAGTAGCTAGATAGCAAAAAATTAAAAATCCATCGACAACATTTACAACAAGGTTAAGTGAAGAGGTATCCTCCAAATCCCAACATAGAAGCAGGTGGGTCAGACCACCAATAGCTTCAAGATCTTCAAAGTACCAGCATGTGTAGCCGAGGAAGCTGGGGGGGGGGGGGGGCACGATCTGACAGAGTGGCAGGCTGACTTGAGGACAGCAGATAAACTGAGGAGGGGTTTTGCCCAATCCAATAGTGGCGAATGAGTACAAGAAGCTCTGTGAGGACGTCTTAAGGGGCCCTAGAGCAGTCTTTATCCTGCCATCCAGAGTTCCCCTATGGGAGAGTTCTCAGTAATTTTACAGGTTGTAGTAGTTTTTGTACTGTTACTCTGTTTTGTGTATAAGGTGGAATGAAGCAAATAAGTAATTATGGAATATTCTATCATCTCCTAATTCCTTGAGAACGAGGATTTTTGGCATGAAAGAAAGGAGTACAGATACACTATAGATGAGGTTAAGTGAGTATAAGTGAGTAAAAACCTTATAGTCTTGCAATTGAACTGGAAGTACCAGTATGAATACCTGAGGTGGGTGCATGTATGTGTTCAGTTCTGCTACAGTATGACATGTGTTCCTAAAAATTGCCACAATGGGCAATAAAAACCACAGGGCTTATGGTAAAAATGGTTGTAAGGGCATAACACTCAAAAATTTCATTAGTGACAAATTTTTTTAAAGGATAGAAATTTGGCAAAAATGGTAGCTCAGTTCTCAGGTCAACTGAGTCAGAAATACATAACATAAATACTAATATAAATACGGCACTTTGCCTTGGAAAAGACCTGAAGTTTGCTTGTGGAAGTGGGCGTTGAAAGGCTTGTTAGTTACTGTGAAGTGGTGGAAGGGGGCTTACCTGAAATTGGATGGTAGTTGTATCAGATGTGGGTGGCTGGCTCATTGTCCTCTGTTGGGCATTGGTGCTGAACACCTGAGTTACAGCCTTTTGCAGCCTTAAATCCTGGGTCATGATTTTCTGTCTTTGAGATGGAGGCCCTTTAAGGCACGCATTTATAATACACAGCTATTTCATCACAACTGAAAATATTGGATTGGCCAAAAAGTTCGTTTGGTTTTAAGTAAAAATAAAAGACACAGTTTTCATTTTCACCAAGAACTCTACTGAACAACGTATTCACTAACAGAACAAACTTTCTGGCCAGCCCAATATTATCCAATGTACAGCTTTCTTCTCCAGTTAACTTCTGTGTCACTGCTGGAAATTCTTTTGCTTCTTTCTCATCTGCAGCTGCAGCCTTGCTTGACAGCTAAAAACTCTGGAAATTGTAGTGATGTTTGAAACCACCAAACCAGCCTCCCATAGCAATAAAAGGTGCCACTTCTGCAGGATTTGGTGATTTCCGTTTAGTCTCTGTATACAGATTGTGTTTTCTCTTTGATCGTGGAAAAGATTATTCCTGATCTTTTTTTTTTTTCTTTGCTGTTTCATGTATTCTTATACAGCTTGGTTCAGCTGGGTGAAGTTTTCTGCCTCCACCTAATATGTCTTCTGTATAAAATCACCCACAGCCAAACGCAAAAATTTGTGTTAGATTCACATTGTTCCTTAATGTACCAATCGTATTTGAACAAATCTGCATTTTCAAAATAAGCATTAGAGCAGAATTAACTGTATATAAATTTCCCCCCCATTAATTCCTCAACTCTGTCCACTCAAAGGACTAAAACAATGACTAATGTTGTAGTAAAGTAGCAATGAGCATCTCTAAAAGATGACACTAAAAGAAGTCAGGGATGCTTGGATGAATGACTGATTTCAGGTCTGGGGCAGGAGATATATAAGGTGAGCCTGGAATATCTTGTCATAGCAGATAGCAGGGAATGGTATCAAGGACCACTAGGGTCATGCCAGCAGGACTCAGAACAAATTGAGGAAGCTCCCACTGCCCAAGATGGAACAATTTGTATTTCAATAAGGATGATAATTGTACAAATACATTTAAATTCATCAAATATGTTTAAGTCTATGGATTTCTAATGCTATTTGAAAAAACGAATTGGTCACTATTAGAGGAGAAAAGGCACCTATTTGTGATCTTGAAGACTGATAAATAAGACAAAGAGTCAAGCATCCGTCCTGCCTCTCCTTCAGGAACTATATCACTGGGTAACCCAATCGTAGACATGAGGAAACATCTCTTTATGGAAGTATTCCAACTAATAAATGAAAAAAGAAATGTTAGAATGAGAACATCACCATTTGCAACCCCCAGTGAATTAACAGATCCAGGCATTGAACATCAACAGCTGCTCACATCACAAAAAGGGAGACGTGCAGACATTATGCGCCTCCTGATGAAAAACATGCCACTATCTATAGTCTTGCCAAAGGGATCAAACTTAAGTCTAATCAAGCCTTTGGATCCAGCTATCAATTTGCAGGAAATACAGAGCTCAGAGGAACACACTGAACCATTCCTTGAATATGCAATCAGCAAGATCCAGACTGTGGGAAACATTACAGGGTAAAAGGCTCAGGTTCTGAAAAAGAAAATTTATAAAATTAAGAGGGAGTCTAAGTGGAATTTATACCTTAAAAATGATTTAAAAGACATCCCAAATTTTTAAAAATTGACAAGGCTAAATTATGATGTTTTAAGGAATGTACTTGTTAGTGATAAAGAAACACAAGGCAGTGGCTGCTCTGAGTCAGGGTAGCCGGGAATTAAGTTAAACCAGTGAAAATAACCGAAACCGTGTTGCCTGTGCAACTGTGTGTGAGGACTGAGCCTCATCCCCACCACGTGCCTTTATGGCCCTGCTTTTCCTAACCTGCCTTGTCTTGGGGTTATGCACAGGCTTGCCTCCAGCCAGATTTGTATCCCCTGCGGTAGCAGTAGTGGCCCTGAGGACTCACACCCCACAGGGCTGGATGGTTTTCTCCAGGCTGACTCTTTGCCGTCCTCCTGTGGGCTGAGGCAGTTCCCTGGGAGGAGCAGAGCCGCTATTTTATTCCCAGATCTCCTAAGATTGTAAATTCCCTGTTTGTTTCTTTCCTCCCTCCATTCAGGAAAACAAAACCCAAAAACAAATGGTGGGCCTGGCTGTCATTTTCCTCACCATCCATACAAGAGCCCAGGAGTCCTATTTGGCTGCTTCATGACAAGCCAATTAGATAAAGATTGTTAATCAGAGTAATGGAGGGAGAAGGGACCACAGGAAAGGGAAGGAGGGAAGGAAGGTGGCAGAGGCAGTAATGGAAGATAGAGAGTACTGCCCCTCCCTTCCTGCTCTGATGTTTTATTCAGGCTATTTGCAAATGAGCCAGTGGAAACAGCATTAACAATAAATGAGATGCATTAGACCGTGGAGAGCCAGGGAGGGAGATCTGAGTGTTTTTCCTTGCCAGCCAGGCTCACAGGCTCCTTACCAAACAAGGTGAGCCCTTCCTCAGTTGGCTTTACCTGCTCTCCCACCTGTACTCAGGCCTTCTGAAGAGGCTCAGATTTCACTTAGCAAGTCATATGAAGAAGTTCAGAGATTTTTTAGCACAGAAGAGCCAACCTAAAAGGCAAAGCCAATACGTCAACACCCAAGGGCTAGAAGCTTGCACTCTCAGCCTAGCATTGAAGTTGTCACAACCCAAAGGGTCTGTTAGGCAGTCACTCCACTTTATTAAAGTCGCTGATACTCAATTTATCCGTTACTCTTAACCAAGCACTTTCATACGCATTGCCACATGTTTCTCATAATAACCCTGTAAAGTAGTGGTAGTGACCAATTTTATAAGCAGAAGAAGATGAACGAAAGTTACCCAAGCCCTGAAAGTCCTCACATTCAAGAAGGCAGGTGTTTCCATTATTCTTTTCCTTTGGACAATTTGCATAAGCTCAAGTCCTCCCATCTACTAATTTACCTAGACTTGTATAATTACTTCCTTCCGTTCAGCGAATAGGTGCTTCATGGGCCAGGCACTGAACAAGGTGGAGAATAGGAAATCTCAGCGGCCAAACAACCTACTGTTTTATATTATAGGCTATCAAGCTGCCCATCTTCCGCTTGATACGGATTCTGATTCGACTAGAATTAATACTTCCCATTAAAAAAATAGCAATAGCTGTAATTCATTAAGCACTCATTTAATGCCAAGCACTGTGGCAACCAGTTTATGAATGCTATTTTATTTGAAGCTCTGGGTCCACATCTAAGCCCAGAGCTCACGTTTTCACAATAATATGCTATAACACACAGTTCTGTTATAAAGGGGGAAGCTTTATCATGGACTCCCTGCCCTTTTACAGCCTCAGTGAGACCCAACTCCCAGTAGAGATGCACTTGCCACCTGTGTGACCTGGCAGCATAATTCTGTGAGTGTATTTCTTCCACTGTATTTCCTCTTCACACCTATCAGCAAAGGGGGATAAAGGAAGGCCATGTTTCCTTTGGCCTTTCAGCTAAGACTGAAAACTTAGCTTAGAGCGATACTCCCTGGCACCTACCTCTTTCTAAGTCATCGAAAATATCCCCTGATATCCCAGGAAGGCATAAAGGAATGAAGAGACCTCTATCAAAGAGGACCAGGGCTCAAGAAGGCAATGGCTTATTTCTGAGCATGTGGTCCTCACTGCAACAGAATGGACACCAAGCTCCACTCCAACCTACTCAATCAGAGTCTGTGCTTCAATAAGATCCCAGATGATTGGAATACATGTTAAAGTTTGAGTACATGGGGAAGGAGTACAGTGTAGCCCAGTGGTTCTCCAACTGTGGTTCCCAGAGACCAGCAGCATCAGCATGGTTTGGGAACTGGTTAGTAATGAGAATTCTGGTTTGTTTTTTTTTTTTTTTTTTGCGGTACGCGGGCCTCTCACTGTTGTGGCCTCTCCCGTTGTGGAGCACAGGCTCCGGACGCACAGGCTCAGCGGCCACGGCTCACGGGCCCAGCCGCTCCGTGGCATGTGGGATCCTCCCAGATCGGGGCACGAGCCCGTGTCCCCTGCATCGGCAGGCGGACTCTCAACCACTGCACCACCAGGGAAGCCCAGTAATGAGAATTCTTGGGCCACACCCTAGACCAACTGAATCAGGAACTCTGAGGGTGGGGCCCAGCCAACTGGGTTTAATAAGCCTTCCAAGTGATCCTGATGCTTGCTCAGTTTGAGAACCACTGGTACAGACGATTACCTCTCCAGGCCCTGGGTCCCTTACTTCTGATACATCAGTTAGGATGCAGTCTTGGCCGACACTTGGGAAAACAGAAGGAAGGTCTCTTGTGCTCAGTTTTCCCCTTTCCATTTTATTACCCTGGGGATGGTTCTGAAAACTCAAACTTCTGAACAAAACCTTTCTTGCTTGTAAATTAATCCTTCATTTGCATTGTCAATAATAGCAGGAAGCAAGGAGTTCCAGGAGACCTACTGGCTTTTAAGTGCTTCATTGTATCTGCTCAGAAGCATGCCTGGGAATGGAAGGCCCAGGTTTTCCAGCATAAGAATAAACAGGGCCACCAGCCACCAGGAAGAGGGACTCTGGTGGTCACAGGCTGGGGGTAGGGATAGGCATGGGCAAAACAACCCTGGTACAAGACAGATGCAGATTGGGAGTGTCTACACAGACAGAATAAGGATATGAATATTCTCCAAATCCAAGAGTCGCTGGCTGTCAGAAAGCAATCTAGCCCATCCCCCAACTCTGGTCAGTATCGTGCCTACATCTCTCCAGACTCAGGACCTCCATTTATTCAGTATGGGGAGGTGCCAACACCAGTTACTGATATTAAAAGAAAAAGCATGATAGTGTCCATTCATGTCTTCAGTAAGTCTTCTTTGAGATTGTCTTATATGCCAGACACAACGCCATGAGCACAGGGACAGATGGTACTTCCAGCCTCACAGGGTGTACATTCCAGTGGAAGAGACAGGCAACAGTCTCTCAACTAAGTGTTTCCTTACAGCCTGTGAACATGGCAGGGGAGACTGTAACAGGGAACCAGGCCTAGTCTCAGGCCAAGGAAGGCTCCCCTGGGGAAGGTGGTTGTTTGAGTCTGGATCTTAAGGAGTTAACTAGGCAAAGGCAGGTATTGATGGTGGTGAGAACACTACAGCGAAGGGAAAGGACTGAGTCATGAGATAGAGGTTGGCAAGTTTAAGGATCAGAAAGAAGAACCAAGGAAGGGAGCCAGACCATGGCAGACGGAGGTGTGGCATCAGCTGACACGGGAGTGGAGGGCAGAGACCAGGCCATGCAGGCTGATAACGCTTTTGTGGGTCTTCATCCTAAAGCAACGGGAAACCTTCGAAGCGTTTTCAGCCGATGGGTATCGGGACAGGTTCGCATGTTGTAAAGCGCACTCTGGCTGCATTACGGACAGGGGAGTGCAGATGGCAGAAGGATAAGCCAGCTGTGAAGCTAGGTGAGTGGTCCAGGGGATTCTGACCAAGTGCTAGTAGTGGAGGTGGGGAAAAGAATGCAGACTAGAGCGAGACAGACTTAGATGAAGTCCACAGATCTCAGGTATGGATTGGATATGTTGGCCAAGAGGAGAACAGGCACCAAAGGCATCTCTTAGGTCACTGGACAAGGGCTGAAAAGGGGGTGAGGGCTGGATTGAGAAAAAGAAAGAGTAGATTGGCTACAAGTACGGAAGAGGTGTACTCAGAAAGGACAAGTGATGAAACTAGGGCAGTCTTCAGTGAATAAGACTCACTCAGTGTTTAATTAAAGTAGGTGTCCAAGCAGCTCTCAGTCATTCATGGTGATCTAACATGTTGATTCGAGTCCCGTTGCTCTTGTTGCAATCTCTGTGCTTTGTTCATTCTTGCCTTTGCCAGCAGGTGGGAGAAGGGAAAGGGTCGGGGCGGAGCGGGGGGACCAGGTCACTTAGTCATGTACATCTGGTGGGGAGATGAAACCCAAATGGCCTCACCTACTTGGAGTGCCAGCTCATTGTGACTATTTAGCTTAGGACAGCAATCCTCTCCCTGAAGGGGAGGGCTGCATATAAATGCAATTTACATCTCCAGCAACATTCTACAACCCTCCCTTAATGAATGAGTCAAACCATCAAGGCATCCAAATTGGTTACTGAGATCCTTTCATCTTCCAGGTTGTTTGCCTTTAAAGTCTAGAATAGAATTGAAGGGTATTAATAGCAATGGGATGTTTTTGTGAGCCTGGGGGGAGGGGTCTGTGATAAATAAACCCTAGAGAACTGCAGAAAATGAACCGGCCAGTGGGCTCTTTTAGGCAGGTTTACAATGACTGGTTGCTCTGTCTCTTGGGAAGTCATGCAGGCAGCAACCACCACTGGGCTTGGAGATTATTTGTATGGAAAAGGGAGTCCAAAACTACAATAACATTTTAATTGTATACTTTCTCTCTTTCAGGATGAAGAATCCAGATAGATTCCGGTTTCTGTATTAGGACCAGGACAGGGATCAAACAGTACACTCAGAAGAGATCACTGAAGATACATTAATGAAGAGACTATTTCCAAGGGTGTGAGCAGGGTTAAAGGAAGCCAATATGGGATAGTGAAGTATCCAGGCTACCCAGAAATCTCTAACCTCCCAAGGCATGAAAGGGGAAGAAGAGAGAGTGGTTATTCCCGTAGCTGTAGGACGACCTGGAATCTGCAGAGGAATGAAGCCACTGCCAACTACAGCCCAGCAGGGACGGAGCCTGGGGAAGAAATACTCAGCCCTCTCTTCCTGCACGTACTTCTCATGGGTCCATCCAAGCTAGAAACCAATGAGCAAGGGAGCACGTGGCCTCAGTTCACACAGGCAGCCTCCCTGGCACAAAGCAGGGTGGAAAAAGGTGGAGGATCAATGAGTAGGGACAAGGCGAGAGAACCCAGCGCAGGAGCCGAGAGACTGATTCAGATGTGCAAACGTATGTGGATCAATATATTTATGCGGCTCTGTGGATTTCACTGCCTGTGCTCTTCTGGTTTCATAATGATGTTGTTAATCCCACATGGATGGTATTACACAAAGCAACAATGGGAAACAGGCCTGCTAGCCCAGGATGTGTCTGGGGTGAGGTGGGGAGAGAACTGTACCCAACAGCACTGTCATTTCCTCGGTTTCCCTCTGAAGTCAGCTGTGCCTCTGGCCACTGGATTTCTTTCTTTCTTTCTTTTTTCTTTTTTTTTCCCCAAAAGGAGACAGGTTTTGAATTACTGATGAAATCAAAAGGATAAGTTTGGGGATTGCATGTTTCCATCCTGCCTGTTGTTTGCCTAGTAAATAACATTTCCTTTGTAAAACTTGAGCTTTCATCTCAAGCATGTGGACCATACTTAAGCAGACATCGAAGCTTCCCTTGGAGAAAACCTCTGTGATCCCGGATAACTTTGATCTGTTCTCTCCTGCTATGCAGTCATAACATACAGAGTCTATCAGGACATTTTCCCCTTGGCCCTGGTTTATTTCCCACTGGGCAGCCCACTCTGCAGCAGACTTTGCTCCTGCTCTTTCCTTTCACTGGACTTATTCTCCCCTCACTGGAATTTGCTAATTTCATAGCAGTTTAAAGATTCCCTTTGGTGAGGCAGGGAACCCCTGAGGGCCCCAACAGAGACAGACCCGCTCTGACACTGCCCTCTGCTGGAAACTGTTGGTACTGCTCAAGTCTTCGGCGAGGGCCGTCCGCCAGTGCTGAGCAGTGAGTGCCTCACCCTTACTAGGCTGTAGATACGCAGCAATGGAGATAAGGCATTACTTACTTAGAAAACCACTCATTAACAACCCAGATGTGCAAAAACATTAGAATATGATGCAGGAAGATTTTTTTCATGAGTTTATATAGAAACTTGTTTCTAAACAAGGCACAAAACCCAAAACTTATAAAAGACTGATAAATTTGACTGCCTCAGAAACAACTTCTGTATGAAAGAAGACACCATAAACAAAGTTAAAGAGCAAAAGGAGAAAATACTTGCAACAAAGGATCAATATATAGAATATATAAAGAACTTCTACAATCAAAAATAAAGTGAAAAACAGTTCAATAGAAAAATATTCTAAAGGTATAAAATGCTAATTCACAGAAATATAAATGTAAAAATTTTTATAAAGCAAAAAATGTGAGATATAAATAAAAAGAAAATATAAATGGCCCCCAAAATGCATGACACAAACCTCAGTTTTACTAGTAATCAGGAAAATGGAAATTCAAACATGAGGCAGGTTTTTGTTCCTAATAAGTTAGAAAAAATTCAAAAGGATGTAGGATAAAAGGCATTTCCATACACTACAGATAAGATTGTAAACTGGTATGATCACACTTGGCAGAATAATTTGGCAATATCTATTACAGTGTAAAATGTTCATACACTATGATCCAATGATTCTATTTATCCATATCTCCCCCAGAGAAACACTTACTCATGTGCTCAGAAGGCAGGTCCAAGGATGTTTGTGGCAGCTTTGTTTGCAATAGCAACAAGTCAGAAATAATTTAAATGACCATCAAAGTGGGATTGGCTATGTTCATTGCAGCTCTATTTACAGTAGCCAGGACATGGAAGCAACCTAAGTGTCCATCGACAGATGAATGGATAAAGAAGATGTGGCACATATACACAATGGAATATTACTCAGCCATAAAAAGAAACGAAATTGAGTTATTTGTAGTGAGGTGGATGGACCTAGAGTCTGTCATATAGAGTGAAGTAAGTCAGAAAGAGAAAAACAAATACTGTATGCTAACACATATATATGGAATCTAAAAAAAAAAAAAAGGTTCTGAATAACCTAGGGGCAGAACAGGAATAAAGATGCAGACATAGAGAATGGACTTGAGGATGTGGGGAGGGGGAAGGGTAAGCTGGGACAAAGTGAGAGAGTGGCATGGACATATATACACTACCAAATGTAAAATAGATAGCTAGTGGGAAGCAGCCGCATAGCACAGGGAGATCAGCTCGGTGCTTTGTGACCACCTAGAGGGGTGGGATAGAGAGGGTGGGAGGGAGACACAAGAGAGAAGAGATATGGGAACATATGTATATCTGATTCACTTTGTTATACAGCAGAAACGAACACATCATTGTAAAGCAATTATACTCCGGTAAAGATGTTTAAAAAAAAATGGGATTGGCTAAATACGATGTGGTTCATCCATAGCACACATACACGTGTACATAACAGCAGATTCTTTTAAAAAGTACTATATGGACTGACGTGGAAAACGCTTCAAGACCTATCGTTAAGTGAAAAACAATCAAGCTGCAGAATGACATGCAGTAAGATAACATGTATGAAAACACCTGGGCACATTATCCAATATAATTTTTTCTCTATGGGTCTAGATACTATGGGTAAATGTGTAGAAGAAGACACATCAGACTGATGGTGAGAGTTACCTCTAGGGTGGAGATGCCGACTGGAGATGGTGGTCAAAGAAGACGTTATCTGTAATGTTTAATTTTTTATAAAGAGAATGTATTCATATATTACTTATATAATTAAAACTAAGAAAAACTATTCTTATTTAAAAGGAATGAAACTAATCTTAATCTTTATTTCTAAAGCACCTGGAATGCCAGGGAATCATTGAACTGTAAGCAAAATGGGTGATTTATCAGGGGACCTGTGAAGTAGAGGGCACTGTGGTTGTCATGGAGATGGCTGCCTTCAACACAAACTATCCCGTGCATCCGTCTACATGTCAGACCATCTCCCATTCAGTGTCATGCTTTTAAATCTTGGTTCACAAACTCAGTAGTAATAATACAATCCTTAACACTTAGGGAGGGTATTAGATGTTACAATGTAACATCTTATTTAATCTTTTATTCTCTCCCTCTCTGTCTCTTTGTCTGAGCGCCCCCCCCCCCATCTCTCTCCCTCTCTCCGGATGAGGTGGCTTAGCTTTAGAGATATTATATAACCTGTCCAAAGTCAGTTAACCAACATGTGGTAGAGATTGTCCTAACCCCAGCAGCCATACTTTCAACCATTTAAACTGTATTACAAAATCATAAACATCTTGGTAGGTTTGTTAACTTCAGAATATCAACTTCTGGGACTTCCCTGGCAGTCCAGTGGTAAAGAATCCGCCTTCCAATTCAGGGGACGCGGGTTTGATTCCTGGTGGGGGGAGGCGGGGGCGTGACTAAGATCCCACATGCCACAGGGCAACTAAACCCGTGTGCAACAACTCCTGAGCTCGTGCGCCTCAATGAGAGAGTATGTGTGCCGCAAACTACAGAGCCCACGCACTCTGAGGCCCGTGTGCCACAACCAGAGAGAGAAAAACCTGCACGCCTCAACGAAGAGCCCGCATGCCTCAACAAAGATCCTACGTGCTGCAACTAAGACCCGACGCAGCCAAATAAATAAATATTTAAAAAAAAGGAAAAAAAAGAATATCAACTTCCTGTCAGGAGCTTCCCTAGGTTTCTCTGCCACTCAGGCCATACCCATTTGCCGCGTTGCTCTGAATCAGAATGGCAGCTGGTTCATTCTGGGAGAAAAATATACCATAGGATGAGGTGCTGCTCAAGCCAGTACAACTAAGAAGCATGAAGACAAATACACACTAAAGAAGCAATTAAGAGATTAGGAATCATCCTCAACCCAGAAGACTACTTCCAAGTATATTCAAAGTTAATTTTAGGAACAAAACTAATCAATAATAGGAAAGGTTAAAGTCTGAGAATAATGCAAGCCTTGTAAGACTCTCATAGGACACAATGTGCTCCATTTTCCAAATTCTAGAAATTTCTTATATCGATATGAAATGCCTCTCACTGATGCAGGCCTGCTCTCACTGCCGAATCATTCCTTCCAGGCACAGAGAACACAACTGAGCACCACCAGGGACTACAGAGATATGTCTCCAGGCAGAGGCCCCCGAGAGGGCCCTTAGGGTCCCCTTTGCAGAGGAGGCAGGCCTCCTCCTGCTGCAGAGAAGAGGGCTTTTGGGGGATGTTTCCAGAATAACTTATGAGTAGAGGGGGCAGCAAGTTTACAAATCAGAGCTGTGATTCCTTCTCTCCCAATTTAAAAAAAAATGCATTACTTTCTTTTGGTTTCTTATTTGAGAACAGGTGTGTCTATGAATAATACATAGATGGGCAGAGGCCACACATGGATCTGAAGGCCCAGAAGTCTGAAAGCAAGTGAGACCCAGAGTGTGAAGATTACACAGTGGATTTTAAGTAGCATCACGTAGGCAAGGAAAAACCTGGAAGAGCACAAAAAAACAATCTGCACATAATAAGCACATCCAAGCCCCTGACTATGGACACAAACACATCTCCTCTCAGATAATGGCAATTGAAAATCACTAGGTTCCCATGTGAGGAGGGAGGAGATAAATTAAGAAACACAATCTAAAAAAAGATTAGAACATTAGGGCTTTAATGAACAATGTTTCAGGGCAGGGAATTAAGGACATTTAAATCTTTCTTTCTGGGTTGGAACTCCAACTTCTCAAACTCAATAGGGACTGAAACAAGAGGGACAATGGTTAGGGCAGCAGATGAGGGGTGGGGCGGGAGGCTGCTGAACTCCTGGGTCCATTCTGGGATTCCACTCCTGGCTCCCAACAGCTGAACTCTGGTCTGCCCAGTGAGGCCAAAATAGGATTTTCCATTTGTTAAACATGAGATAACACCACAGCATTATACAGACTAGGGAGATGAAATGTCAGCAAAAGCCTTGTGATGTAGGATTATTAACAACAGGGTCTTATCCTAGAGCTCTTTGGGGGAAACAGGAAGATGTTGAAAAATGTGCCCCCCGACCGGCCTCAAGAGCATGGGAAAGATTTCCTACTACCTGATTTGGTCCTTTGAAGACCTGTGGTGTCCCCAGATAAAAAGGAAGCCGCAAGCATCACTGAGACCACTTATCTCTCCAGCAAGGAAGTACTGCTGCCCCGAGGAGGGTAGCTTGAGATCTCTACAGCTTTAGGATGCAGCCATGCATGCGCTCAAGCACACACACACATATGCTTCTTATCAGCTCTGTCGAGCAAAGAATTTTCAAGGGTAAAGGATTTGGATTTTTATCTTGTCCAAATCCCTTCAAGGTATTGTCTCGAGATAGGACAAGTCCCATTAACGTTGCCCCATTTGAAAATGTAACAAGTGAAATATTACCTTCCTGCCACTCTCCACCCCTCAAGTAAAACGGCCCACATCTTGGAGCAGAAGGTATTTGGAGCTGTGGCAGGAAGCAGATTAATATGTGAACCGAAAACAGACAGACCCTTTAAAAGTCTGCCTGCATTGCAGAATTGGAAATAGATGAGCCTCTTTCCCATTACAGCAACAATACCACAAGGTGGGATTTCTTTGCAAGAGAAGAAATTGGCAAACAGGGTGGGACTAGAAGGTGGCTCTCCCCTCACTGGCCTGAGCAGGGCTGAAGAGGAAATCCCAGGCGGGGGCTGGCTCCCAGGGGAGGCAGGGCAAGGGGCCGCCCAGAACGCCCCCATCCCAATATCTCTCTCCTGGTGGCTGGAGTCACTCATGGATGGAGCCCGGTAGGGTCGGATTGGGTCAGCAGGTAGCTTGCCCTTTGTCCTCACCATGATGAGACCATTCCTCGTGGTGGCAGAGGCATTGTAGTGGAGAGACAAAGAGCACAGACTCTGCCATCTGCCACCCAACTTTGCATTCTGGTTCCACTGTGTATGAACTCTGTGACCTTAGACAAGGTGGAGTAAGGCACGCCCAGCAGTTGTACTGGAGTGGGTGAGAGGTAGGACGGAGGCCTGGCAAGAGCCTTAGGCCTTATAAACCAGCGATAGGGGTGGCTCCTTTGTTCTGGGGCACATACCATGGGTGCTTACTCAGAACCCATCACTCTGTCTCCCTCACCCCAGCCTGCGGGTCTCTGTTCCCTGTGGCTGTGAGTCTCCTGACATTGCTCCAGCCCCTCCCACACACCCATTTAGCACCGCCTGAAGCATGCCACCCGGTCACACAGACCTTTAATAGCAAGTGAAACAGTAGCAGGTATCAGAGCTGAGAGAGGGAAAAAAATCTCAACCCCCACCAGAAGGCGAAGATCATTTTCTGCATTTCCATTTAAAGGGAGAAGTGAAAAGCATGAAATCACATGCCAACCAGGAGAAAGAGTTTAAACCAGAATAACCTTGACAGGAGCACTCACCAGCAGCTTCCAGGTCACGGGTCCCCAAACTGAACTCCTGGGGAGAAACGGACACACGAGCAGGGACACACAGGGAGAAGCCCCCTAACCTTCCACCCTGAGCGCCACCCCACCCTATGGCCTACGTGACCTTTCCACTTGGACATGCCTCAGGCTCTCAGGCTCTCCTGCTCCAAACTCAGCCTGTCATCTTTCTTCCAAATCTGCTCCTCTTCTAGGTCTCTTCCCACATAATGACTCTTACCCAAGCCAGAGATCTGGGAGCTCCCAGGACTGCTCTCTCTTCCTAATACCCACACCCTACTGCACCAGCCACAGCTACCCAGCATCTTAGCCCAGTCCATTCTGTCCCTGCTTCTTCCATCACCACTGACAATGGCCTTCATCTGGCGCCATCGTCTCTTGCATGGACTTCTGCAGTAGCCTCCTGGCCAACCTCCCCTGAAACTCTCTCTCTAATCCAGCTTCTATTTTGCTCCCAGTATGATCCCCCCCTCCAAATGCAAATCTGATGATGGAAATTCCCTTCTTAAAATCATTTAGTATTTTCTGGTGTCAGGATAAATTCCAAACTCGGGCTGTCAAACAAAGCAGTCCAAGCCTTGCCCCCAGCTGTCCAACTTGATCTGCTTACCTACTCACCAACACCCACACCTCCCTGCCTGCCCCATTTTCAACTCTTTCCCTCAGGACTTCAGGCTTTCAAACACTCACAACTTTGAAAAGCCTGTCTCGTTGCTTGGTCTTCCTGATGAACTCTGATGAACTCGTCCCTCCAGACCCAGCGCACACATCTCCCATTCAGCCCTCCATCTGTCGCCTCATGCATCTCCTCCATCACATCGGTGTTGCACTTGCTCGGTCACCCTCTGCCTCCTCCACCAGCTCCTTGAGAGCAGAGAGTCTGCTTTGTTCATCTTTGGCTACTCAGAAACAGGACAGAACCTGATACAAAAGTCTGAACAAATGTCCAAGGAACGGTCCTCTCTGGGGCCAGGAGAGGCTGTGGAGAGAGACTGGACAGCTCGGGCAACGTGGTGGTGTGAGAGAGGAAAGATGCTTCTCCCCCTCAGGGACCTGGAACCCTGCCTGGGACAAGTCCTGGGCTTCCCAGTCAAGGGGGCAAATGGCGCACAGACACTGAAATCCGTTAGAATAGCAGACGTAATATAAAAATATAAATATTTTTTTAAATATCATGAGAGAGAAATTACTGCCTGCTCCTGAGATTAGAGATCTTCATTTTGTCCTCTCCTGGAGGAGTGTTCTAAACTGGACCAAGGCCAACCAGGCTTCAGGGTCTACAAGTGCCAGGATATAAGGACATCAGAAACATCACGCTAGGGCTTCCCTGGTGGTGCAGTGGTTGAGAGTCCGCCTGCCAATGCAGGGGACACGGGTTCGTGCCCCGGTCCGGGAAGATCCCACATGCCGCTCCGCGGCTGGTCCCATGAGCCATGGCCGCTGAGCCTGCATGTCCGGAGCTTGTGCCCCACAACGGGAGAGGCCACAACAGTGAGAGGCCCACGTACCACAAAAAAAAAAAAAAAAAAAAGAAACATCACTCTACAAGAAAACCAATTTTTTTATAATTATGTATGGTGATGGATGTTGGATGTTAAGTAGACTTATCATGGTGATCATTTTGCATTATATAAAAATATCAAATCAAATATGTTGTGTACCTAAAACTAACATAATGTTACACCTCAATTAAAAAAAAAAAAGAAAAAAACAGAAACATCAGTGCTTCACCAGGAAGTTGAAAGCTGACTTCACTCACTTTTTTTTTTTTAATTGAGGTAAAATTCATTTAACGAGAAATTCACCATTCTAACCATTTTTAAAGTGTACAACTTAGTGGCTTTTAGTACATTCACAATGTTTTATAACCATCACCACTATCTAATTCCGGAAACTGTTCATTGTCCCAAAGGAAACTGTGTACCCACTAAGCGGTCACTCCCATCCCTCCCTTCTCCCAACCACTGGCAGCCACTAATCTACTTACTGTCTATGCATTTGCCTGTTCTGACTATTTCATATAAATGGAATCACATAATATATCTTTTGCATCTGGCTTCATTCACTTAGCGTGACGTTTTCAAGGTTCGTCCACATTCTAGGATATATCAGTTCTGCATTACTTTTTTAGCTGAATAATATTCCATTGCATGGACATATCACACATGGTTTATCCATTCATCAGTTGATGAACATTTAGATTGTTTCCCCTTTTTATCTATTATGAATATTTGGCTGCCATGAACATTTGTGTACAAGTGCTTGTGTGAACATATGTTTTCAGCTCTCTTGGGTATACAGTTGGGAGTGAAATTGATTTGTCAAATGTTTATGTTTAACATTTTTTGAGGAACTGCCAATATGCTTTCCTCAGCAGATGTACCATTTTACATTCCCACCAGCAATGTATAAGGCTTCCAATTCACTCACTTTTTAAAGATCTTAGATGTTGAATTCCTAATACCGGGGCCTTTCCTGTAGACCCTGCAAGAATACAACCAATTGGATAGTGACAGTCGGAACCTAAAATCTGAAATGGGGAAACAGCTTCAGGCTGGATCTGAGCTGATCACTGATGCCTCCACTCACCCATCTCCCAAGACTGGCTCCCTGCAGCCGTCACTCGAGCTCTGTGCGGCTCAGAATCACAAGGATGTCATATGACCTGTCTCCTAGACCTATTAGGTAAGTCATCTCCACTGTCCCCCACTTGCAAATAGGATGAGGAGAAGAGGTGAGTCTAGATCTCACTGGCAAGTAGGAAGGAGAGGAAACAGCCCAAATCCAGGGAACCATTCAACAGAAATTAGTGTTTTTCCCGTGGAAACCAGAATACTGGGGCATCCTCTGCGGTGGGACGGGTGGACCAGCAACAGGGCTCAGGATGGCTGGCTGCCAGACAGGCACAGAGCAGCTTTGGCTACACAGAAGTCTAGGCAGGTGGGAGGTCTGAAAGCACCAGTCACAGCACAGCCTCAAGGCATGAGTGTGAGGGGCAGACGGTGCCTGTGGGCGACAGGAGAGAACAAGGCAGGGTGCTGGCGGGCCCCAGAGGTGGGTCCACCTCCTAGCGCACCACCGCCCCTCCCCAGACCACATCTCAGCAATAAAAGCAACACTCACTGCTAGGTCCTTGAACACAGTCTGCACCCTCAACTTACCCCCATCATATGCATCATGTGCACACGTTTTCAGCTCCCTGAAGATTCCCATCTCTAGAAAACTCCGACTTATTCTTCAGGTCTCAGTTCAAGCAGATTGCTTCTAGGAATCATTCCCCCTCAGATGCTGTCGGAGGGCCTGGGGAGAGCAAGGCATCGTTTTAAATCAGGGTTTCTCAGCCATATCACTATTGACATCTGGGGCTGGATAATCTTTTGTTGTGGGTCTATCCTGTGCCTTGTAGGATGTTTAGCAGCTTCCCTGACCTCTACTCATGAGATAAACACCAATAGCACTCTTCTTCTAGTTGTGACAACCAAAAACATCTCCAGACATTGCTCTTAGGGGACAAAAGTGCCCCCAGTTGAGAACTGCTGTCATAAATGTTTTACAAATAAACTCACAAAAACTCTATGAAATAGGTCCTGTTAGTATCTTCATTTTAGAGATAAGTAATTTGTGGTACAGAAAGGCTAAGTAACTTCTCCAGGGTCACACAGCTGGTGAGTGATAGAGTGGGATTTGAACCCATTCAGTCTAGATCCTATATCCATGCTCTTACTACTGTTAATTTTAGCAAGTCTCAGAACGTACTGAGCTGACCCCACACAGAGAACTGGAGAGGAATCCCCCTTTTGCTCTGTAGGATAGAATCAGAATTGAGGGTCTCCTTGCTTGACCACAGGGAGTACCAGCAAGATAAAACAGAGACTGGGAGAGGAAAAAGGACTAGAAAAAAAGGAATGGAGACAAGGCCAGGGGAACACAAAACTCCCAGGCATCCATGGAGGCTGACTGTGAGTGGCCTGATGGGAAAAGAGTCAAGTCCTATTCTGTACCACCCTCTGCGCCATGGGTGCTCATGACCAGCTGGTAGTAACGCCTCTCCTGTCTCCCTCCTCCCTTCCTCCCTGCTTCCTCTGTTCTTCCCTTCCTTCCTCTTTCCCTCCCTCTCTCTCTTCTTCCCCCCTTCCTTACTTCCTCTTCCTTTCTTTCTTGTTGGTAATGGGCTATGCAGCTGCCTTTCCAGATATTGTGGAACATGAGAAATAAGAGTAAATAAGTAAACTGAGGCCCTGAGCTTAATGAGGTCTATCGTACACACACCCCTCATCCGAGGGAACTACTAGTAAAGCTGGGATTTTGGATTAATTATGATTGCTTTTGGCTGCAGTTAACAGAAACTAGACTTAGAGTGGCTTCACTAAAAAGGGGATGATTTTCCCTGAAGGGTCAGATGTAAGCACTCCAGGACTGCTGGGTGGTTTCACAATGCTATCAACACCCCCAGGCTCCCTCTGTCTTTCTTCTTGGAATGTGGCTTTCCTCCTTTTGCTCACAAGAAGGCTCCTGAAATTCCAGGCATCACAACTGTGGTCAGGAAGCAAATGGGGGAGGGGGAAAGATGGGAAGGTGAGTGCCAGCTAAGTCTGTCCCATTGCTTTACATCTCAGTGGCCAGATCCGTATCACCTGTCCCCCTACCTGCAAGGGAGTCTGGAACGGTGTTTATTGTTAATTGGGGTATCACCACTCTGTAAAAAATATTGGGGTTCAATAAGTAAGAAAAAGGAGAGAATGGATATTGAGGAGGCATTTAGCAGTGTCTGCTATAGATTCCAAAGGCAGCCTTCATCTCACTAGGAAACACTATTTCCTGAGAACCAGCCCTGGAATGGAGATCCAAGCTCTGGACATACATGCGTAACCTTGAATCCTGTCCTTCTCCTTACTATCTGTTGTGACCTTGGGCCAATTGCTTTATCTTTTCATGCCTCATTTCCCTCATCTATAAAACTGAGGAAAAAATAACATCCTATTCACAGGGATAAAATCAGTTAGCATATGTAAAATACCTAGACTAGTGCCTGGTGCGTAATAAGTCCTCAATAAATATTAGCCATTTTAAGCTGTTATTATTTACTGAATATCTACTATATGCCAAATACTCTACATTATCTTCTCCAATCCTCACAACAAATGATACATGAGTTCAGGAGGGGTCCCCAGCCCCACTCCCTGTCATTTCACCATTTCCTCAGAGTCTTCTCATCCTTAAGAGTTTCTTTAATGAAAATACCTCTAAGAAAGGTCTCTACACCCTTTTCAGCAAGCAGCTTAGCAGTTGGTAGGGGTCAGAGATTAGTAGCATCAGCACACTGGGGTGTCAGACATAACCTCTCCCTGGCACTTTCTAGTAGGCCTTGCCCTGGGTTTAGTTCCAAGTTTTGAGTAAAGATTTAATCTAATTTCTCTTCTCTCTTGCTTGATCTGCAAATTGGCTCGCCCATCCCAGATACTTAGAGAAATGTGTTAATGGCACTCTGGGGATAAAGCAGGGGCTGACACACTCAGGGCTTCCAGTGCTCAATTAGGACCGCGTGGTGGGATGGATAGAAATGCTGGGGTAGAGGAATGTGTGAGAGAGGGGAGACCACAGCCTACAAGAGATTTCAGTAGTTAGCTCCTGAGTAAGGCCAGACCAGGCTAGAGGACAATCAAGTTCAATGCCCCAGACCCAGGTGCTGACTGAAGGGCAGTGATGTCCGAGGCAGCCAGCAGGAGAGAAGGCATTGTTTCTACTGCGAAGGCGAGAACAGATCCGAGTCCCCACTGCAGTCCCTCTGTGCTCACCAAGCCCCCAAATAAATCATCAGATTGGGCGGGGTTGACTCCTGGAAGTTCAGTCTAAACGAAATTATATATTCCTAGAAGAGCTTTGAAGAATTTAAAGATTCCTGTCCCCATAGGATAAATTGCACTTGTAGGAATATTTCCTACAGAGGTAATGTGCAGAAGGATTTTGCATTATAGCATTGTTTGTAACAGTAACCAATTTGGAAACAACCAAAGCATTCATGAATAAGGGGCTAGTAATTTATGGAATACATACATTTAAAAACAAAGTTGCACATCAGAATTTACTAGCATGAAAAGATGTTGCTGACATGTAAGCAAAAAGCACATTATGAAGCAACATGTAAAATATGTACCACTTATGTGAATATATACACACACACACACACACACACACACACACATATATAGTAATACACGCACACACACACATATATATAGCAGAAAGGCAAGAACATGGGCAGAGACAAAGACAGAGATGTCTGAAAAATGTTCACCAAAATGTTAGCCTTGATTTCTCTGCATAAAAATTCCCTGCAGAGCCAGGTATCTCACTGTTGGAGTGGGAATTTACAGATAAGTAAGGGGAGGAAGCTCAAGTAATCCATACGGTAATGGGTTAGAGTTTGCAGCATCAGTATGAACTCATGTTTAGCTTAATATAGATATAGATGGTTACATATAAAAATATTTATACATATGTATATACACACATATCTATTTCTGTCAACTAAGAGGATCTAGAAGAAATGACACGCCAGTAGCAAGGAGCACATATAGTGTCTAGATGTTTACTTCTAATACTAGTCTCCAATAAAAGGAACCAGGGATTCTTTAAGAAATGACTGATTCGAGGACTAGGGCAAGAAATATACACAATGAGCTGAAGCATCTTGTAGTGCCAGCAAGTAAGAAAGCACTAATAAAGTAAAATAAAATCAAATCACCTACATTGATGGGTATGTCAAAGGAGCATAGGAGCCAACTGATAGAACTCCCAAATGGCTAATACTGGAACAATTTAAGCAAAATATAAAATAAAGTAAGTATTATTAGATTATAATCCAAATATAAAATAAATATCTATGAGTCCATACTAATACAAATAAATTATTGAATAAATTAATAAATGGGGGAAGGAGACAAGATAAATCTCTCATGCAGAAGAATTCTAAATAATTTATGTAGATATTCTGCCCTCAAAGAGGAGAAGCATAACTCTCCACTCCTGAAGTGTGGCTATGCACAGCAACTTCCTTCCAAAGAGGACAGTGTGGAAAGAGAGGGGAAAAAAGAGCAGCTTCACAGTGGATAAACCTGACAAACTTGTCTCAGTCCTGTGATCAAGGTCAACTTCAACAGTCATAAATCATGTTGATAGTATGTATGAATTGATGTGAAAAAAAATGATGTAAAAAAAAATGACGCTTTGCCTCTATGACCTTCCTCCTCAACATCCACAACCCCAGTCTCATCTTGAGAAAAACATCAGACAAATTCCAGTAGAGGGGCATCCTACAAACTATTACATATAGGATGGATGAACAACAAGGTCCCACTGTACAGCACAGGGAACTATATTCAGTACCTTATGATAAGCCATAATGGAAAAGAATATATTAAAAAAGAATGTCTCTATGTGTAGAACTGAGTCACTCTGCTATACAGCAGAGATTGCCACAGCATTGTAAATCAACTAGACTTCAATAAAAAAAATTAAATTGAAAAAAAGGTAGACATTAAAAAAAAAAAAAAAAAGGCCTGACGAGTGCTTCTCAAAAATGCCACAGTCACCAAAAAACAAGGAGAGGCTATCAAACTGTCACAGCCAAGATGGACCTAAGAGACAGGTAAATTAGAACTGTTCTTTAAAAAAGGTTGCTTTTTTAAGTTCCCACAGAACAATTTTTCCCTAAACAAGAATCAAAGTAAATTTTGATCTCAACCTTCACAATACAGAAAAGCAGTAAAAGACTTACAATTAAAAAGCTTTTAAGCTTTTCCTTAAAGTTTTCCAATATCCTGGATCAAATTCTTACATGGGGTTTAAGGTCAAAGTTCTTGGGCTTTCTCTAGGAAACAGAACAATTTTCCTAAAAATATCAGAGGCAGACACAGCCCTGACTGAAGGGAGGGGCTCAAGAAGGTTGAGGCTTCCTTTTCTGGGATGTCGATGTTTTCCTTAATACACATACTTGTAGGTTAAGTGTGTGCGTCTCAGCACAGCCTTTGTGAGATGGCAAAGCCAACTGTGTCCAGGTACACTTGCAACATTTTCATCAGGCCCTGGTCCATCTCAGTAGTTCACTTCTCAGACCACTGTCTGCCCTCGGAACAGACCCATTGGAGCTTTTCAGAGAGGCCGTGGAGTTTCCATACAGAAGCACACAGGCAGTGGCCAAATATTGGTGGTCACAACCTTCAGGGCCATGATTCACTGGGATGGTTAGATGCTTCGCCATGATGATATCCAGCCTGTCATAGACTGGTTTATGAGACATTCCAAAGATTCCCCTGGATGCCAATTTAAGTCAAAAAAGAAGGATCTTGAAAGGCTGCACTTCTATGAATCAAGAAGCTAAAGGGGGCAAATGATGGAATTGTTTTATTCCTTCTTACTGATTTTGTATGTATGCAACTTGACGAAGTAGAATTATAGCAAGTTGGTGTTCCTGATGACCCAGGAAATGCACTACAAAATAATTCTTCTGAATGGTCAGAGAGGTCCCTAAAGTTAGCACTAGGATTCAGAAACAAGTCAGAAAATGATATCTTTGAAAGCTAGAAATGGCAAAAATCAATATGCAATGAATGGAATTAGTCCCTCAGGTATTCAACCCCTGTAAGTCATTCACTCTCAGAGATGTTCGGAAAACATATTACAGATAAGACTGGAGTGTCTCCCAAATCCCGTCAAGGGCCCCAGGACTCTTCTGTATTTCCACGGGAAACTACTAAATTCAAATGGACTTTAGCTTATTGAGATAAGTTACAGTTCGGAAAATTGTGACATGCTGATGAAAAATGCAATGGAAAGCTCTACGTGGAATCTAGAGACAAGAGAGAAATAGAAAAGTTCTGGTCAGTGTTTTAAAAATAGGTCTAACCAGTAGTCTAACCAATTTGTGGTTTCTGGTTGCTAGAAAAGTATCTTTTCCTGGGACAACCAGGGCAACTTCTCAGGTTCTACCAGGGCTGGTCCTGTGAGAGTAGGTAACCCTTTCTCTGATTGTGAGTTCTCCAAGGAAACTTAGGATCTCCAGGGAATACACTGGGAAGGAGGTGATCCAGATAAGCAGACGTAAGAAGTATCCAATTACTAGAAGTCCTGCATTAATATGTTTATAAACCAGTGTCTTATAATTTTGGAAAACGTCCCTCCATACTCTGGAACTAGAGCACCTACATATACTGACACAAGTGGGTTCCCAAACCCCAAGGCTGGGGACTCAGATGCGGACTAAGCTGTCCTCACTAGGGGCTACACCATGAAGCCTGCTTGGGGAGCTAGCTGGCTTCGTTAATGCTTCCTCACACTAATCTGGATCTTGATTTTTAAAATAACATCTTACATCTTTAATTCTACAAGGCTATCTGTTTACTTAAGATGCCTCTTAGATTCATCTCCTTTTGGGACTGGCTAATGTTACAGTCAGTGAAGATGGATTCATCTGACTTACCAAGATCTTTCTCTAATTGTGTTTGATTTTTCAAATTCATCTAAGAGCAGCAGGGTTGGAGTCTTTCTTATATGCATTGAACCACTTGGTGACCCCTACCCAGAGGTTGGGTATCAGTGAAAGAACCGTGACAAGATGTGTTTAGACCACAAAGCCCAAAGCCCAAATCCTTTACTTATGCTGCACACAGACTTTATATCCATTTGTATGGAAATAACCTTCTATGACCTGAAAACAGTACTACTTAATGGACTGCAAATTTTTTCACTTATAATTTAAAAAGTAACACTCACAAGAGACAAACTTGTGGTAGTCACCCATGTGCCGTGAGCAGGCCCCAGTTTCCCTGAAGAAGTTTCATCCATGGAATAGTGAGAAGAACTTGTGTTTTAAAATATGGTTTATATATGAGTAAAAACAATCTTATTTCTCAGTATATGCTCTTTAAAAAGTAATTTGGACTCTTTTCTGCCTTCTTAGACAACAACCATCACTTCTTCCCCACTTTGCCCTCTCCTCTCTGTCAAATGTTTTCTATCACAAAGAAATTGCAAAGCTTCTGGTCATATTCAGCATTCTCCTTGGTTTCTGCAGGGCTTCTTGGTGAACACATGCCCTGTTATGATTAAAAACATTTGCCAGTTATAAAATGTCTTCTCTAAGCCTCTCTATAGAAGAATATTAAAATCAAAGCTCATGCTGTTATGAGTTTCTGGAACAATAGTCCTGGAGGCAACAGCTGTACTTATTGTTATAACAGCAACTCTCTTGGCAGCACTGAGATGGGCTCTTATAACTTCCCTGGATGGAACCCACTAAAGTTCAAAGCAGATTCCCACCAATCCCTGACCTCTGAGTGATGCAGAAGAGCCCTGTGCAGGATGGGGCTCATGAGCCCCTCCTTCTATGAACCACACAAGAAGGAAATGACAAGGAGAGAAAGAGAGCTCTCGGAGACCTTGGACAACTTTTCTCTTTATCTAATGGCCCCACTCAGAGGCAGCTGCCCAGGCTAGACATTCAGCTGCTTCCTTCAGGCATGACTTCCCACCTGGAGTATCAGGAAGGCCTTTGGTCAGGCGTCAGCAGTTTGCACCAAAGATACGCATGGGTTAACTTCCAAAGGAACAAGGCAAGGATCCTCTTTGCTGAACAAACTCCAAAGGAGAACAAAAATGGAGCTTTTTAGCAAGAAGCCTGACTTGACAGGTCTCTGGTTTGCTGAGGAGACAGCAGCATCACTGGCAGGTAAGAACACAGAGGGTAAGATGACTCCTGCAGCTTGAATGGTTCAGACTTCAAAACTAAATCAGAGTATTTGTGGAAGTGCAGCATCAGGTCCATGCTTTCTGCTCATTTCTAAGTGGTGAGATAATCATAGCCCAGCTTTTGAATGAGCACAGACTATTTGTTTTCCTACTATCTGCTTCTGTCATCTTTGGAAGCCCAATAGATAAACCATTTTAATAGGCTATAGTAATAATATTAAGTATCATTTATGTTTTACATACATTATAATATTAAATCCTCACAATGAACCAATGAAGTATTATTATATCCATTTTATATGTGAATAACTTGAAGATGTTAAGGGATAAATAACTTAAGAACATACAGCAAGCAAATGGCTGCGGGGGGTTTTGAACCCAGATTGTCTGGGCTCCAAAGCACATGCTCTTCATCATGTTATCTTCCTTCTCTACTTCCTACTCCCTCCTTGCCCAGAGGGGCTGCACCTCAAGAAGAACATAGTCAAACCCTCAGAAGAAAATGACCCCTACAACACACTTTGATATCTATTGCCTGAATATTCTAGACACTATTTGCTGCAGTGAAAGCCTGCATTGGGCTATATCACATGAATAAAGGGCCTTTTAAAATACCAGCGTCTCAGGGTTGCAGGGGTCCAAAAGAGGCACCTAATCTTCATATACATCTCAGGAATTCTTAAAGTTACAGTGTCAGCCCAAATCCGTTTTGCATGAGGATCAGAGGAATAGGTTCAGAAACTGGCACAAAACATTTTGAGGACTTCCAGTAAAGCCTGGAAATGAAAAGCGTGTATTTATCTTTGCTTCCCAACATCTCTAAAATGACAGTACAGAAATTTAAAGGAATAAACCATATGGATATCGAGAATGGGAGAGGAGACAACAGAAGGCAAGATGATGGCAAGTGAATGGATGAGTGATAATTGCAAACCAGAGAAAGTTGAAACCGAACTGCCTTCAGAGAGATGGCCTGTGAGAAGTAAGCTGATTTGCGCTGTGGAGCCCCTAAAAGGCTTTGGGTTCGAAGGTAGGGATGAGGAGTACAGCTGGAAACAACCTGATGGACAGAAGTCTTCGTGAGAAGCATTTATCCTGCAGCTCTGTCCTTTCCCATACCCTACTCCGTCAGATGGTCAGCCCTCCTCTACCTACTACAGGAGACAAGACGTATATCCCTTGGAGGAACTGAGCCAAAAAATTCTCAGGTTTGGAGAGACAAGGTTCAACAGAAGGCAAAGTACTAAATGAAAATGGGTAATTCATGAAAGTCTATATACTGAATAATGAGACTCCAAGCCCTGTCTCCACCCCCTCCCAGGCTTACAGACAGGAGCTTTGGAGAAAATGAACAACACCAGAGAAAGACTTACCTATGATGACATTTCAGGGCAGCTTAACAGAAAGGCACCACTTCTGACTTAATTATTTCATTAAAAAAAATTAAGCTTCTCATTTTGAAATAATTTGGCTTACCAAAAAAGTTGCAAATATAGTATGTAGATTTACCATGGACTCTTCATCCATTTTTCCCAAATGTTAAAATTTTACATAACTGTAGCACTAGCACACTTATGAAAAACAGGAAATTAACATTGATACCATACTATTAATATATAGACCTTATTCAAACTTAACCGAATTTTTCTTCTCTGATCTAGGACCTAATCCAAGACCACACACTACACTTAGTTGTCATGTCTCTTTCGACTCCTGCAATTTAGGACAGGCGCTCGTTACTTTTTTGTCTTGAATGACTTTGACACTTTTAAAGAGCACTGGTCAGCTACCTTGTAGAATATCTCTTCTCAGCACATCATGTCAGGAAGCATACGATGTCAATATGACTTGTTACTGGTGATGTTAACATTGATCATTTGGTTAAGGTGGTGTCTGCCGGGCTTCTCCACTCTAATGTTAATCTGTGTGATTAATAACTATATTGTGTGGAACAAAGTATTCTGTCTCCCAACACATTTTGACCCACCAAGTTTAGCATCCATTGATGCTTTTCCTTGTAACAGTTATTACTGTGGTGTTTGCCAGATGATGATTTCTAACAATTTCCATCATTCCTTCTACATTTTTAATTGAAATTCTAGTCAGAGCTTTCTCTTCTCCAATTATTTATTTATTTATAAAAGTATTTAGTTACATCAGTATGGACCCATGGATATTTATCTTATTTATCTTATTCTATTCTATCTTATCTTGTTCTACTCTCATTATTTATTTTGTTGTTCTAATTGGCCACTGAAAACTTTTTTAAGCTGTCTCCTCTGTCTTTTTAACGTGTCTTTTTTGAGTACTTTCTTACTTTCTGGCGGTGTAAGATATTCCAGGGTCATCCTGTACTTTTTCTAACCTAGCCCAGAAGGAGCCATTTCTCCAGAGAGGATTGGCTGCTTTTACTAGAGAATGATATTTAAAAACTAGGATTGGCACTAGGCATGCTTACTGCTGTTTGGGTATATTCCGCCTAGACCCTCTCAGGGACAAAGCTAGAAAATAAACGTATGGACACACAAACGCATACACATATCTGTATCCTACGGTTGTTTCAAAAATAGCAACTCAAATTTTAGATTAAGATTGATGTCCACTAAAATCTGCTTAAAAGAGGAAGAGCTGGAGAAGCATAATACAACAACGGCTCAACTCCTCAGGCCCCTCAATTCCATGAAGTTATAAAAGCTCTTTGATATACTTTTACAGGGAACAAATACGTGAAAATAGGTTAGTAACTTGAGCAAGCTGTCCAGGGTTTCTTCTTAATAGCCATCTTTCTTCATGGCTTCTATTCATACTATTTACATAGCTTATGGGATATCTTCATAGGTTCAAAATTCCTACCCGTAAAATACTTACTAATTACAAAGGCAAAAAGTAAAACTTTACGCAGAAGAAGCCTGGCAGATACCTTCTTAATCAAATGATCACAGAGAACATTGCCAGTATTAGGACAAGTCAAAGTCATGCACTCCTGATAGGATACAATGAGAAGTGCACAGCAGCCCTTCTGTGATAGTCCTACCAAGGATGCATGACCTGAACCTAATCAAGAGGAAACATCAGACAAACCCAAGTGCAGGGAAAGTCTACAAAACAACTGACGTGTATTCTTCTGAAGTATCAAGATCACAAAGGAAGGACTGAGAAATTG
This sequence comes from Tursiops truncatus, assembly GCF_011762595.2. Taxonomy (NCBI): domain Eukaryota; kingdom Metazoa; phylum Chordata; class Mammalia; order Artiodactyla; family Delphinidae; genus Tursiops; species Tursiops truncatus. The sequence continues at coordinate 35,760,112 of NC_047035.1, read as the reverse complement.
TCCTAGATTGAAGGAGACTAAAGGCAACGTGTGATTCTGAACCGGATCTTTTGCTATAAAGGACTTTATTAAGGAAAATGTAAAAACTTGATTGGGGTCTGAGAATCAGAGGATAGTAATATATCAGTGTGAATTTTCTGATTTTGATGGCTATATTGTAGTTACATAGGAGGATGCCCTTGTTTCTGGGAAACATACACTAAAGCATTTGGTTACTGTGGCATTTTCATGTCCCATACTTGCTTTCAAATGGTTTAGGGAAAAAAGTTCTTACTATATCTGCAACCCTTCTCTAAGTTTGGATTTGCTTTAGGATTTGAAATAGCTAATTAATCAAAAGAGAGAAATCATGAGAGAGAAGATTTTTTTTTTAATACAAAGAACCCCTGGAAAGGAAAGAAAAAGTCACATACTCTTTATGAGACAATTTTTGACTGCAGAGGAGATCATTTCTCTTTGCCCAGCCTCAAATCAATAAAATTCATTTTTATAAGACAGTGACTGAAATGTTCAGAGCTGGAAAAGACACACATCAGTCAAAAGGAATTTTTTCAACAAAGTCCTGCCATTTCTACTCAAGATAATGTTAAATTATAATCAGAAAATGCTCATACTAGTTTCTCAGCCTTTTTCTTTAATGAGATTGTTTCTTGAATGGTGTCAAATGTCAGAGCAGAGATTTGAGGCCCACCTGCCACTTGTCCTGGGAAGGCTGTATGAAAGAGGATAAGAATAAGGCTATCCATATATCTTTACATAGGATATAAGAGATATAAAGGATAATGGTCCGAGGATAAAGTGTGTGGACACCAGCTACTCACTGCTGCTCTTCTGGAGGTGACCTGCCTCTTTCATTTATACTCAAAGATGTTTAACAGGGATGCCATCCAATTATAACTTTTTCTCTGTAATGTGGGGCTCCAAGAGGTGGATGACTTCTATTTTCTAACAGAGATTCTACAATGTATTGATCACACAAAAGCTGTCATGACATAATGTACAACAGGAAGAATAAAGTCCCCCACTCATCCCCGTTTGATTCTATTCCTCATTTGCCTAGGCTTTCTCCAGGAATGGAACAACATAAGCCTTGCTATCCTAGAGTGTCCTAGAATCAATTCCCCAAATCCATACATTCCCAGATAAAGGAAGCTACTGAGAATCTCTGTCATGCACACAAAGGAAGAGAATCAGAATCAACCTAATGGCATGTACTGGATTCCAGTCCCCAGTTTTTGCTCCCTGAGCCCAGTACCTTTATGCCTCCAATGCACAAAATGCCAAACATACATGGTAGCCCTTGGCATTTAGCCTAACCTGCTCCTCAGCTGGTGAGCTGGGCTGGAAGAAGGTCAAGTGGCCCTGCTGGCTTCTTCCCCAAGTCTTACAACCTGCCTGAGGCCTCGAATTCTGGCTGCTCTGTTGGTGAGAAGCAGCACAGAGAGACACAGGAAAAGAGGGCATTTCCCCCTTGAGCCTCGAACAGCTGGTCCAAACCTGTCCCTCCATGTTTTCCTCTTCCTCTGTTCCATTTTCATCCCTGCTTGCAGTACACGAGCAGGGTGGCCTCCTTCCAAGCAAGAGGCTGCCCAGAGCCATCTTAGCACAGCTTATCACAGCCTGGGGTTTTGGGGCTGGCAGTGGAGAATTTGCCCTCCCTAGAGACTGGAATGTGATCCTCACAGCTGCCCAGAGCTGAGCTGTGCATTGGTGGCTGCAGGAGAACTTGAATGGTGCCAAGTAGAGCTCAGATGCCACCAGAGGCTATGCCAGGGAAGAGAGAAACGTGGGTCTCAGCAGTTCCACTGTCTGAGAACTCACTGTCGAATGTGGTTTCTGTTATCCTCCTAGTTGTTACCCTTTTGAATGTGCTTCTTAGAGTTAGCGTGGCCTGAGGAAGCACAGGTTACGATGGAGAAGGCTCTAGCCACATCAGTCCCACCCAGATGGAAGTCCTTTGAGTCACGCCCCAGCAGCTCCCCAGGGCCATGGGAAGTACATGAGATTTGTCAACAAGGTGTCACTGCCTTTGGACAGCTCCAGATCTTCTCCTCATTAATGTGATTCAGAAGAACATCCATTAAAGTTATCTGTACACCAAGAAAATTTAAACAGCATTCATGATGCCTCTGCTCTATCTGCCCTCAAACAATCAGTATCATTGCAAGGAAAGAGAAATCCTTTCCAATTCCAGCAAGTGGATTTTTAAAATTTCCATCCATCCTCAGTTATTTTGCCCTGTGACCTGACCGAGAGCAGCCTTGAGGCTCACACTCCCACACACCCCACCAGCCATCAGGGATACATATTAAAGTTTGTCTTGACCTAACTCCATTCCAAATTTGAGAGCCTTTTGGTACCTTCGGAAGTCCTGAGTCACCTAGCAAAGTCTCAAGGTTAGATTCCCATTGTAGAGAAATTATTCCTTCCTTAGTTATGATAAAACTCTTCCAATTGGACCAGTGTCTAATTAGGCACTAACTAGAGTGACTTCTCAGCTACCATATATAGGAATCAATCAGATCTCCTTCCTTCCCTATGCCTATGAGCAATGGAGCCAGACTGCTTGTTCAGATCTTGACTCTGCTACTTGTTAGCTGTCACCTTGGACAAAACTCTCTATGCCTCAGTTTCCATATCTGTAAGACAGAAATAATAAAGGTTCATAATTCATGGGATCATTGTTAGGAGCAAATGAGTTAACATATGCAAAATGCTTAGCACAGTACACCATTAAGTACTCAGTACTTAATGGGCTATTATGGGTTATTATTATTATATAATAATATAATATGGGCTATTATTATTATTACATGGGCTATTATTACTAATAATAAAAATATGGGCTATGGGGCTTCCCTGGTGGCGCAGTGGTTGAGAGTCCGCCTACCAATGCAGGGGACACAGGTTCGTGCCCCGGTCCGGGAGGATCCCACATGCTGTGGAGCGGCTGGGCCCGTGAGCCATGGCCGCTGAGCCTGCGTGTCCAGAGCCTGTGCTCCACAATGGGAGAGACCACAACAGTGAGAGGCCCGCGTATAGCAAAAAAATATATATATATATGGGCTATTATTATTATTACATAACCATGGCCCAATTTGGTAAAAGGTCTTCATATCTCAAAGTGCTGTAAGAGTGCTTATACCATCCTTAAAAGGCAATAAAAAAATCACATTCCCCCTGCACACCAAATAATGGCTTCCCTTCCAGTACTGATACTTGTAGGCAAGTTATTTCAGTAAACTATTTTCCCAGAGGTTGTTGGTCTTTATGAACCCAATGAAGCTTCTTGAGGTAACAGTAACATTCAGAAATAAAGAAGATTTATCTTTTCTCTGGACCTGCTTCTCCAATTCTGTTCCCTCTCTGACATCTTCATCTGAATTTAGCCTCCAGGGAAACAAGCTTAGTCTGACCTGGCCAAGAGCTGACAGCTAGAAATAGCCCTCATGTGTGGGAAGAATCATGTGGGGTTTCAGTCCTGGATCATGGTATATCCCTCCCTAGGATGCCAAGTCCAATCCCATCTAAGTTCCCTTCGGTACTGCTGGCTGTTTGCAGTTTTAGAAAAGAGAGAGTTGGCCACAAAGGAGGTTCTGACTGAGTATAAGGCTCTTTGTGGCCTTGGCTTCCAGGAGTTTGGGGGCATGTGGTGAGAAGCTGGGGTGGGCTTTATTCTCAAGTAAAGGGTCAACTTCAGATCCGGCTTTAGCACTAGTTCTAGACAGGGCTGGCCTCCCTGTCCTGCCAAGCTAGGAAGAAACGAGATGAAGGAAATAGTGCTTTAGGAGAGCAAAAATGCCATTTGTGTGTAAGGTAGAAAGACTGGATCTGAAGACAGGGAGATGGTCCAGAAGGGAGAAAAATGGGCCGGGACCAGGTGGTGTCAATAGTAAAAATGAAAAGAAAGGATAGACATGTCTCAATCCACTCAGTCTGCTATAACAAAATACCACAGACTGGGTGGTTTATGAACAGCAAACATTGATTGCTTACTGTTCTGGAGGCTGGAAACATTAGATCATGGTGACAGCATGGTTGGATTCTAATGAGGGGGTGTCTTCCAGGTCTCGGCCTTCTCATTGCATCCTCACATGGCAGAAGGGGTTTGGAAGCTCTGTGGGATCTCTTTTTTAAGAACATAAATCCCATTACTGAGGATCCCACCCTCATGACCTAATCACCTCCCAAAGGTCCCCATCTACTAATACCATCACCTTTGGGGGTTAGGGTTTTAACATATGAATTTTGTGGGGACACAAACATTCAGACCATAGCAAGATGAAAGAAGGTCCCAAGGAAAAGCAATCTGAAATACTGGTTGGCCAGCTGGATGTGAAGCAGCGGGAGAAGGAAGATTTAAGAAAGCCCAAGGTTTAAAATTTGGGTGGTTAAAAGAATCTGCGATTAGGAGGAAGGCCCAGTGATAAAGCTGAATGATAAGCTGCTGGGTTTGATGACATCCTCCTGCAAAGATCCAGTCAGCAGCAAACTTGGGGTGAAGAAAACAGAGCTGAGAACTCAGATTCTGCAGTAACTCACATACTCTGTGAAGCTGTGAGAATGGGTGTGTTCTCTGAGGGAAAGAACATAAAGAGAAAAGAATGAGAAACTGCCATCCAACATTGAAGAAACCTCCAGTCAGGGCACAAGGAGGAATGAGGACTAGAAGGAGACAGGGAAGGAAAAGTCCAAGAAGGAAGGAGTATTAGGGTTTTTCAGAGAAACAGAACCAACAGGATGGGTACCTAGAGAGAGAGAGAGATTCATTTTAAGGAAATGGCTCACATGACTATGAAGGCTGGCAAATCTAAAATCTGCAGAGTAAGCTGCAGGCTAGAGACTAGGGAAGAGCCGATGCTGCAGTTCAAGTTCAAAGGCCATCTGATGGCAGAATTCCTTCTTGCTCAGGGACCTCACTTTGTTCTCTTAAGGCCTTTAACTGATTGGATGAGGCCCACCCATATTACGGAAGGCAATCTGCTTTACTCAATGTCCACCAACTTAAATGTTAACCTAATTTTAAAAACACCCTAAAAAAAAAAAACCCTTATAGAAACATCCAGAATAATGTTTGACCAAATATATGGGCCCAGCCAAGCTGACACATAAAATGAATGATTATAGAAGATGAAGCCATGTCTTTAAGGAGACCGAGGATAGCGTTCTAAGATAGATAATGATGGTCAATCATGAGCACTGTCTGAGAGGCTGAGGATTATGAAGGAAAAGTCCAGTGCATTCTGCATCTGGGGATCACTGCTAACCAACTTTCTCCTCCTATTAAGTGTAAGATACTGGTTAAGAGCGTAGGCTTGCAGCTAAAAAAATTCTGGGAGCCCACAATGACTCAACCATTACTTGCTATGACCCTGTACAAATCACTCTCCCTCTTTGGGGCTCAGTTTTCCAACGTCTAAAATAGGGACAATTGTACCTATTTCTTAAGATTATTTTGAGCATTAAATGAAATAATACTCTTGAGTGTCTAGTACATACTAAGTACTTGATAAAGAGTAGCTCATACTCTTTAATTAAATTAAATCAATTATTAGATTATTAATAGATTAGTATTGCCATCATCTTGATCATTATTATCTTCATCTATCCCAAATTCTGAGGACACAATTTAGAGTAGAAAGACTAAATGGATTAAAGACTAAAGGAGTCGTTGAAGAGAAGATGACAAGTAAGGAAAAATGTGTGCCTGCACTGGATTGCAGACCCAGCATTCTACACTACAACCCAGTCCTGAGACCTGAACCCTTTTGATTCATTCCCTCTCCTTCATAAGCAAGGAAACATTTTCAGTACTAATGCACTGACTTCTCCCAACCCTTAGGTTAGTAACAGAACTAGAGAACAGACCTTTTTCCTCTACTTTGTGCCTATGTCATCAGATCAGCATGTTCCCAACTCCTATGACTTATCCCTTGATTTTGATGCATTTCCTAGAAAACTGAGAATGAGGGCCATAGTGGACTACATCTCCCCCTCCCCAGAGCAGTGCTGAGGCAAATGAGGAGGGAGCAGGTATGGCAGTTAACACTGCACAAGGCAGGCATGGATTCTGACTCTTACATTTAGCTCAGGGTTCCCTGACAGTCAAACTGCCTTTCCTTTCTTCTTTCAGCCCAGTGGAATATGGGTTAATGACTTTGTCCAAAGAAACAAAACAAAAGACTCAAATCCAATGAAAAAGATCTCAGAAACAAGTCAGGCATAAATAGCGTTCCAGAAACTCTACAATTTAATTTTTTTCATTGACAAATGACCCTGCCATCATTGTAGATAGGGTAACATATCTAATTCCTATAATTCTATATCTTTAACTGAAGCCTTCAGGAGATTCTTTGATGGAAAGAAAGATCAATGGGACTGAAAGGAATATATTCCACTTTATTCCCTCTCTCTGAACTCAATTTCTCACCAGGTACACTGATAGCTTCTCTCTTCCACCCCTGCCTGAAGCCAATTCTCATTTATTCAACCCTAATGAAGAACACGAATCCAGTGGATTCACCAAACACTTAACCTAGTAAAGACCTCAACTCCCTTCCCCAAGCAGAACTCTTCCTCTTGGTAATTTTGTTTGATGTTCTTCATCCAGAAGAGAAAAAAATAAACTGGAGAAAGACCAGAAAGAGAAGAGGTGGAGAGAAGATTGAAAGGCGCTGAGAGTTCACAAACAAGAGAGCCTGCTTCAGTGTTATAAAGTGCCAACCACACTTGATTTATGCTCAAATTAGGCTTTGTTTGGCTCTTCTAAGCAAGTACCAGCATTCAAATCATTCAATTAGTGGCATATCCATGGCCTGCTATATATTGCATGATGCTACACGTTGCCAGTATGAAGACAAGACATCATCTTGGAACTAACGTTACTTACTATGTGATCTTGGACAAGTTATTTAATCTCCCTGTGCCTCGGTTGTCTCATCTGTAAATGGGTATAGTAATAGAGTCTACCTCAAAGGCTGTGATGAGAATTAAATGAGTTATTATGTACAAAGCAATTCAGTGCTATTGTAGAGATAGTATTAAAAGAGCATAGGGTACTGGAGAATAATTCCACCAGGACCTTCATGAAGGATATGGTACTTGGACTGAGCCTTTAAAAAACTGAGTAAGGGTTTAAGGAGAATGGAAAAGCATTGGAAAGGCCATCCTAGAGGCGAGGCCTACATAACAATGGCACAGAAGTAAAAATACGCACAAGTCACTGGCTGGTAAGGGGCTGGAGCAGGAGAGAACGGGAAGGGGTAAGCTGATGGAACCTCGGGGCTCCTATCTCGGGCTCTGCTGGGCCAGTGCCTGCAGGGGGAAGGCTGTCCAGATGGTGTATGATGCTCCTGCTACAGGGAAGAAGCAGTCCATGACTGAGTACAGGAAGAGCAGCCCTGGAAGAGGAGCGGGGAGCATCTCCCATCTGCTCCCATCAATTCCCTCAGCACTGTTCCCATGACTTCCCCATGGGAGGGGCAGGAAGGACGGAAATGGTGTTTAGCCTAGGATGGGATGCTCTTCCAGTTCAATTCAAACAGTACTAAACCTTGGAAAGTTTCTGAGTGGAGCCTTCTGTTTTACAAGTTTTCCTCCTTCTGGGCACCACCTTCATAAGCAGCCCCTACCCACAGGCTTCCCTCTGCCCCTCACTTTTCAGAGACCCCCAGCACTCCGAGGAAGGAGCAGCCCAGGTGAGGTAAAGCTGGGGAGACCATGGGGGTACAGAAGTGACCTCAGCAGCCACAGCATCTGTCCTCTCACAGGGAGACCAGACTGTCCAGGGACAGAGAGAGGCAGAGATCAGGGAGAAAGACAGAGATGGACATAGAGAAGGAGGAAGAGAAATGGAAGGAGACAGAGAATCAAAACCACAGAGGGAGAGTCCGAGTGTACCCAACAACTTTTGTGCTGCATCTCACAGTGCCTTGGCGCTCAGCTTTGCAAAGGTGTAACCCGGGTGGAGGTGAAATAGTTCCCTCTCCACCATCACTCTCAGTGGTCCGCTGTGGAATTTGTGCTCCTGTCTCCTGACCTTAAGCTCTGTTAGATTAAAGGCCCCAAGTCCCACGGGGGGGCCATAGCTGGAGTTCTACTAGAAGCCATGATTGCCATCTGTGCATTATAGATTTCTCATGCCAATTCACGAGCAGGCAAGAAAAGACGTTATGACGTTGGCAGCGGCGGGGGTGAAGGCATGGGGGTGGGGGCCAGGCAGCTGGTGGCCCTGATGACCACGAGGAACTAGGCTGCTGCTCTACAGTGGGAGGCAGGAAGAAGTGTGTCTGGAACCCAGGGGATCTCCTGGGATATCTCTCAGGGCTTCCTGTGCCCAGTGGTCACTGTTAATGGGGCCATTTGTACAACCATGGAAAGGCTCAGAGCCCTTGGAAAGGAAGATCTGGGCCATCCCAACAAACTAGCTGCCTTGACCCACCAAAGTGTTTGCTGAGATGAAGGCAACATAGAAGATGTGGTGGGGAAAGTGGATAACGAATCTTCGTCGAGGCCTTGGGACCAGTTATAAGATCACAAACCATGGCATGTTCCACTAACCTCCTGTCCTAAGGCTATTGCAGAGATGGCAGTTGGCCAACACCTTGCAGTCTCTGTGACAAGTTGCACTTAATGGAGACATCACTAGATCTGTGCAGTGCACGGGAGGTCTGGGTCTTGCATCTTGCCTCACTCCTTCCTGGCCCACTTTCCATCCTGCTGTTGCCGTGCTGACCACCTTTGCACAGGGGTAAGCAGAGAGCATCCTGCCTCAGCTGCACATGCCTCAGGGTTTCTTGGCTATGACAGCATGGAGCCAGCTGGATCTCCAAGAAAGTGCAGTCCTGAAGCTACTTGATGTATCTCTTTCCCTTCTGTCATTTAGGTGGATATTTCTGAGCACATTCTGTGTGACTCCTCAGAGCATCCCAGTGGGGTTGAGCCCCAGTGGCCTGCAAGAGTGACTCACTCAAGAATACCCACTGTAGTGGCCTTCTGGCCTTGCCTGTCACATACTTTCCAGTCCCCACTCCTGTTCCCCAGGAATCACTTCCCCATGTCAGCTGCCCGCACCAAAGCTCTTCGCTCAGCTCTCCTCTGAGGAAAACCCAGACTAAGACACACACTTGGTAGGGGAGGACGAGACAGAGAAGAGAGCCACAAAGGGAGATGTAGAGGTAAATAGATCCAGCAAAAACCGTAAAGGAGAAAGGTCAGAGAAGCGGAGAGATGCTTCATATGCCCAGACTAATCAAATTCCCAGGTCAGTTTCTGGGTCAGAGAGGCAACATCGAGTTTAAAGTGGGAAGGAGAGGCCAGTGAGGGATGTGAGTGGGGAGGGAAAACTGTTACAATTACAGAGAACACGCTACAATCCAGACCTCTCACCACTTCGCCATCCAGCTGCCCAGATTCCACAGCCATGTCTCAGAGCAGCTCTGCTGCAGAAGGGACTGCTGGGAGAAGCAGAGCCAAGGACACCTCCAGGGAAAGGCATCCTCTTGGAAGGCAGTCTGAAGGGCCAGGACATAGATGGGCTGAGCCACTTCCTTCAGGGAGAAATAAAAGTCAAGCTTGGGAGACCAGGCCAGTTTCTGGGGGTGGGAGCTGAGTCATAAACAGGAGACTGAGTCAGGGATTAGGAGCCAGGCTGAAATAGGAGCAGAATGGGAACTGGAGGGACACTCCTGAGCACAGGCAGGGATAACTGTCCCTCTCTGTGGCTTCCCTCTGCCTGTGTGAGGGCTCCCACAAGGGTACAGAGGAGGGTGGCTCAGGGTCAGCGACACAAGGAAAAAGCAGTCACTCCTGCCAACAGCTCAGCGCACTACTCCAAAGATATTAATGCAGTGTTCCTTGAAGAGTATTTATCCAATAAATATTTATTAAGCACGTACCAGGTGCTGGGCTCTGTTCTAAGCACAGCAGGGAACAGATTCCCTGCCTTAATAGAGCACACAGTCTTGTAGGGGAGACATGATGTCTTAGTGTAAATGATTCTGAGAAAATTCCCCATAGTGAGTCTTACCTCTGCTGACTCAACTCCTTTCCCTACACCATGAGTCTCTACCCATGGCAGGCTTGTGCGGGACGGAATGCGGAGTAGGTGCAGCCTCAGGGTCCCCGCAGGATCCCTCTGAGGTTCCAAGCCCAATCCCTCCCGGGGGCGGGTCAGTCCCTGCCTCCCCTGGGTCGGCTCAGCTCTGGTACTGACCCCAGCCCTGCAGATTTAGCCCCGTTGCTCCTATGTCACACAGTGCATAGGCTCCATGGGCTGCTGCATGCCTACCCTGCTCTTGGGGCTGGATTCATTTGCTGCCCTGAGCCTGTGGCTCAGGGATGAGTCCCAGGTGCCCCTGAGCTGCAGCCTCTGTAGTCTGGGCTTGTTCCTAGTTGCTCTGCTGGGACCACAGCCCTGCCCTGAGCCCCAGCTCCCTTAGCTGCATGGGGAAACCATACCTGTCCCCTGCTCTTCAGTACCCCCAGCTGCCACCTGGTGTCATGCTTCAAAGAGAGGAACCTCTTAGAACCACAAGGCTGCCACTGCAGACTCCACGTACCATCCCAGGTACCTGGCTACTCCTGATGCCACACCTCGCCCCTCAGAGTCATGCTGAATGGCAAGGCTGCTTCAGATGGTCTCATTTCAGGGACCTTTTCCTCGCTTTTCCCTCCATCTGCCCCACTGACTCCCAGCCTGACTTACGGCCGAGCATGCATGGATTTGGAGAGCAGCAACACTTCTGACCAGGAAGTGAATATATACATGTGTATATATTACAAGATACAGATGGAGATAACTGAAACCTTTTTCTAATATAAAGATCCAAGTCTTTGTAATGGTTTTAAATTACCCCATTTTCTATAGCAAAGTTACACATACACACATGCCATATCTTAAACCTAAGTTGGCAGGGTGTGAAACGGCATCTGGTTTACTATATAATGAAACACTTCAATGATACTCTCAGAAATAATGCCTTTGCTCTGAACCACTTTTCTTTTTAGTATTTAATGTACATTATTACCACAATTTTCATCTGTTTTTCAGAAATACTCTTCAAAATCCATTTTCCTTGTTGTGAAACTAAACCCAAAGAGCAGGGATCCCTGTCTATGTTGTTAACAAGTATTTTGAGATTTCTTTAGAGATGCATAACTCCACAGAATTGAGCATACAGGCCTATGAGATGCTGAAAAGGTGTCACGTCTATAAGGATACCTCTGGGTATAAGTTGAAATGAACACTAGGGGGTGGGGGGCAGGGTTCTACACTTAGAAGGGTTTGTTGGTTGTCTGAGACAAAAACACTCACAAAGGTGAAGCCAATAATAAAGCAAATGACCAAAGAAATTTTATGTCAATTGAGACTAGTTTTTTCAACTGAAGTGAGAAAAACACAACTCAAAATAACTCAATCACAAAAATATGTGGAGAGCGGACAGTGGAGTGAGTTTCAACATACCCAAGTCCAGGAACTCAAAGGGAAGCTATCATATCTCTCTCCCTCTCCGCTCTGTTTTTTGCAGTATGGTAGCCTTGATCTCTCTGATTGAAGAAAGATCTTGGTTGCAGAACATTCTAATCATCATCCCAGCAGATCCTTCCAGAGAAGGACACTGATTGGTCCTGTTTCAGTCACATGCTCACACATGTCCAATCACTGGGACCTGAAGGATGGGGCACTACGATTGGCCAGATTCTGGCCACACTGTGGCTTAGTGGACCAGAGCACCATAAGTAGCAGACCCACCAGAGCCACATAGTATAGAAAAATGGACATTTCCCTAAGGAAAGGGAGTACCAGAAAGAGAGTGGAAGGGAAACCAGGCAGATAAAATAATACATACCTACCTCAAAATTCAATGCATTGGTTTTCCTCAACTTACACTTAACCTCTTAACAGTTTCTTCTGGCCTCATAAAAGTGGAAAAGAGGATTTACCTATATTCATATATAACACAGACAGAAGAAAGAAGAGAGACCCAGAGAATGCTCCAAACTCTATCAGTCAGCATTCTGCTTCCAGAGAAGGAGCCAAGTTCAAGTCAGAGGTGATGAATGCAAGCAGGAAAGCTCACTTCCTCCAGGAACATTCAGGTCAAGTGGAGGAAAGGTTGGTCAACACTGTGAAATCATAGCAGAGTCAGGCAGGGCTCGGGGTGAAAGCTGCTGTCACCATCCCACCCCAACCGATCCAATGCGAACACGTACCTCATGGAGCCCAGCTTGACTACATCTACCTGGGTGGTCCCCCCACCTCCACTGAGTACTCTGACTCCAGCACAGACTGTAGCTCCCTTGTCCTCTCCTTCTTCCCATCACCTATTAAGCAGGACTTAACTACCCCTCTGCATTCTGCTTTTGGCTTCTGCTTCACCAGGCTGTGGGAACTTAGATTTCATAATTTGGCTGAGACTTGTAAAAAGAGTTTTAAGGAAACTTATTCCCACACTACTAAAATAGTTACATGATTCTGGCTCCCCAAATTCCCAAAGTCTTTATCCTTGTTCTGAAAACTCTGATCTCAATCACTCTCTCTGGTTTTATCTCCACTACTTTTCTTCATAAATACTTTCTTCAAAACACTATCAAATCATGTCCTTCAACTGGTTTTTTACATTGCAGCCACTGGGCTTTTCCCATCACTATTCCCATGTTCCCACCATTTGGGTTGTTCTTCCTCCCATCAAAATTACAGTGATTCTTCAAATGTCACCTCAAAAACAACTTTCCTAATGGAGACTCCTATGGCCACCACAGTGGGAAATGATTGCCATCACTGGTATTAGAATTTAGTGTTGGAATCAAGCTGATTTAACCAGCTTTCAAGGATGAAATTTCTCTACTTGTCTCTATGATATTCTCCACCACTTCTAGAAAATGATTTCACCCAACACCAGCCAGAACAATGAACACATGCTCTGGGTCTAAACAAAGTATTGCTTTTTGAATTGTTATAAGAATTTAGGATTGAAAGAAAACTGTGATTGTGCTATGCAAAATAGTATGAGCCTTACTCTCATGAACTCAGGGAAGCAAATTTATGTGAATCTGAACAACATATAAACTATGTGAGGATCTGATAATACAAGGGATACTCATTTGAAATTTGGAAATTTTGCTGCCCGACCTCCATAAACTATAGTAGCGACTGACAAACACATCCATTGAATGTTTAGCCCACAAAAATATACAAATAAATTCCCAGAAATTTTACTAATGTGTGGTAGAGCACTCCAGTGGTTAGAGCTTATGAAACATACAAACCACTTCTAAAATAGTCTCTCCCTTTATAAAATTGCCCTAACTTAATACAGGTTCATTTTTGAAATTGTCTACCCGAGAGTTTCCTACTTGTTAGTATTCTGTTCTCCATCACAGCAAGCTATTCCAGAGATTTCCCTGTTGGGAACCTTGGATTTACAGATATCTTTTAAGAATATGTTTCAAAAAACAGTAATTTCTCCTTACAATCAGACTTTTAAAAAGTGTTCTTGCCCTGTCTCACCTTGTCACCCACTGCAGCGTGGCCACGGATCTCACCACCTAAATCTCTCACCAAGATTATAAACACTATCTGCTGACAAATCTAACAAGAATCTTTTGGGCCTCATGTCACAACTTAGCTGTGGTATTGACATTGGGGGCTACTTTCTTGTTTTTGAAATGTGTCCCTGGAGCTCAATCTTTGCATTTCCTTCCTCTATGTTCTCCTGAGCAATCTGACTCCACCAGTGGATTCAACTCCCACCTGTCCCACTGGGCATCTTCAGCTTGACACCCACCTCACTCATCTTCACACACAAAACATGCTCCTCCTCTCACGTCCCCATCTCAGGAAGGGCATCACTCCCACCTACCTTGTTGTTCGGAGTCTTTCAAGATGCCTTCTCTCTCGACCCTCACATCTGATTGGGACTAGTTCTTATTAGTTCTGACTTCTAAAATTCTCACACAATCTGGAGAAAACTCTAATTTGAAAAGATACATGCACCCCAATGTTCATTGCAACACTGTTTACAATAGCCAAGACATGGAAGCAACCTAAATGTCCATTGACAGAGGAGTGGATAAAGAAGATGTGGTACATATATACAGTGGAATATTACTTAGCCATAAAAAAGAATGAAATAATGCCATTTGCAGCAACATGGATGCAACTGGAGATTATCATATTAAGTGAAGTCAGACAGAAAAAGATAAACATCATATGATATCACTTACATATGGAATCTAAAAAATAAGATACAAATGAACTCACTTATAAAACAGAAATAGACTCACAGACATAGAAAACAAACTTATGGCTACCAAAGGGGAAAGGGTAGGGGGTAGAGGGATAAATGAGGAGTTTGGGAGTAACATATACACATTACTTTATGTAAAACAGATAAACAACAAGGACCTACTGTATAGCACAGGGAACTATATTCAATATCTTGTGATAACCTATAATGGAAAAGGATCTGAAAAAGAATATATATATATAAAATAACTGAATCACTTTGCTGTACACCTGAAACTAACATAACATTGTAAATTAACTATACTACAATAATGAAATAAATTAAAATCAAATCAAATCCCCCATATAGGTTGTCTCCCTCCTTTGCCTTTGCCAATGCCTTAGTACACTCATTGTTTCGTGCCAGTGCCTTGTAGCCTCCTAGCTTCCATTTCTGTTCTTCCCATCTATCCTCCCACTGCTGCCAGGGCGATCTTACCATGGCATCATGTCTCACGCAATCAGAATCAATCAATGACTTGAAATCCCCTACAGAACGTATCCTAAATTCCTCATCACAGAGTATGAATTCGTCCCTACTTACCTGCCCTATCTCTTCTCTGGCCTCTCCCCAACTGTACTCTGTGACCAAGGACTTTTTTACCCTTTATCTCTGTCTGCTTCACTCTTGCCCTTCAGAAAAGCCTAAAGCACACCAGAAATGAAGTCACTGGGGCGTGTCCCTTTCTCTTCTCTACAGGGTTTTCAAGGTGACTACAACCTCGAAGGTTGTCTAAGCCTATTAAATCGTATGACTGAATGGTTACACACTCAGGCTCCTGAGCTAGACTGCCTGGCTACAAATCTCAGTGCCACCACTTACTAATTCCAGCTGTGAGCAAGCTATTTAGCTCCCCAATGCCTCAGTTCCCACATCCGTAAAGTAAATATAGTCGTAGTACATACCTCATAGGGCAGTTGAAGGATTCAATCAGGAAATAAATATGAAATGCTTAGAAAACTGCACATGGTAAGTGCTCAATAAATTCTTACTTTTATGATTATCAACAATAACAATAATAATGAGGTTTTAATTCTCCAAAGACCTATATTTACTGGGTCCCTATAGAGTATACAGCCATGTGTAAAGTGTTGTGGGGAGATACAAAAATAATTGACGTCTTGATTTTTGTTCTCACAAGAGTTCATGAACAAAAAGAAGACAAAACATAAAAGCAAGCAGTTTCCCAAGGCTATAAAAGCGAACAACACTTCTGCCAAGACGAATATTCTTGTCTTTCAGTAGATTAGTGCATGCTTAGAATACAACTCTCTTCAAAGAAACTCAGAAAGTAATACATTTCTTGCTCACCTTTGACAAAGTCATATTTGGGTTTATTGCAGTGTTTCTCAACTTTGGCACTATTGACATTTTGGCCAGATAGCTCTTTGTTGTGGATGCTGTCCTGTGCATCGTAGGATGTTTAGCTGCATCCTGTGTCTCCACCCACTAGATGCCAGGAACACTTCACCCTGAAGTTCTGACAACCATAAATATCTCTGGGTGTTGCCAAACGGGGGGCAAAATCACCCCAGTTGAGAACCACTAGTCCATCAGCATTTCAGGAACAACACCCAACGAGAGCTCACTATAATGGAAAGAATAAAAGAACATGACATTTTTAAATGGCTTCTCGCCATAAAACCTGGGACGAGGCCCCATTTCACTACCCTAAACAGGAGACCTTGGTCCTATCTCTTCCCCTTGCCCAGGCTACCTTTCCTTGTTGGTAGAATCAGGTTATCGTTGGCAGCCTCTCATGATTGTGGTGGGGATTAACGGAGTTGTGTTTGTGAATCTTCTTTAACTATAAACGACCATTACCATGTAAAGAGGTATCATTTTAAACACCCAGAGGACTATTTCACCATTGTGATTGTGCCTTTGTGTGGACAAGTAAATTTGAATTGAAACATCGTCACATTAGAGTCTAAGATTTTGAACTCAGATGATTCTGAACTTAGTTAATAAATATTCACAGAGGAGAAGACCCCCTTCATGTTAGGCACCAGGCTGTGCCCTCTAGAGACATAGGGATGGATCAGGGGCAGCCTCTACCTCAAGGCCCTATGGTTGGCAGGTGTGCTCTTTGCTCCATCATCACCCATGCCCAGGACTGGACAAATTAGCCCTTCACGTTCACAATTCCCAGGAAAGACAAAAACTGAGTTGCAAGGTCCCATCTGGGTATATTGCCATGTGTGGTTATTTGGCATTAGAATTTCACAGGGACTATAAACTTAGCCTTTAAAATCTCTCAGAGGACAGGAAATGAACATTTGTTGAGTCTGTACCACATGCCAGCTTCTGCTCAGGTTCACTCAGGGCTGTGAGGAAGGTAACATTATTTCGTTTTTACTGATGAGGACATTAAAGCTCATTGAGAATAAAGTAATTATCCCAGTGCCACAGGGTAAATGGCAAAACTGGGATTTGCATCCACATTGGTTTAATCCAAAGCCTTTTGCTACCACACCATGCAAATGGAGGTGTATTTGGAGATGATGATCCTACTATGGATAGCAGGAAGTTGTGTGCACTACTCAGACCATCTATCCCAGGAATGTGGATGACAGAGGAAGACATCTCCTGTGTGAATCTCACATTTGGGTAATGCTAGGTAAATGGCTGTCACAGCGACCTGCAATCCCTCTGCTGAAGAGGTACTATCCAGGCTGAGCCAGTAGAATCTGGACACAGAGTACAAAGGAGGGGGACTCCTGACCAAAAGAAGCAATTACAATTGATGCTCCAGTCTGTGGCTTCTTGGAACCAAGCTGCCCCAACAGCCTGAACAGAGATAGAACATTTCTGTGAAGCCAGGCTCTCCAGGAGTCAACCGGGTTAGAACAGCTTAACAAACCAGCAGAACCAAAACAGAGGCATGGGGCTGAAGATGAGTTGCCTGTAAGGCCAGATCCATAAGAAGTATGCTCAAGGTCATCCTTGACAAATAACAACAGTGCTATGATTTTGCAACCCTGTAATTTCACTTATAATATATGAATATGCTTGGGGCCAGAGAAAGGGAGATTGATAACTTCATTTAGAGCAAATCAATTGGATTTCACTGATAGACTCATGAATCATCCAGGAGACAGACAGGGGTGTCAGGGAACACTGAGTCCTCCCCGTGCTGATTTTTACAAGCCTCATCAACTTCTGTCTAACTGAACACTTCCATTGGGTCATTAACATAAAGCTTCTAGAATTCAAGAAGTTAAATCCTTTCTAAAATTCTGGCACCTTGGCCAACACAATTTTGTCATCATGCCTTTGATTCAATTACCATGAATAAAGAAAATGTATGCCCATCCAAATGTGACCTGGTCAACCATGACACTTAGAAAAAAAGTCATAATGGCAACCATTGTCAATGTCCCCAAAAGCAGTGTCCTGGAAAGAGGGAGACTTAAATAGTCCAGATGCCCTTGTCAAAAGACTGTTAGAGCCATCTTAGCCTCACACCATTACACACAGTAAAACGTTTCTTGTTCTGATCCTATATGTATCGACTGAGTTGGAGGAGTTACTTTACACCACAACCTCCCCCGATATATCCATGTACTCCATAATTGACATAAAGATTAAGAAGTCACTGGGATGAAGTCTCATACCCTGGGGTTCAGTTATAAAAAACACAGGTAGTGGACTTAGCAGAAGATGGGGCTTGGTACAAGAGGAGGGTATAAGATGCCCATGGATACCTCCATATTGTTTTACATATTGGTTGGACTAATTAATATTCCACAACAGATCTACCATATGATCCAACAATTCCACTTCTGGGTATGTACCCCAAAGAAATGAAAACAGTATTTTGAAGAGATATATACACTCCCTTGTTTATTGCAGCATTATTCACAACAGCCAAGATATGAAAACAATGTAAATGTCCATCAATGGATGAATGCATAAAAATGATATGGTATATATACAAAATGGAATATTATTCTGCCAAGGAAAAGGAGGGTATCCTGCTATTTGTGACAACATGAATGGACTTTGAGCACATTATGCTATGTGAGATGTCAGAGAAAGACAAGTACTATATCATATCACTTACACGTGGAATCTAAAGAAGTCAAACTCATAAAAAACAGAATAAAATGGTGGTTACCAGGGCATGGGGCTGGGGGGATAAGACTGATGCTGTTTAAGGATACAAACTTGCAACAAGTAGTAAATAAGACGTAGCGATCTACTGAACAATATAATGAATATAGACACTATTGTACTGTAATTATGTAATGTGATAAATATTGCTACAGTGGTAATCATATTATAATATATAATTATATCAAAGTAACACATAAACCTTAAATTTACACAATGTTATATAGCAAATTTATTCAATTAAAATAAGTAAATAAATAGAGCCTTTTCCACCTGTGGCCAAAAGAAAAAAAAAAAAAGATGCCAAGGACAATGTAATGTGCTTGTGCCCTCCCTCCCTATTATCTGCTGCCACATCACTGAAGTTTGCTTGTTAGTGAGTTTCTGGTGCCCACATAGGCTGGTGCCTGGAGACAAGGTCTTCCCCTGCCCCTTGCTATTTCTTTGCCATTTGGTGGGGAGCAGGGGAGCTAGTAAAACCCACTTAACGGAGGCAATCATGGGGATGTTGAGAGCTAACTGACCATAAGGGGAAAAGTCTTGAGCTATGAATAGGATTTGATGTCAGAAGGGGTAGTTCTTAGTGATGTGCAGCAATTGACACTAGAATCTGTCCTGAATCATGTGCATGCCTTATGAGGGAGAGGTTGCACAAGCAGCCTTGTTCTGGAGACTTTGCATAACTAAGAAGAAATATTTCTTCAAAGCGGGGATAAAGGATCTTTGGCCTTGGGTCCTGTAGAACTGTCAGAGTTTGAGTGTGTGATATTATGTTCATCTAGCTGGGATAGCTACTAATAAACAGGACTTGTGTGTGTACAAATATAAAAAGCACCTCTGGGTTTCTAAATCTATTTGGGGAAAATAAATTTAGAAAAGGCTAAGACTCCAGCAGCAAACAGAAAGGCTCAGAGCCATGAAGATTTGGATCTTTTTTTTAAAAGAAATATTTAATTTATTTTTAATTTAATTTAATTTTTATTTTTTGGCTGCATCAGGTCTTCGCTGCGGCATGCTGGATCTTCATTGAGGCAGGCGGGATCTTTCATTGCAGCGCGAGTGCTCTTTGTTGCATCGTGCTGGCTTCTCTCTATAGTTGTGTCGCGCAGGCTTCTCTCTAGTTGTGGCGCCTGGGCTTCTCTCTAGTTGTGGCATGTGGGTTTTTCTTTTTTTTTCTCCTCTCTCTAGTTGTGGTGTGTGGGCTCCAGGGCACATGGGCTCTGTAGTTTGAGGCATGCAGGCTCTCCTGTTGAGGCGCATGAGCTCAGTAGTTGTGTCATACGCGGGCTTAGTTGCTCTGTGGCATGTGGGATATTAGTTCCCTGACCAGGGATCGAAACCGCATCCCTTGCATTGGAAGGCAGATTCTTTACCATTGGACCACCAGGGAAGTCGTGAAGATTTGGATCTTATTGAGATTACATCTTTATTCTCAAGCTCACAAAGCCAGAGATACCTAAGCTATATATGCTTACCAATCTTACCCACCACAAATATTTTCATTCTGTAAGGCATTGATTTCTTTTGTCTTTGTTGATTTCTTTTCCCCTTTTAAGGTCAATCCCTCTACATGTGACTACTTGTGACTAGATTCCAATCCTTTCACTTACCCAAAGATTTCGCTCCAGCAATTCTCTTCCTTCTCTTACATCAGCAGTTTTTCTGTTCCTATTGGGTCATTATCATGAGCATATGAGCATGCCATTATTTCTCCATCTTTAAAACAAACAAACATTCTTTTAGCCCTACTTTCCCCACTAGCTTCAACCCCATCTCTTTGCTCTCTTTTGTATCAAACTCCTCAAAAGTGTTACGTATACTAGTCAAGCACTTTCCTCCCATTCTCTCTTAAACACTCCAATCAGCTTCTTGCTTCCCAAATTGCTCTTATAAAGGTTACCAGTTACCCACATATTCCTAAGTCTAATGATTTTTAGTTCCTGTCTAACGTGATCTACCAGCTGCATTTGGCATGATTTGCCATGCTTTCTTGCTGGATTCACTGCCCACTGGCTTCCTGGGAAATACCCTCTCTGCTTCTCCTCTCACCTCCGTCGTTCCATTTTTAACTTTCTCTGTTCTTCCTTCTTTTTTCCCCAACCTGTTAATGTTAGAGTGGATCTTTTATCTAACTACATTCACTCCCTTGATGATCTGATCCACTCTCATCATTGTTTTAAATCCCATCTATTCTCTGGTGACTCCCGAACTTAATCGTCAGCACAGACCTTTCTTCTCAACTCTAGACCCATATTATATGCAACTGCCCACGGGAAATCTTTACATTTTCACTTAATATGTACTAAACTTAATTCCTGATCTGTGCCCGAAACCCATTTCATGCGCATTCTTTCCCATCTCAGTTGATGGCAACTCTATTTTTCCAGTTGCCCCACCCTAAATCCTCAAATTCATTATCGGCTCCAGTGTTTTTCTTATACTCTCCACATATACTATGTCTGGAAATCCTATATTTTGAAGTATATCTAGAATCTGACCACTCCTTACTACCTCCACTGCTACGACACTGGACTGAACTGACATCCCCTCTCTCCTGAAAGACTGTAACAATGCCTTAACAGCTTTCCTTGCTTCCACCTTGCTTCCAATCTATTTTCAACATAATAGAGTAATCCTTTTTTTTTTTAAAGAAAGAAAATAAGAGTAATCCTTTTTTAAAAGGGAGAAACTGCTTTAATATTTGAAATTCCACCAGTGTAATTCATTGGTTTAACAGAATAATGAGAAAAACGACATAACCTTTCCAATAAATGCCAAAAATCATTTTATAAAATTCGAAACCAATTCTTGATTAAAAAAAAAATTCCCACTAAACGGGGAGTAGAAAGCAGTGTTCTTAAAATATCTACAAGATAAAGAGTATCTTCAAAAACAGAACAAAACAAAACCCCAGACTACAACTTCATACTCAGTGGTGATACACTGAAATATTTCTCCCCCAAGGCTAGGAATAAGATAAGGATGTCCATCAACACCATTTCTTTCAACATAGTAGTGAAGATCCTAGCCAGTGCAGTGAGGCAAGAATAAGAAACACAAGGCTTAAAGTTTGGAAAGGAATAAGTAAAACTCTCCTATTCACAGATGACACAATAGTATATATTGAAATTCTTAAAGAATATTCAAATTATTAGAATTAATAAGTGAATTGAACAAGGTCACTACATATAAAGTAAACATATCAAAAAATTAACTGTATTTCTATATACTGGCAAAAAAACAGTTGGAAAGCTAAATGAAAAATACCATTTACAATGGCATCCAAAATAATCAAATACCTAATAAAAATCTAACAGAAGATGTGTAAAACCTCTACACTAAAACCTACAAAATACTGAGAGAAATTAAAGGAGATCCAAATAAGGGGATAAACATTACAATGTGCATTAAATGGAAGATTCAATATTAAGATGACAATTTTTGCCAAATCGATCTATAGGTTCAATTCATTCCCAATCAAAATCACGGCAAGATCATTTATTTTATTTTATTTTATTATTATTTTTTTTTGCGGTACGTGGGCCTCTCACTGTTGTGGCCTCTCCCGTTGCGGAGCACACGCTCCGGACGCGCAGGCTCAGCGGCCATGGCTCACAGGCCTAGCTGCTCCGCGGCATGTGGGATCTTCCCGGACCGGGGCACGAACCCGTGTCCCCTGCATCGGCAGGCGGACTCTCAACCACTGCGCCACCAGGGAAGCCCAAGATCATTTAAATTGACAAGGTGATTCTAAAATTTATGAAAATGCAAAGAACACAGAATAACCAAGACAATGTTGAAGAAGAGTAACCAAGTTGGAAGACTGCACACTAACAGATTTCAAGACTTATAAAGCTACAGCAGTTATGGCAGTGTGGTAGGGGTGTAATGTAGACAAATAAATCAATGGAAAGAATAGAGAGATCACAATAGACCCACACATGTGTGATCACTTGATTTACAAAAAACCACTGTAATTCAGTGGAGAAAGAATTGTCTTTCCAAAAAAAATGATGCTGAAGTAACCAGACGCCCTATGAAAAAAATTAACCTTGACTTCTACCCCACAGTATACACATATAATAATTCAAGGTAGATTATATGCCTAAATGTTAAAGCTAGACCATAAGCATAAAAGAAAAAACATAATAAATTATATTTTACTAAAATTAAGAATGTCTGTTGGTCAAATCACATAATTAAGAAAGTTAATTGACAAGCTACAGACTGGAAGGAGATATTGACAATACAAATATCTGACAAAGATCTTATATCCAAAATATATAAAGAACTTCTACAAAATAATGAGAAAATAAGCAAACCATTTTTTAAAATGAGCAAAATGCTCAAACAGGCACCTTATAAAAGATGAACTCAAATGGCCAATAAGCATATGAAAAGGGGCTCAGTAATATTACTCACTGGGAAAGTGCAAATTCCCATACCCACCAGAATGGTTAAAATTTAAAAACTGACAATACAAGTTTTGGTGAGGATGTGGAGAAATTGGAACTCTCATATGTTACAGGAAGGAATGAAACCAGGTCAACCATACTGGAAATATCTATTAAAGCTAAATATACCTGCCTATTCCATGCCTTAGTGATGACATTCCTGAAATACTCCTGGGTATATATCCAAGAGAAATTAGTGCGTATGTCCACTTAAAACATGCACAAGAATGTTCATAGTAGCCAAAAATTGGAAACAACTCAAATGTCAACAGGAGAATTGAGTGCTTCCCTGGTGGCACAGTGGTTAAGAATCTGCCTGCCAATGCAGGGGACGTGGGTTCAAGCCCTGGTCCAGGAAGATCCCACATGCCGTGGAGCAACTAAGCCCATGCACCACAACTACTGAGCCTGCACTCTAGAGCCCATGAGTCACAAGTATTGAGCCTGCATGCCACAACTACTGAAGCTCGTGCACCTATCGCCTATGCTCCGCAACAAGACAAGCCACTGCAATGAGGAGCCCACACGCTGCAACAAAGACCCAACACAGCCAAAAATAAATAAATAAATTTTAAAAATTATATATAAAAAAACAGGAGAATTGATAAATTGTGGTGTATCCAAACAATGAAATACTTTACATCAATTAAGGAATTTTGCAAACAAAATGGTAAGCTAAACTAGCCAAACAGGAAAGACTACATTTTGTGTGATTTCTTTTATAAAAAATTCAAGAACAGGCAAAATGAATCTGTGATGATAGAAGTCAGAATAGTGGTTACCTTGGTTGGTGGTGGGGTTATGGATTAGAAATTGACAAGGGAATCTGGGGTGCTGGAAATATTTTATATATTCATCTGGATGGTGGTCACAATGGTATATAAATATATATATATATACTTGTGAAGCTGTATTTTACTATAAATTATACCTCAAAAAGACATTATATAACTGAAATGTCTACTGGTTAAAGGATATTATATCTGGAATTCAAAGGAGGAAAAGTGAATGGGCGTATAGATATAAAAGATTGACAACGAGTCAGTAATTGTAATTGTATTCTATCTGCTTTTGTTTGTTTAAAATTTCCATAATAAAAAGTTTAAAACAAACCAAAGATTAATTAAAAAAATAAGTCAGATCATGTCATTCCTGGGTTTACATTCTTGCCTTGCTTTCCATCTTATTCAGAGTAAAATGCCAAGTCTATACAATGGCTACAAGGCTCCATATGCTGTGTTCTTACGGCCTGTTACTGCTCTCTGTCCTCACTCACGCATTCCAGTGACATTGACATTCCCTCTCCTTAGAGTCTTTGCTTAGACTCTTCTCTCTGCCTAGAATGCTCTTCTTCCACCTACCTATACACCACCTTCAATCTTTGCTGGAATGTCATCTTCTCAATTGAACCATACTGACCACCATATTTAAACCTGTAGTCCATTTCCCTAGTGTTCCAGATCCCCTTTACCCTGACATATTTCCCCCTTTTCCCCCATGGAACTAATAACTTTCTAAGGTACTACATAATTCATTTACTTATTATGTTTATTGCTTATTGTCTGTGTTCCTCTTACTTCTGCCCTAAAGTGCAAGCTCCTCAAAAACAAGTATCTTTGTCTGTTTTGTTTACCAAAGTACCCGAAGCACATAGAACAGTACCAAGTTCCCCAAAAAAGTACCTGGAACATAATATGTGCTCAATAAATACTTAATAAATCAACAAATGAACAATAATGCAATAGAAAGACTGATCCTGACTTGACCTCCCAAGCATCTTGACTACGGGAAGAGAATGTGCCGGTCATGCTACCGTAATTGCTTCTGGTCCGTATAAGAGTCATTTCGTTGTTGTTGTTAAAATGGCATATGTCAATCTTTGATGGTATAACAAACATGTTAGGCAACGTGCCTGTTATTCTCACCTTCCTGTATATCTTAATGGAGAAGATCTTCAGGGCCCTGAAAGGGGGAGATCTAGGAGCTTGTCTTAGTTCATGCTGCTATAACAAAATACCACAGGCTGGGTGGCTTATAAACAATTTATTTTTCATAGTTCTGAGGCTGAAAATCCAAGATCAGGGTAGCAGCATGGTTGGTGAGGGCCCTCTTCTGGGTCGCAGCCTTCTTGTTGTGTCCTCACATGGTGGAAGAAGCCAGGGAGCTCTCTTGAGTCTCTTTTATGAGGGCACTCATCCCATTTATGAGGGCTCCACTCTCATGACCTAATCACCTCCCAAAGCCCCACCTCCTAACACCATCTCCTTGGGGGTAAGATTTCAACATATGGATTTGGGGGGACACATTCTGACCAGAACAGAGCCTGACTGATCTGGCTTCCTCAGCTACACTCAGTTTGATGGAGAGTAAACCCTGGACACAGGCCAGTGACAAATCTGACCAATCACCTTTCATCTCTCAAGAATTTAGACCACGAAACACAGAAACCAGTCAGCAGTGGTGGATGCCGTACCTGAATAGGTTGGGTCCTGCACAAGCAGGGACTGAAGTACATGTAGCAGTCAGGCAAGGAGAAGTGCAGGAGGAGGGCCTTGGCCTTTGAGGAACAAGAGGGTGACCTCTGTCCTGACTCTATTCCCACTTACACTCCCTGTCCCCAGATGGCCCAGCAGGACTCTTTCTCCTGGCCTTGGATGCCCTGTTGAATCCTTAAAATAGACCCTCTTTACTGAAGCTTCAGTGACTCTGTGTTCATTGAAAAGGTGTCCTCATATTGGGGCACACAAGCCCTAATATGCCTGAACCTTGGGGAATTCCAATGGAGGCCGATCCAGTCAGCACATCGGTGCTTCCCAGAACACTGGTCCAACCTAATCAGTACACACCCTTGAGCTGAATTCTCAGAAATATAGATTTACGTGGAAATAGGAGGAGATAGGGCCTGAGAATATGTGTTTTTAACAACTCCTTAGAATATTCTAATTTGCAAATCAGTTTGGGAAATCACTATAGGCTACTATTTCCAGATACAGACTCTTAACTAGTTCCTACTGTGTAAATGCAGCTCTTTCTATAATTTGGGACAGAATTTGCCTTGCAAATACAATAAGTCACATGTTATGATACATACCTACACCATCTCCCACCCCCACTTAAGTGATATACTAAAGGTGCAAAAACCAACCTCTGTAACCCTTAGCCTTCCCTGAGAAAGGAACTCTCTTTTCTGGCAGCATTACCTTGGTCTGTATATGCAAGTTCACGGAAATGAAAAAGAACAAAGCTCCTTACTTTGTAAGCGGCCAGCCCTGTTTCCGTTCCCTGGAGGTCACCGAGTCCTACAGCTGGGTCACACTGACTAGGGGTGGACAGGGTGGAACTCAGTAATTTTATGACCTGTTGTAACAGTCCAAGTGAGGCAGCGGAGATAAAAGTGCTAATCAAATTTCATGCTTCAAGGCATGAGCTGATTACTGCTGGGCTGAGGGTGGATTTATTTTTGGTGGTTCAGACAGGCACAGGGGGCCAGGTGCTCTCTGTGCAGCTTCACACACTACTGACCACTTCCAAAAAGGAGGATCTGTGAGTCAGCCCCCTGACACCCACTGGCTGGGCTTCTGTGGTTTCTCAGATCAGACAAAGGGATGCCATAAGAGAAGGTTCACAGGCAAAAGATTTGCAGAGAAAGAATGACAGGGGCTATGTGGAGGGTACCTGGAGAAGCCCTAGAGAGCTTGTATGCCAGGTTCTGGTCCAGTCAAGAGAGGAGGGAGTATCCTGACAACCTCTGCTTCTTTCTCTTTGGTGTCTTAACTTCTGTAAGAATCAGTTTCACAATCTGTGAAATTGAGATAATAACAGTACCTGCTTCTTGAGGTGGTTGTGAAGATAAAAGTGGGCAAGATAGGGTTATGGGCTAGGATTACAGGTAGTGCCCCCAAAACAACCTGGGAGACTTCAGAGCACAGGCCTTGGCGGCAAGGCAGCAATTCTTACGCTTAATATCTTTGTATAGCTAAGGTCTCTGGCTCTGGATCAGAGGCATATAGGTAGACCAAAAGTCTAACATGTTTTTAAGGTAACTATAAAGCCAAAGAAACTGTAAACCTAGCAATTATTCAAACCCTAAGGCAATTCTCAGGTCCCAGAACTTGCACCAACAGGAAATGGGCTATCAACACTGACACCAAAAACTTCGTTTTCCCAGTGCTCACCTAGAGTATGGCCACGGAGAACAACAAACTAGAAAGATCCTTCCAGAAGCAGACCTGGGCATTGTGTAGTAACCTAACCATGGGGATAAGAGTCATAAATCTAGCCTACCTCCAGAACTTCTCCAGCCTTGGGGAGCCTCTCGGTTAGAATTCAGGTGAAACTAAGCTATACCTCCAAGTGCACCAGGATGCTGGAGTTCAAGCCAGTCCCCCTGCAGGTAGGCTGGTCCCTCTTTCCTCTTTCTAACTCATCCTACTCATTCTCTAGATCTTAGATAAAAATCACTCCACCTCTATCCAAATTCTCTAACCATTCCAAGCCACAGTATACTTTCCTTCCTCAGAATTCCTTGTAACCCTTTTTACTAATTATCAATATTGTACATGGCTATAATCTGTATCCTGATTAAAATCAACAAATATAAAGGAAATATAGTTCAGAGGAAAGAGCTCTGGCTTTGAGACAGGCCCTGGCACCACCACTTGTTAACTGAGTGAACTACGGAAAGTTCTGTATCTTCTCTAAGACAGGGTTCTCATCTGTTAAATGCAAATAATAAAAATTTTTAGGGTAATTTTGAAAAGTAAAATAAAACATGTAAATCACCTGGCACACAGTAGGCATTTAATACATTGAAGTTATTAATACATTGAAGTTATTAATACATGCATCATTTAATTTTTCGTACGCTCTGGTTTTATATATCTAACTAAAGTTTAAGCTATTTAAGAATAGAATTGAGGGCTTCCCTGGTGGCGCAGTGGTTGAGAGTCCACCTGCCGATGCAGGGGACACGGGTTCGTGCCCCGGTCCGGGAAGATCCCACATGCCGCGGAGCAACTAGGCCCGTGAGCCATGGCCGCTAAGCCTGCGCGTCCGGAGCCTGTGCTCCGCAATGGGAGAAGCCACAATAGTGAGAGGCCCACGTACTGCTAAAAAAAAAAAAAAAAAAGAATAGAATTGAGCCTTGTATATTTTCATATTCTTCATAGGTTAATGCCCACAATTAGTGTCAAGAAATATTTGTAACTAAGGACTAAAGTAACATTTGGGGTAAGGCCATTTTTCTTCCCTTTGGTACTTCCAAAATACTAGCCTGAGGAGATCAAGCCTAAGGTTTTGTCCATAGCAAATGCAGTGTCCTTTTTTCTCCCCTAATAGTTCTGGAAGCAGATGATCAGTAAAAATGAGAAGAGAGTGGGCAAAAGATCCCCAAAAGGAACCAGGATAATATGTTCAAAAATCAGAGACCAGTGGTAAGAAAGAGTTTATAACAGAATCAGGTCTTCTGACTCAGGCTCTGTTTTTATGTGGAAGCTGTAGAGACAGGCATCAATTCTGGTCTGATCCCCAGGTGAAGCAGAAACGTGGAGGCACCTGACTAAAGAGTATGTCCAAAGATCACCCCAGGCAGATACTGACATATGTTCTCTCTTAAAAACTAAACAAGAGAAATAAAACCTTCAAGGCATATAATCTGATTTATTTTCAGTCTTCTCCAAGAGCAGCCATGTTCTCTTTCTATATTTCTAAAAAAAGGCAGAGGAAAGTATTGAGCTTCCAAAACATAAACATAGAAGGAAGGGGCAACTGCTGTTGGGTGGTATCTAGAAATCCAGTCAACTTGGTCATTCCACATTTGCATCCCAGAAAAAAAATACATCTTCCATTCATCCAGCAACTTCCAAGTGATACTTGGGCCATTCCCTTCTTGCTCTCAGTGGTTTAATGACATTTCTTGAAAGACTTCTGTGTGTACCAGGGGAAAACATGCCTTCCCAGGCCACGCCCTGCTCTCCCATGTCTGGGGTGGTCTCCCAGATTTACCACTAGAGTGCCTCCCATTTCCCTACCTCAACTTCCTCTTCTGCCGTCAGGCATTGCATCACCATCAGCCTTGGAAAAGCCTCATAACTCAGGATGACAATACTGAGACCATTAAGCCTACATACATCAGCAAAACCGCCTCACTGATGTCTCCACTCCAGGTTATAAAGATATGTCACAGCGCACAAAGGCCCCTCAAGCCCTGGATTTGACGGGTTGTACTGAGAAGGCCACTTCTAAGACCAAAGTCATTTTTCACTCAAGAACTCTGTCAATGGGGGCCTCAAAATACTGCACTGTAATGCTGTTGGTGATAGCCATGGGGTACCACCCAGGCATGGCCCATAGCTCAGATGTCAAAACGGACATATTTCAAAACACATACTCATTCATACATGTACACTGAAACATGAATATCAATTTTTCCTTACTCATGACTGGGGAAAATCCACAGTCTACAGTATAAGAATTCACTCCCTTGGCTTATGGATAAACCAATAAGAGGGTATAAAGTCAAGATCCCCAAATCAAGTCTGATAATCCTCCAAATTCCCATATAACAAGAAAAATTTCTGGAGCCTGTGGGGAAGATTCTTTTCCTGGAGCCCATAAAATTTGATCTCTATTTAAACTACCAAATCTCAATGGCTCTTGGCCTACAGGCTGCCTCCTGAGCCCCCTCAGCTTCCTCTTGTCAGATGAGCAAAAGCTGATGGATGACAGCGTCAAAAACACAGCGATGATTTAAAAGCAAGTGACAAAGTCGATGGTATACACATCAAAACCTGCAAATGTACATGACATTTGCCTAGAAATCTGTCCATTTTCAGCGTCACTGTATCCAAAGGCTACACGAGGATACAATTTCATGTCTTGTCCCTCTTTAGGGCCTGATGATGACATCTTAATTGTGAAATGTTGTGTAGTCTGTACAAACAAAACTTCAAGCTCTTAGTTTAATATACACTGGCATTTATTTTGAATTAGGGCTGTTCTTCATTTTCATATCTTATCCCTACCAGTTTAAGCTTCCATGGCAATGTCCTTCCAAATCAGCATTGCCCAGTACAACTTTTGCAGTGATGGAAATGTTTTGTCCAATGAAGAAGCCATTTAAAATGTAGCTAGTGCAACAGAGGAACTAAATTTTATTTACTTTTAATGAATTTAAATTTAGCCACATGAGAGTAGTAACTACTATCTTGGACAGCACAAATTCTAAATGCTCATGACATGGGACTATGTTCGCTTCCTCAGCATTTAGCAAGCCCTAGAATGATAACCCAGTCCAGAATGGTGACACATGGATGAAGAAGAGGAATTTAAATAGAACTCAGACATATCAAATACCAAAATGAATCTGGGACTGCCTCCCCAGATTCAGAGTTTTACAAAGGAAATGATTAATCGAACTGGTTCTACGATTTTTGCACCCCCTCAGCAAGATGAAGCCTATAAAAAGGAATCAAAGTATGAAGACGGGAGAGGGTGTGATGAACAAAGTCTTTGGAGAAATTCCCTCTGACTGCTACCTTGTGATCTGCCTGAAATCCTTTCAGTTTGGTAGGACAAAATATGATAAGGATTACCTATAGACACAGGAGAGAGCTGGACTAGAGCTGATTAAATCCTACTCAAGAAGACTGCCTGGGAGAGAGTAAGGGAACTCCAATAGCAGGGGCCTGGGTTAGACGGACACAGTAAATGTTTAAGATCCAACTCTCTAGGGAAAAAAACAGTAAGCTCTGATTTTTTTTTTTTGCATTTTGCCAATTTCCTGAGGTTGGGAATGGATGTGCACAATCAGCTTTCGTGAGGTCGTGTAAGCCAGCTCCAGCACACCCCTGCGTGGACCACAAGTGAGCCAGGGCCTACCAGGAAGCATCTTGCCGAGGGAATGGGCATCCCCGCAGTGCAAGATTTGCACATGAGAGGTTCCCAGTGATGAGTGTGTCTGCAGAACCCAGGAGAAAGAATGCATTTGATTACCTTCCAGGCAGAGAGCATAAATCACTGAGTTGAGTCAGAGCTTTCCTTTCCCCTTATCTGTTCCCTCCTTTCTGCCCCTTCATCCCTTGTAGGATATAAAATAGCAGTTTGGGAGTCTGTGAGAAGGTGAGTGGGAGAAAGGGCAGAAGCCAATCACAGTCCCTTCCTTAAAATCAGGCAGCTGCCAAGGGAAGATGAGGGGATGTCCTACCTCTGAATGAAGATGATGGAGGCACTGATTAATATCATGGACTGGATTTATTCTAGTTACTGAATTGAGAGGGTGTTGGGAGTCAAAATGACCATAGGACCATCTATTATCTGCCAATTTTTTTCCTCTGGGAGCAGGGGGTGAATTTAGAGGGACAATGGGAGCCAAAACTTAATAATGATTAAGTTTGAGCTTCTATTACATCTTAAGTTGTACAAGT
Source organism: Tursiops truncatus (assembly GCF_011762595.2). Taxonomy (NCBI): domain Eukaryota; kingdom Metazoa; phylum Chordata; class Mammalia; order Artiodactyla; family Delphinidae; genus Tursiops; species Tursiops truncatus. The sequence goes on along the minus strand of NC_047035.1, from coordinate 35,728,831 downwards.
ACAGCATTAGAAAACAGAACCAGGGGACTTCCCTGGTGGTGCAGTGGTTAAGAATCTGTCTGCCAATGCAGGGGACATGGGTTCGAGCCCTGGTACAGGAAGATCCCACATGCCATGGAGCAACTAAGCCTGTGCGCCACAACTACTGAGCCTGTGTGCCACAGCTACTGAAGCCGGCGCACCTAGAGCCCGTGCTCTGCAACAAGAGAAGCCATCGCAATGAGAAGTCCGCGCACCGCAACAAAGAGTAGCCCGGCTCTCTGCAACTAGAGAAAGCCCGCTTGCAGCAACGAAGACCCAACGCAGCCAAAAATAAATAAATAAATAAATTAATTAAAAAAAAATAGAACCAGTTCTGAGTGTCCCTTCTTCCCATATTTTCATTCTCACAGCATAAGAAATCAACACTACCAAGGATAATTTGAATTATGTTTTTTATTGAGAGACAAGGTCTACTATTTGGAGCAGGATAGCAGCAAACAGGCCACATAATCTAAAGTCCCTGACCTTAACAATGTGTGCATTTGGACGGCGGGGTGGAATTTAAATAAAACAACCAAGATGGGAATGTGCATGACCCCCTGATACGTAGGACACTTAACCCGTGAAATCTTCAACTAGTCACATCGGATAGTTTTATTTTTCTTTTAAAGATAACTTTTAGGGCTTCCCTGGTGGCGCAGTGGTTGAGAGTCCGCCTGCCGATGCAGGGGACACGGGTTCGTGCCCCGGTCCGGGAAGATCCCACATGCCGCGGAGCGCCTGGGCCCATGAGCCATGGCCGCTGAGCCTGCGCATCCGGAGCCTGTGCTCCGCAACGGGAGAGGCCACAACAGTGAGAGGCCCGTGTACCACACACACAAAAAAAATTTTTTTAAGTATTAGTGGAAAAGAAAATAGCAGTTATTCCATGAAGTATTCCAAAGCTCTCAAAATCAAAGGAGTGTTTGTTCTCTTTCAGTCTCAGAGTAAGCACCCACCTCCCTATACTTCAGGGGGCAAGGTGAAGGTGGTGACCTCATAGGCGGTGGTAGATAGTCATGGTGGACTGGTCATGGGAGCTGAAGTCCCTGGCCAGCTTGCTGGGCTCCACTCTGGCTGCCACACCAACAAACCACAGATTCTCAGACAACACAAAAGGACAAGCCTACAGGTTGCAAAGGACCCTATAGTTAGGCTAGAGCTACAGGAGCTTGTTCTGTAAGGACCATTTTTCTATTTATGGCTTAAATTTAAAGCTGAATGATATCTGTTGGCCCTAAAGTGACTGTTTCATTGCTATCAAAATCCAGCCTGTTGACGAGCGGAGAGTTTCATAACTCTCATATCAAAGTCAACAGCTGTCCAGCTGGTAAACCTCTTCCTAAAATTCAATGTCTTTGCATGAAGCTTTTCCTCCCAGATCTCCTATGGTGAAACAACTAAGGGAAAGAAGAATGTAGGCATTTCCTGCTATGACACAAGATAAACATAAATATATATCCATTCTTTTCATCTGGTCCCAGTTGCTTATCCTGGACATTCTTCTTTGTCTGCTGGCTAGGTACTTTTAGGACATGGATGTTGTCTAAATTCCTGGAGAAGCCAAAAGTCAAGTTGAGGGCTCAGGAAAAATAGTAAGACTCGCTAATGTTTGGTAACCACCCAAAGGTGTCAATCTGGAGAGAATGGCAGAGTTTGGTCTGAAAAAAACAGCCTTTTTCTCCCTACCTGAGGGGCAGAGGTGATGGGCAATGTCACACAAAATACTGCTGCTTCCTCTTCTACTCATGGCAAGTGCTACCCCTGGACCCTCCATCTTCTCCTTCTAGCTTTCTGATTTTAAGTAGAAATTCAAATGATTCTTAACCCTTTCTGGGTCCTGGAATTGGGAACTGCCAAAAGTGCTTAGATCCCCAGAATAATACATATATGCCCATATTCAGATGTTTCCCAAATCCTGCATATAATTTTAAGGGAGGTTCACAGACAACACTCACCTCTACCCAGAGTCTGTGGACCCAGATTCTGGGGAATCAAGATTCAGAAGCCCTGTTTCAAGGCAGGTGCTCTGGTGCTAATGCCCTCTGAGAGCACTACCCTGGAAGATCACCCTCCCTCCCCAACTCCTTCCCACCTTCTCCAGCTGGCTAGGTTTCGGCACAAGATTGCTTGCCAGTTGAACTGGCACCATGGACAACTCAGTAGGTGTTTCCTGGGTATAGGGGAACAGCCAAATTCCTTTGAGCAAAACATGTCTTAGTTATTGATTTTTTCCACTTGAAGTTTTGAGAATCCCTGATTAAATCATAAATTGCTGCATCAGTCATCTATCTGCTGCTTCAGTCTCTTGAATGAAACTTCAGTCTCTTTGGGGCACTTCAATTCCAATGCAGCAACTTCTGGATCTACATACGTCAATCTTTCACTCATTTCAGCACTAACATTTACTGAGCATCTATTAAGTGCCAGGCACTATTCTGAGCATCAAGGATATAGCAATGAACAAAACAGACCTCATCTTAATTTATTCTCTTCCAAAATAGCAATTCTAACTATTGTTGCTTTTTTAGAAATGATAGTAATTATTATAATAACTACCTAAGTTACAGGCTCTGATTTAAATATTTTATATGCATTATCTCATTATTTCTCAGAAGACTTAGTGAGGTAGGTATTATTATCATCCCCATTTTACAAATGTAAAAACTGAACCAAAAAAATCTACTTAAGTAATTTACCTAAGCTACGGAGGGGCTAAGACCAAACATAATATCAGGCAGTTTGACTAAACACCTTCAGATTCAATATCCCAGGCTGTAGTTACAAAGCAAAGTTGGAAAATGCAGCATCACTGAAATGAACAGATGTCCCACAAAAAATTAGTCTGGCAATGTGCACATGCTTAGGTAGGCCCAGGGGTTACCTGTGGTTCCCAAGAGGCTCATAGTCAGCATGAATATAATCAGGAGCACTGACAACTTTGTTAACCAGAGATGGTTTGGTGATCCTGGAAAAAAGTAAGATGTGCATGGCTGGGAATGTACGGCTAAGGATTACTGGAGTTGAACTGGCAGTCAAAGGACAGATAAGTCAAAAGTTATTTAAATATATGTTTTAAAATTATATGTATTTTAAAAACCATGATGGATAGAAGAGATGATTATAATCTTAAGGCAATAACTGGAGAAAGCACAGAGTAGGTACTAAAACGACGGACCAGTCTGAAGAAAATATTTTAAAATACCAGTTTCCAATATCCATGGCTTCCAAAGATCCCAGTTAGTTCTAACAGACACTCAGATGAAATCTGGGGCTGGGATAACTGAAAGTGATAGCTCCTAGAAGGGGTGAGTCCATATTTTGCAGGCTCTGAAGGTTATACAATTTGGGTGTCCCTCCATAAAAAAATATGCTCATACCAAGTTAGGTCTCTAGGGCTTTGGAAGGGGCCCTGAAGCTTCAGCTACATTAGCCTCACAGCAAATCCATCTCTGCCCAAGTGGATATCAGCCCCAGAGGGGAGGTTGCTAAGAAACACACACCTCCTTAGCATTAGAATCACAGTGGCTGAGATAAGACTGAAGGCCCAGTTTGGAAAGCTTTGTGATCCAGAGAACAATTATTTGAAGGCACTTTGATAAGAAGATGTGAACAAATAGTGGGGGTGGTTTGAAAGGAGCCTTTCGGCAATCCAAACCACTGAAAGAGACATTTAATGTAAATTCGAATAAGATATCAATTTATCAATTAAAAAAACATACTGTTTAGTCAGCCCCCACCTAGCACACACAGCACCTATGTAGGATTTACAAAAAGACACCTATGTTGGCAGACAAGGTGAAAAGACAAATCCCCTCTGAGCAGGTAAAGCCTCTGTAGGTAAATTGTAGAGCAATCAGGTGGAGCTTTGGGGCAAGGTAAAAAGCATTTCTTTCTCTCTGTGTGGTCCCCCACTTGCGGGGTGCAAGGCTGGGCAAGGGAAACGCAGACTGGATTTCAGCCCCAACTCATCCTCTCATCTAGGCACCTTCGTGCAGTATTCAAACTGCACAACCAAACATGGCGGCCCTGTATCTACAGGCATAGTGATTTTAATAGCACACCTAAAGGGACTTTAAAATGTGCAGTTCTCTGGCCCAGAAAATTCTGTTCTTGTAATCTATCTTAAGAAAATTATCAGTAAACGGACGAAGACTTTTGTAAAGTAAAGCACACAGATGTAGTACTTACATAGTGAAAAATTGAAAACAACCTGTATGTCCAATAATAGAAAACTGGTTAATTAACTTGTGACTCAGCCTTACAATAGAATAGTAACCATCCACCATCCATTAAAAGACTTTTCAATGACAGGAGGAAGTGTTCATGACATGTTTCTAAATTAAAAAGCAAGAAAGGGGGCTTCCCTGGTGGCACAGTGGTTGAGAGTCGGCCTGCCGATGCAGGGGACACGGGTTCGTGCTCCGGTCCGGGAGGATCCCACATGCCGGGGAGCGGCTGGGCCCGTGAGCCATGGCCACTGAGCCTGCACATCCGGAGCCTGTGCTCCGCAAAGGGAGAGGCCACAGCAGTGAGAGGCTCGCGTACTGCAAAAAAAAAAAAAAAAAAGCAAGAAAGGAAATTTTGCAGAATTTAAAAATGTGTATGTCTGTTAAGACTAGAATATTTCCAAAACATTAAAAGTAGTTATGTATGGGTAGAGGGATTAAAGGTGATTTATATCTTTTCTTCACACTTTTCCATATTAAAAAAATTTTATTTTTACTTTGTAAATGTCATACTAATATCCTCACTGCAATAAACATTTTTAAATGATATCAAGACTGCAGGGCAGAGACAAAGTGGGAGCAGAGAGCAAACGTTGCCTTGACCTCACAGGCATATTGTTTGCACCTCATTGATTTCCACTTCTCATTGAGCTCCCAGCCTCTGGTTGCCTGGCTGCACTTTGCTTCATTGCTCTCTCTGACCTAAGTGACGGATGGTTATTAAAGGAACGTGACATCTCCCTATGATTGTCACTACGTTTCAAAGCCCTAGGAGGTCTCTGTGTGCTTGAACATTATGACAAGACAGCTTCAGGTCACTAAAGACACTCACCCAGGAGCCACCAAAGAAGGTGAAGGTAATGTGAGCTAGGCTGGAGCAGCTAACTGACTTAGCTACTTACTTCCATATTTATAGGACACCACTGCTGAGTAAATTTACTGAGCTATTTCCACAAGACGTTAACTTTACGTAATCCTCACTGAACATAAATTGAGAGCTTGGTTTGGGTTTTGTTTTGCTGTTTTTTTCATTTTGGAATCAGCAATTAAAGATTATTCAGTTATGATAATGTGTTTCATTTAGGAATGGTCTTTGTAGCTGAAGCCTGATGAACACGAGGCAGCTTGGGTGATAATAAGGATTTTAGAAACGCTCCTGTAAAATTCCAACTGGAGGAGACGTGCTCTCTGATTTTTCTATGGCTAGCTGTTCTCCAAACTTCATTCCAGAACCATCTTTAATTTAGGGCAGATTTTCTCCCCAGGGTTAGAGATGGACAGAGTCAAGCAGCATGTGTTTGTCTTGGAGCCCAGGTATACCTATGGCCCCTGGGGAATCACCCTTGGTACATTGTGGGTGTTAATGGGAAAGGGCTTCATGTTTAATAATCATGGTTAAATGGTGGCATTAAATGGTCAGAGAGAGTAGCCCAGGATCCCAGGCCCACAAATCCCCAAGGGATGAAGGAAGAGGGCCCGCTTGGGCCACCCTGCCAGGTAGGGCTACGCAGCCTGGACTGGTCTCTTCTCTCCGAAACTGCTCTTGCCTCAGGCTTCCCCAGCAAATATTCATTGACTGCTAGATGCTGATGCCCATAACACCTTTGGTGAGCATGTTATCAGCACTCCTTCTGGTGAGCACTTAGTGGCCACTGGAGCAGAAGGCAAATCCAGGTACAAACAACTGACAGGTAGCAAAATTACAGGAACCAGATCTGTCTCATTCTAAGCTCTCTCCTGGGGGATCAGGGTTGCTGCATCACACAGCAGAGAGAACACAGGCTTCTAAATAAGGCTAGGTTTTAAGTCTTCCTATCTTGGGCAAGTTTGTTTTGGTAAACCTCAGTTTTCTCATCTGTAAAGTAGGGATGATACTATGTAACTCCTGGAGAATACTGTGAAGCCAGCAAGGTACCGGATGTTAAGTGTGTGGCACAGTTACTGATACATAGTATCTGTTCCCTTCCACAGCTCCCAGGCAGCTCCCAGGCTCCTCCATTCATTCAGTCCTTGATACCAGTGGCTACACTTTAGAATCACCTGGGAAACTTGTAAAAAATACAGCTTCCTCAGCCCTGTATTACTTTATCTATTGCTGCGTAACAAATCATGCCCCAGCTTAGTGGCTTAAAAAACATACATTTATTATCTCACAGTTTTCTTGGGCCAGGAATCTAGAAGCAGCTTAGCCAGATGGTTCTGACTTAGAGTTTCTCATGATGCTGCAATCAGGGGTAAGCTGGGGCTGCAGTCACCTGAAGCTTGCCTTGGGTGGGAAGATATACCTCCAAGCTCACTCACATGGCTATCAGCCAGAGTTCCTCATCACGTGAGCCTTTCCATGAGGCTGCTGATGACATGACGTTTGGCCTTCCCCAAAGCAAGTGACCTGAGGGAGTCAAGCAAGGCCACAACACTTTTATGACCTCATCTACAAGTCACATACTTTCACTTCCACCTTATTCTATTCATTAGAAGCAAGACACTAAGTCCTGCCCATACTCAACGGGAGGGAATTATAAAAGGGTGTGAATACCCAGGGGAGGGATCACTGGGGGCCACGCTGGAGGGTCGCCTCCACAGGCCCCATCCCAACTATTTCAATTTAACTGAATTGGGGCCCAAGCATTTTTTTCCTTAGCTTTCTAGGTAACTCCAATGGCCACAAATGTCAAAGACCACACTCTATTCAGTTTCTCCTAAGTTGCCTTCTCTTCAGCCCAATGTTGTCAATTTAATCCCTTCCCTCAGCATGTCTTTCACTGGCTCATCATCTCTTCGCTCCTAAGCAGTCAGTCCAGAAGCAGGGGCAGCAGGTCGCCAGGGAGTAGGACGCTTCAGAGTGCAGGGATAGGAGTGGCAGTGTGGGGCTGAAGGCCAGATATGCACCCAGCATCTGAACTCAAGATGATATAAACACTGGAAGGCCCTGGAGCTCCTGGGGCATGTGGTTAGGCAAAGGCCAGGCAAACTCAGACATTGGCAATGCTGGAGGGGCTGCCCATGCGTGGCCAGCAGGCCCAGAAACAGTGACACGTGACCAACAGTAAGGAGTACGCGGTGCGGAGGCAGTCTGCTGGCTCAGCCCCAGCTGCCAACTGCTCTTTACCCTCGTGAGATCCATTGTAAAACACCTCCCTAAAGTGCCGCAGGTGATGCCAGCCAAAAAACAGCCTGAAGTGTGAATTCAGAGAAGGACAGCCCCAGCTTCCTGGCAGAGGCAGTTCCCCTAACACAAGCTGCCCTTAAGCCTTCTTCCAGTAAGCAAGCTTTCCTGGCTCATTATAATGTTGGCATTGCCATCTACAAGATGAAAGTTGCCTACCACAAAAATAAACATGAAATGGTTATGATATACACATTACTCGGGAGTGAGGTGTCTATCATCACAGATGGCTTATTCATCTTTGTATAATGAAACCCAAACTGTAATTGTATGTAGTTGCAGCCTGTTGTCTCTCTCTGCTCACTAAAGAGGTGTCTGGCCTTGTCCGTCTGATCAGTTGCTGCCTGCTCTGGCCCTCTGGTCCTTTGGCCTTTTGTAGCACAGAATCTAGAGAAGAGGGAGGAATAGAAAGACCAGAGCAAGGGCTCAGGGAGGGCTAAGCAGGGGTGACTCTGAAGAGAGGTGGGGAACATTTATAGTATGTGAGAAAACTGGATGGAAGATAAAGGGTTATAAAAAGAGGAATGTTTCATAGGACCATGAGTCCCTTTAAAATGTTCAAGAATGCAATTTTTTAAAAACTTAGATATTTGGAAATTTCTTTTTAGTTGATGGACTATGTTTTTTGATCATGATCATGTAATGAGACTGGATCATGGGGGCCCCCGCTTTACTGAGGTTACATTAGTATCCATATGGGTGTCCACATAGAGGCTTAAACTTTACAGAGAGTTCATGGCACTCCAAACAGGCACCATGAGTGAACTGGTGGTTAGACAGGAAGCCACATCGTAAACATTTATGCCTTTGAATTGTATCCTGTCAACAGTGGGGAGCCAGTGAAGAATTTCAAACAAAGGAGTCACAGGATTCAATCTGAGAGCTGGGGTGATGGGAAGTTAGAACTGGAGGCCGGGAAACCACTTAGTCGGTGTTAGTCCTGGCGAGAGATGATAGGACTGTGCTAAGGCAGTAGCGGGTGGAAACAAAGAAAGGAACTAGGTATAAGGAACATTTAGGTGATAAAATCAATAGGACTTAGTGATTTACTAAATCTTTGATGGGACAGGGGGCCAGAGGTACTCTGAAGAAGAGAGAGGAGTGGAGGCTGACTCTAGGGGTCCAGCTTTGGTGTCTGGGGTAGTAGGTCATGACAGACTTCATGGATATAAGGAATTCAGAAGGGGAGAAAGTACTGAACTCTGGTTATAGGCAAGATAGATTAGAAAGCACTTGATCACACACAATGATGATGCATGGTCCTTATGATTCTCATAACCATCATATTTCAGCATTTACAACAGGTTTCTCCGAGCTTTATAAAGATGCAGTATTTGTCTAGCAATTTGTTTTCAACAATGACTAGGTTCTGCCATTCTAGGCACTGTGAATACCCACATCAGCCACAGCTCCCAGATCGAGTCCTGTGACTCCTTTGTTTGCATTTCTTCACTGGCTCCCCACTGTTGACAGGATAGAGTACAAAGGCATAAATGTTTACAGTGTGGTTTCCTGTCTAACCACCAGTTCACTCATGGTGCCTATGTGGAGTGCCATAAACTCTTTGTACTTTTGCATCTCTGTGCCTTTACTCAGTCTCTCCCCTCCACTGCACTGCCATTCCAGCACCACTGCCAGCACCTCAAACCCCTACCTAGAAGGGAACCTACTGTGTGTACTGCAACAGTGCAATTATCACCCATCCTAGATACAATTAATTCCCTCTTTATTTTCCCCACTGCACTCCCATGGATAATTCTACCCCTGTATTTATAACCATGCTGCTCCTATTATTTTGAATCTGTCTGACCCCATGAGGTTGAAACCTTCTTAAGGGCAGGACCTTATCATGATAGTATATAATAATTATAGTTTTATTGTTATGAACACTGTTCATGGCCATCTGTTGGACACCTAGTTTGTGGAAGAGCCGATGATCTTTCCAAAACCATGCTGCCTTTTTCCTTTTTACCTTTTTTATTCCCTATGCCTAGCAGAGTCTGACATATAGCAGGAGCTCAATAAGCATTTTTAAACACAAGTGTAGGTATCTGTTTGTTGAGAAACAGTAACAGGGAGTTTGAATTTAACTCTTGTTACTTCTCTTCTCTGGTAGACATGAGGCCTATAAACTGATATCCTACCTCTGACCCCCAAAAGTGGGTTTTTAGGAATAAATAAAGCAAATGTAACAAAATCTTTTTGAATATACATATATATGCTTCTTTTTATATGAAAATTTCTGGAACAATAACAGATGATTGGGGAATACGTTTAACTGTATTTCAGGGAAAGGAAGGAAATACAAATGTGAAAATGAACTTTCAGTTAAGTATAATCCATAGTACAGGACATAAAACCTAGTAATTATGTCTTCATTTTCTGTGATTTGATCCCTGAGGTTTGGGGTATTATCGTAAGTTTTTCAAGGTGCAATACCTTAATAATTGTTTAATTTGACTTATGGGTATATGAAGCTTTATTTTACTATTTTCTCTACTTTTGAGTGTATTTGAAAGTTATCATAAAGAGATGAGAACTTTTTAACGCATCATTGTGTAAGGATCTCTCCTTAGAGTAGACTTGACGGTAACTGCCTAGTGGTTCCCTGACACCTCTCCCAAGCCCTTCCTTTTTTCTAATGAGCAACCAGACCACTTTCAGTGAGGTCGCTCTGGTGAGTGCTACATCAACTGTGACACTTTATGTATTTTATCTGGTGAAATCACTCTTCAGCCTGTGCAATGAATTTCATTCTCGGCTTGATCTGATTTGCCTGGGTGATGTATGCAGCAGTGACTCAGGCCTAAGCAGTCACCTGGAGAGGCAATTCTTCTTCAGGGCACAGCCCTGGGTGTATGAGATGTGGTCGGCGACAGCAAGATTAATCTGCCAGATGGGGACATGGTTGGTGATCTTTTTAGCTCTAGGACAGGCCCCAGACTCAGCAGCAAAGCTGCTCAAAGTCTGCAGCCTGAAGCAAAGAAAATTTTCCTTAGTCTCTGAAAACCCTCAGCCAGACCTCAGAGACCAGGAGAGTTGCAGCTTGAAGCCCAGCAAGGCATTAACCACTCCTGGGGGCAGAAGCTGTAATGAGAGGAACAGATGTACACATAAATTTGATAAATCGTCAAACTTTCCAAATTCTGGAGGGGGAAAATTGGGTTCAGATTATTTTGCTGAGTTTTAGAGCAAAGGTAGAAAACCAACATGGAAAGAAAAGTTTTAGAGTCAGTCAGATATAGTCTGATACCAGAGAAGCCACTACCAATTTGTGACCTTGGACACTATTTTAGCAGCCCGAGTCTCCACTGTCTCAGGTTAAAGATGGTGACAACCTTTTAGAAATAATATATATAAAGAACCAGCACAATGCCTGGAACACAGTAAGCTCTCAATGAATGATAGGTGTACTGTTCTAGAAGATTTTGACAAAGTTTGCGTTGTTCCAAGAGGCACACCAGAGAGAGAATAAATGTTGGCTTTTTAGAGTAGATAGAACACACTGAGGAGGGCAGGGAAATCATCAATTATGTAAAGATAGGTGAAAAAGAGATCAGAGAAATTAACAGGTGCCAACAGGAAGAGAGGAAAATACAGACAGCTAAGTTTCACTTATGTAGATTTCAGTTTTTTCAGGACTTGCTCCTGGTTTTACAAGACGTTAAATTATTAAAGTTGAGCCAAAGTCTTTTGAACATTCAAAACCTCATGCATGTGTCTGAAAGCTTTTAGCACTGACATGTGTAAGCCCTACAGAGATGTACAAGTGCTGGAACAGCATTTGCCCGAATGTTGACCTCAACACCCACTGTACATAAAAAGAAGCAGAACAGACAGTAGCTTAAGAGTTGCTAAACCAAGCCATTTTCCTAAGCTATACTTCTTCCATTTCCCACATCTCTGTAAAAACTTTACAGTCCATTAATTTTGTTGGATTTCGGGATCCCGAGTTTGTAATTCTTGGTTAGTGCTGTCCCATATGCTCTGGCAGGGAAGACGAGCATAAACAGTTCCCAGCCACACATCAGTGCCAGCCCAGAGACTCTGGGCTCAGTCCTAGAGATGCAGCTTCAACTAGAATGTTTAACATCTGCCTGATTTATGACCTCCTCGATTTATTAGGAGAGCTGGTAAAAGCTGTTGGGGAGCATTTTGATGACACTTGTGCTCATTTTCATCAATAAATTGTAATGGTGTTGCAAAAGCAAATGTATCAGACAGTCAGAGTCTATTATGGTGTAAGGCCAGTAGCATCCTGGGAAAATCACAATATATATGGGATGCGAAAAGCTACCTTCAAGTATCATTTAGGGCATGTTTTCAAATACACGGGAAGTTAGGAATATAGATATTAAGGTTCCCATAGACACACTAACTGGGTCACAGATTATCTAACCATCAGGTTGTGTATGGCATTGAGCAGGGCGAATGACTGTCACAGTTAGACCCTAAAGTCAATCAACCATCTGCAGTGTGGAATTGTCAGCACTAATGGTCTGATTACACTTTATATTCGTGTATGACATTTTACATGGCTTATGCATTAGCTGCCAACTTGTTAAATAGCGTCATAGTCACATGTCTCCTTTCCCTAGTTCCTCCCTGGTTCAAGAACGCTCATTGCTTTTTACCCCAAAGCTTCACACAGTTCTCCCTGGCACCAGTCAATCCCCCAATCAATCTCTCTTAAAACTGAAAGCCAAATTAATCTTTCTAAAGTAGTTCTCTATTCACATCAACCACTGCTCAAAAACCACCAACAAACTTTCACATCTCTTAAAACACAGTCACAACACATTTAATGCCTAATCTTCTGTATAGACCTGGTCTTCTGGGAGACCTTCCCCAGCCCCCTAATTGTAGTCAATTTTTGTGTCTTTCACATTTGACATTAAACTCTCCGATAGCAGAGATGGTGCCTGCATATACAGGTGCTCATTAAATATTTGCTGAACGACTAAATGAATGAATCTGCTCATATACAGTGGCTGGCAATATAAACTATTAAAAATTCTTCTGGAAAGCAATATTCAAATATCAATATTCATTAAAATATTCATAATCTTTGACCTTAAAATAATATTTCTGAGAATATATTCTAATGCAATCATTCAATGGGGAAATGATGTTTTTAAAGTATTGGCTGTAATAATGAAATGTTAGAATGAATTTAAAGCAATAATAAGAGAATGGTTAAGTAAATTAAGGTAAATCCACTCAAATGACGATAGTCAATAATTATAAAAACTTGTTAGTTACAGGGAACATTCTTGTGACCTATTTCTTTTTAAAAAGCGTTGAAAATTAAAACCATATCTTGTTTTATTCACTTTGATAGCAGGATGGTTAAAAAATACTTAAAAGTAAAAATGGTAGTATTTTAGAAAAATTTTCCTTTTATTTGGATTTCTGTTAGTATTATAGTGCAAGTGAAAAGATCACCTTTCTACATAACAAATGAGCACTTCACTGGCTCCCTATCCTATGGAAGAAAATCCAGATCCAGCCTAGCATTCCAGACACTGAACAATTACTTCTAAACCTCTATTTCTAGGCTTACTTCTTTTTCCTTTATGGCTGTGAACAATAATATATATAGGAAGCACAGAAATTGCTGTGTGGCTCAATGATTTCCCCCAAAGTGAAGTCTATGTGACTGCCACCTAAATTAAGAGAAACTTCAGAATCCCCTCCCAGTGCCTTTCCCTTCCCTCCACAAAGGAAACCACCATCTTGACTTTTCTGTGTTCATTCCTTTTGTTTATTTATAGTTTTGTCACAAAAACATTACCCCTGAATATCAGAGTTACAGTTTGCTTTGAGCTAACTTAGATGGAAACATATACAATCGTCCAAGGGTATACCATGAGGGATTGGTTCCAGGAGCCCCTGCAGATAACAAAATCCGTGGATGCTCAAGTCCCTTATAGAAAATGGTGGGGTACGTATATTTATTGGAAAAATCTGCATATAAATCGACCTGACTAGTTCAAACCCATATTGTTCAAGGGTCAACTGTATTGACTTTTTTTCACTCAACATTATATTGTTTCCATTTATCCATGTTGGTGTGTGTGTCTATATTTCATTCATTTTCTTGATTGTTTAGCATTCTATCACATGAATATACATCATTTATTTATCCATTCTACTGTTGATGGATAATAGTTAGGGTTCTTGCCGATTTGAGGTTATCATAAATAATGCTGCTCTGAACACCCTTGTACACATTTTCTTGGTGCTCTTGTGTATGTAATTCTGTTGGATATATAGCTAGGAGTGAAATTGCTGGATCATGTGGTATGTGTACTTTTAACCTTAGTAGATAATGTCTAATTATTTTCTAAAGTGTTTGTGCTAATTTCCATTCCCACCAGCAATCTATGAGAATTCGGATTGCTCCATATCCTTGCCAAAACTTGGTATTATCAGTCTCAGGTTTTAGCCCGTTCTAGTGAATATGAGGCTTTATCTCATTGTGGTTTTAATTTGTACTTCCCATGACTTATTAAACTTTTATACGTTTATTGCTTATTTTAATATTCTCTTTTCTGAAGTACCTATTCAAATCTCTTGCCCATTTTTCCATGGTGTTGTCTCTCATTTTCTTAATGGATTATAGAAGTCATTTATATATTGTGGATGCAGGGGTTTTTTTGTTATATGTTGCAAATACCTTTTCTCACTGTATTGCCTGCCTTTTAACTCTTTTAACGACCTCTCTTGATGAACGGTTTTTAATTCTAATGAAGTACAATTTGTCACTTTTCCTTTGATTACATTTTTACTGTCCTGTTTTAAAAGCTTTTTCCTATCCAGAGGTCCTATATTATCTTGTAGAACTTTTATTTTTTGCTCTTGACATTTAGATTTACAACCTACAGCCTGGAATTTATTTGGGGACTGGGTGTGTGATGGGGCTGTTTCTTTTTTCCTTTTTTCCTTTTTTGCCCCATAATGCTCTTCTCCCCCCTTTCAGTTCCCTATATGGAGCCTTTTCTTTCATTCTGCACACTTGTGTTCACACCTTCCTCCCCAACTTTGCCTGCCTTTCCTATCGCCAGCTCTTTAGGCTCTATCCATCCATCAAGATCTAGCTTAGATGCAATCCCAACCCCAGTGCCCTGTCTCCAGAATTAATTTCTATGCTCACCTCCCCTCACCACCATATACTCCCAAAGCATAGTTTCCAGTATGTCTCATTTATCATTTAACACATTTGTATACTGAATGCATGTAAAAATGATTATTATTAATACATCTAATCAAACTTACTAAACAATAAGTTCCCTGTGGAAAGTCCTGAAACTGAGCAGGACCCTGTGGTGCTCCTGACCATGGAAGCCTTTTCGTGTCCCCCATTTCTTGTTTTTGGGAACAGACTCCAGCCTCCATGACCTTCCCTGAGTTCCAAAGGGCAGATTCTAATAGTTGCTAATCAGGGAAGGGAGGGGATGCAGAAACAAGGGAGGAGCAGCCAAGAAACAATAGTGCAGCCTTGGGGCAGGGTCCTGGTTCTGCCTCAAGGGATACACACAATATCTTTAAGCTTTTTATAGAACTAAAACCCTCAACAAATGGAAGATGTCAGCATTCTTCATTCCAGAGAAGACCACTTGAGGCCAGATTAAAGGAACCAGAGAAGCTCATCAAGAGATTACCTGTGATTAAAGAAGTACAGGTCCTGCACACACACTACTCTTTTTTTTTTTTTTTTTTTTTTTTCTGATGTGATCTTTATGATTTCTTTCCTTCTGCTAACTTTGCGGGTTTTTTTTTTTTTTTAAACATCTTTATTGGAGTATAATTGCTTTACAATGGTATGTTAGTTTCAGCTTCACAACAAAATGAATCAGTTATATATACACATATGTTCCCATATCTCTTCCCGCTTGCGTCTCCCTCCCTCCCACCCTCCCTATCCCACCCCTCCAGGCGGTCACAAAGCACCGAGCTGATCTCCCTGTGCTATGCGGCTGCTTCCCACTAGCTATCTACCTTACGTTTAGTAGTGTATATATGTCCATGCCTCTTTATCGCTTTGTCACCGTTTACCCTTCCCCCTCCCCATAGCCTCAAGTCCATTCTCTAGTAAGTCTGTGTCTTTATTCCTGTTTCACCCCTAGGTTTTTCATGACATTTTTTTTTTTCTTAAATTCCATATATATGTGTTAGCATACGGTATTTGTCTCTCTCTTTCTGACTTACTTCACTCTGTATGACAGACTCTAGGTCTATCCACCTCATTACAAATAGCTCAATTTCATCTCTTTTTATGGCTGAGTAATATTCCATTGTATATATGTGCCACATCTTCTTTATCCATTCATCCGATGATGGACACTTAGGTTGTTTCCATCTCTGGGCTATTGTAAATAGAGCTGCAATGAACATTTTGGTACATGACTCTTTTTGAATTTTGGTTTTCTCAGGGTATATGCCCAGTAGTGGGATTGCTGGGTCATATGGTAGTTCTATTTGTAGCTTTTTAAGGAACCTCCATACTGTTCTCCACAGTGGCTGTATCAATTTACATTCCCACCAACAGTGTAAGAGGGTTCCCTTTTCTCCACACCCTCTCCAGCATTTGTTGTTTCTAGATTTTTTGATGATGGCCATTCTGACTGGTGTGAGATGATATCTCATTGTCGTTTTGATTTGCATTTCTCTAATGATTAGTGATGTTGAGCATTCTTTCATGTGTTTGTTGGCACTCTGTATATCTTCTTTGGAGAAATGTCTATTTAGGTCTTCTGCCCATTTTTGGATTGGGTTGTTTGTTTTTTTGTTATTAAGCTGCATGAGCTGCTTGTAAATTTTGGAGATTAATCCTTTGTCAGTTGCTTCATTTGCAAATATTTTCTCCCATTCTGAGGGTTGTCTTTTTGTCTTCTTTATGGTTTCCTTTGCTGTGCAAAAGCTTTTAAGTTTCATTAGGTCCCATTTGTTTACTTTTGTTTTTATTTCCATTTCTCTAGGAGGTGGGTCAAAAAGGACCTTGCTGTGATTTATGTCATAGAGTGTTCTGCCTATGTTTTCCTATAACAGTTTGATAGTTTCTGGCCTTACATTTAGGTCTTTAATCCATTTTGAGCTTATTTTTGTGTATGGTGTTAGGGAGTGATCTAATCTCATACTTTTACATGTAGCTGTCCAGTTTTCCCAGCACCACTTATTGAATAGGCTGTCCTTTCTCCACTGTACATTTCTGCCTCCTTTGTCAAAGATAAGGTGACCATATGTGCGTGGGTTTATCTCTGGGCTTTCTATCCTGTTCCATTGATCTATATTTCTGTTTTTGTGCCAGTACCATACTGTCTTGATTACTGTAGCTTTGTAGTATAGTCTGAAGTCAGGAAGCCTGATTCCTCCAGCTCCATTTTTCGTTCTCAAGATTGCTTTGGCTATTCGGGGTCTTTTGTGTTTCCATACAAATTGTGAAATTTTTTGTTCTAGTTCTGTGAAAAATGCCAGTGGTAGTTTCATAGGGATTGCATTGAATCTGTAGATTGCTTTGGGTAGTAGAGTCATTTTCACAATGTTGATTCTTCCAATCCAAGAACATGGTATATCTCTCCATCTATTTGTATCATCTTTAATTTCTTTCATCAGTGTCTTATAATTTTCTGCATACAGGTCTTTTGTCTCCTTAGGTAGGTTTATTCCTAGGTATTTTATTCTTTTTTTTTTTTTTTTTAACATCTTTATTGGGGTATAATTGCTTTACAATGGTGTGTTAGTTTCTGCTTTTAACAAAGTGAATCAGTCATACATAAACATATGTTCCCATATGTCTTCCCTGTTGCGTCTGCCTCCCTCCCACCCTCCCCATCCCACCCCTCCAGGCTGTCACAAAGCACCGAGCCAATATCCCTGTGCCATGCGGCTGCTTCCCACTAGCTATCTACCTTACTGCGTTTGTTACTGTGTATATGCCCATGACTCTCTCTCGCCCTGTCACAGCTCACCCTTCCCCCTCCCCATAACCTCAAGTCTGTTCTCTAAGAGGTCTGCGTCTTTATTCCTGCTTTACCCCTAGGTTCTTCATGACATTTTTTTCTTAAATTCCATATATATGTGTTAGCATACGGTATTTGTCTTTTTCTTTCTGACTTACTTCACTCTGTATGACAGACTCTAGGTCTATCCACCTCATTACAAATAGCTCAATTTCGTTTCTTTTTATGGCTGAGTAATATTCCATTGTATATATGTGCCACATCTTCTTTATCCATTCATCCGATGATGGGCACTTAGGTTGTTTCCATCTCCGGGCTATTGTAAATAGAGCTGCAATGAACATTTTGGTACATGACTCTTTTTGAATTCTGGTTTTCTCAGGGTATATGCCCAGTAGTGGGATTGCTGGGTCATATGGTAGTTCTATTTGTAGTTTTTTAAGGAACCTCCATACTGTTCTCCATAGTGGCTGAACCAATTCACATTCCCACCAGCAGTGCAAGGGTATTCCCTTTTCTCCACACCCTCTCCAGCATTTATTGTTTCTAGATTTTTTGATGATGGCCATTCTGACTGGTGTCAGATGATATCTCATTGTAGTTTTGATTTGCATTTCTCTAATGATTAATGATGTTGAGCATTCTTTCATGTGTTTGTTGGCAGTCTGCATATCTTCTTTGGAGAAATGTCTATTTAGGTCTTCTGCCCATTTTTGGATTGGGTTGTTTGTTTTCTTGTTATTGAGCTGCATGAGCTGCTTGTAAATTTTGGAGATTAATCCTTTGTCAGTTGCTTCATTTGCAAATATTTTCTCCCATTCTGAGGGTTGTCTTTTGGTCTTGTTTATGGTTTCCTTTGCTGTGCAAAAGCTTTGAAGTTTCATTAGGTCCCATTTGTTTATTTTTGTTTTTATTTCCATTACTCTAGGAGGTGGGTCAGAAAGGATCTTGCTTTGATTTATGTCATAGAGTGTTCTGCCTATGTTTTCCTCTAAGAGTTTGATAGTTTCTGGCCTTACATTTAGGTCTTTAATCCATTTTGAGCTTATTTTTGTGTATGGTGTTAGGGAGTGATCTAATCTCATACTTTTACATGTACCTGTCCAGTTTTCCCAGCACCACTTATTGAAGAGGCTGTCCTTTCTCCATTGTACATTACTGCCACCTTTATCAAAGATAAGGTGTCCATATGTGCATGGGTTTATCTCTGGGCTTTCTATCCTGTTCCATTGATCTATCTTTCTGTTTTTGTGCCAGTACCATACCGTCTTGATGACTGTAGCTTTGTAGTATAGTCTGAAGTCAGGGAGCCTGATTCCTCCAGTTCCTTCTTTCGTTCTCAAGATTGCTTTGGCTATTCGGGGTCTTTTGTGTTTCCATACAAATTGTGAAATTTTTTGTTCTAGTTCTGTGAAAAATGCCAGTGGTAGTTTCATAGGGATTGCATTGAATCTGTAGATTGCTTTGGGTAGTAGAGTCATTTTCACAATGTTGATTCTTCCAATCCAAGAACATGGTATATCTCTCCATCTATTTGTATCATCTTTAATTTCTTTCATCAGTGTCTTATAATTTTCTGCATACAGGTCTTTTGTCTCCTTAGGTAGGTTTATTCCTAGGTATTTTATTCTTTTTGTTGCAATAGTAAATGGGAGTGTTTTCTTGATTTCACTTTCAGATTTTTCATCATTAGTATATAGGAATGCCAGAGATTTCTGTGCATTAATTTTGTATCCTGCAACTTTACCAAATTCATTGATTAGCTCTAGTAGTTTTCTGGTAGCATCTTTAGGGTTCTCTATGTATAGGATCATGTCATCTGCAAACAGTGACAGCTTTACTTCTTCTTTTCTGATTTGGATTCCTTTTATTTCCTTTTCTTCTCTGATTGCTGTGGCTAAAACTTCCAAAACTATGTTGAATAAGAGTGGTGAGAGTGGGCAACCTTGTCTTGTTCCTGATCTTAGTGGAAATGCTTTCAGTTTTTCACCATTGAGGATGATGTTTGCTGTGGGCTTGTCATATATGGCCTTTATTATGTTGAGGAAAGTTCCCTCTATGCCTACTTTCTGCAGGGTTTTTATCATAAATGGGTGTTGAATTTTGTCAAAAGCTTTCTCTGCATCTATTGAGATGATCATATGGTTTTTCTCCTTCAATTTGTTAATATGGTGTATCACGTTGATTGATTTGCGTATATTGAAGAATCCTTGCATTCCTGGAATAAACCCCACTTGATCATGGTGTGTGATCCGTTTAATGTGCTGTTGGATTCTGTTTGCTAGTATTTTGTTGAGGATCTTTGCATCTATGTTCATCAGTGATATTGGCCTGTAGTTTTCTTTCTTTGTGACATCCTTGTCTGGTTTTGGTATCAGGGTGATGGTGGCCTCGTAGAATGAGTTGGGGAGTGTTCCTCCCTGTGCTATATTTTGGAAGAGTCTGAGAAGGATAGGTGATAGCTCTTCTCTAAATGTTTGATAGAATTCGCCTGTGAAGCCATCTGGTCCTGGGCTTTTGCTTGTTGGAAGATTTTTAATCACAGTTTCAATTTCAGTGCTTGTGATTGGTCTGTTCATATTTTCTATTTCTTCCTGATTCAGTCTTGGCAGGTTGTGCCTTTCTAAGAATATGTCCATTTCTTCCAGGTTGTCCATTTTATTGGCATAGAGTTGCTTGTAGTAATCTCTCATGATCTTTTGTATTTCTGCAGTGTCAGTTGTTACTTCTCCTTTTTCATTTCTAATTCTATTGATTTGAGTCTTCTCCCTTTTTTTCTTGATGAGTCTAGCTAATGGTTTATCAATTTTGTTTATCCTTTCAAAGAACCAGCTTTTAGTTTTATTGATCTTTGCTATCGTTTCCTTCATTTCTTTTTCATTTATTTCTGATCTGATTTTTATGATTTCTTTCCTCCTGCTAACTTTGGGGTTTTTTTGTTCTTCTTTCTCTAAATGCTTGAGGTGCAAGGTTAGGTTGTTTATTCGAGATGTTTCCTGCTTCTTAAGGTGGGCTTGTATTGCTATAAACTTCCCCCTTAGAACTGCTTTTGCTGCATCCCACAGGTTTTGGGTCGTTGTGTCACCATTGTCATTTGTTTCTAGGTATTTTTTGATTTCCTCTTTGATTTCTTCAGTGATCACTTCATTATTAAGTAGTGTATTGTTTAGCCTCCATGTGTTTGTATTTTTTACAGATCTTTTCTTGTAATTGATATCTAGTCTCATGGCGCTGTGGTCAGAAAAGATACTTGATACAATTTCAATTTTCTTAAATTTACCAAGGCTTGATTTGTGACCTAAGATATGATCTATCCTGGAGAATGTTCCATGGGCACTTGAGAAAAATGTGTATTCTGTTGTTTTTGGATGGAGTGTCCTATAAATATCAATTAAGTCCATCTTGTTTAATGTATCATTTAAAGCTTGTGTTTCCTTATTTATTTTCATTTTGGATGATCTGTCCATGGGTGAAAGTGGGGTGTTTAAGTCCCCTACTATGAATGTGTTACTGTCGATTTCCCCTTTTATGGCTGTTAGTATTTGCCTTATGTATTGAGGTGCTCCTATGTTGGGTGCATAAATATTTACAATTGTTATATCTTCTTCTTGGATCGATCCCTTGATCATTATGTAGTGTCCTTCTTTGTCTCTTTTAATAGTCCTTATTTTAAAGTCTATTTTTTCTGATATGAGAATTGCTACTCCAGCTTTCTTTTGGTTTCCATTTGCATGGAATATCTTTTTCCATCCCCTTACTTTCAGTCTGTATGTGTCTCTAGGTCTGAAGTGGGTCTCTTGTAGACAGCATATATAAGGGTCTTGTTTTTGTATCCATTCAGCTAATCTGTGTCTTTTGGTGGGAGCATTTAGTCCATTTACATTTAAGGTAATTATCGATATGTATGTTCCTATTCCCATTTTCTAAATTGCTTTGGGTTCGTTATTATAGGTCTTTTCCTTCTCTTGTGTTTCTTGCCTAGAGAAGATCCTTTAGCATTTGTTGTAAAGCTGGTTTGGTGGTGCTGAACTCTCTCAGCTTTTGCTTGTCTGTAAAGGTTTTAATTTCTCCATCAAATCTGAATGAGATCCTTGCTGGGTAGAGTAGTCTTGGCTGCAGGTTTTTCCTTTATCACTTTCAGTATGTCCTGCCACTCCCTTCTGGCTTGTAGGGTTTCTGCTGAGAGATCAGCTGTTAACCTTATGGGGATTCCCTTATGTGTTATTTGTTGTTTTTCCCTTGCTGCTTTTAATATGTTTTCTTTGTATTTAATTTTTGACAGTTTGATTAATATGTGTCTTGGCGTATTTCTCCTTGGATTTATCCTGTATGGGACTCTCTGTGCTTCCTGGACTTGATTAACTATTTCCTTTCCCATATTAGGGAAGTTTTCAACTATAATCTCTTCAAATATTTTCTCAGTCCCTTTCTTTTTCTCTTCTTCTTCTGGAACCCCTATAATTCGAATGTTGGTGCATTTAATGTTGTCCCAGAGGTCTCTGAGACTGTCCTCAGTTCTTTTCATTCTTTTTTCTTTATTCTGCTCTGCATTGGTTATTTCCACTATTTTATCTTCCAGGTCACTTATCCGTTCTTCTGCCTCAGTTATTCTGCTATTGATCCCATCTAGAGTACTTTTAATTTCATTTATTGTGTTGTTCATAATTGCTTGTTTCATCTTTAGTTCTTCTAGGTCCTTGTTAACTGATTCTTGCATTTTGTCCATTCTATTGTCCATTCTATCTCCAAGATTTCGGATCAACCTTACTATCATTATTCTGAATTCTTTTTCAGGTAGACTGCCTATTTCCTCTTCATTTGTTAGGTCTGGTGGGTTTTTATCTTGCTCCTTCATCTGCGGTGTGTTTTTCTGTCTTTTCATTTTGCTTATCTTACTGTGTTTGGGGTCTCCTTTTTTGCAGGCTGCAGGTTCGTAGTTCCTGTTGTTTTTTGTGTCTGTCCCCAGTGGCTAAGGTTGGTTCAGTGGGTTGTGTAGGCTTCCTGGTGGAGGGGACTAGGGCCTGTGTTCTGGTGGATGAGGCTGGATCTTGTCTTTCTGGTGGGCAGGTCCACGTCTGGTGATGTGTTTTGGGGTGTCTGTAGACTTATTATGATTTTGGGCAGCCTCTCTGCTAATGGGTGGGGTTGTGTTCCTGTCTTGCTAGTTGTTTGGCATAGGATGTCCAGCCCTGTGGCTTGCTGGTCGTTGAGTGAAGCTGGGTGTTGGCGTTGAGATGGAGATCTCTCGGAGATTTTTGCTGTTTGATATTATGTGCAGCTGGGAGGCCTCTTGTGGACCAGTGTCCTGAAGTTGGTTCTCCCACCTCAGAGGCACAGCACTGACTCCTGGCTGCAGCCCCAAGAGCCTTTCATCCACAGGGCTTCTTAATTTGGGATGATTCGTTGTCTATTCAGGTATTCCACAGATGCAGGGTATATCAAGTTGATTGTGGAGCTTTAATCTGCTGCTCCTGAGGCTGCTGGGAGAGATTTCCCTTTCTCTTCTTTGTTCTCACAGCTCCCAGGGGCTCAGCTTTGGATTTGGCCCCGCCTGTGCGTGTAGGTCGCCGGAGGGCGTCTGTTCTTTGCTCAGACAGGACGGGGTTAAAGGAGCCGCTGATTCGGAGGCTCTGGCTCACTCAGGCCGGGGGGTAGGGAGGGTCACGGAGTGTGGGGCGGGCCTGCGGCGGCAGAGGCCGGCGTGACGTTGCAGCCTGAGGCGCGCCGTGCGTTCTCCCGGGGGAGTTGTCCCTGGATCCCGGGACCCCGGCAGTGGCGGGCTGCACAGGCTCCCCGGAAGGGCGTGTGGCTAGTGACCTGTGTTCGCACACAGGCCTCCTGGTGGCGGCAGCAGCGGCCCTAGCGTCTCATGACTGTCTCTGGGCTCCGCACTTCTAGCCGCGGCTAGCGCCCGTCCCTGGAGCTCTCTCAAGCAGCGTTCTTAATCCCCTCTCCTCGTGCACCAGGAAACAAAGAGGGCCGTAAAAGTCTCTTGCCTCTTCGGCAGGTCCAGACTTTTCCCCGGACTCTCTCGCGGTGCACTAACGCCCTGCAGGCTGTGTTCACGCCGCCAACCCCAGTCCTCTCCCGGCGCTCCGACAAAAGCCGGAGCCTCAGCTCCCAGTCCCGCCCGCCCCGGCGGGCGAGCAGACAAGCCTCTCGGCTGGCGAGTTCCGGTCGGCCCGATCCTCCGCGCTGGAACCTGTCCGCTTTGCCCTCCGCACCCCTGCTGCTGTGCTCTCCTCCGCGGCTCCCAAGCTCCCCCACTCCGCCTCCCGAAGTCTCCACCCGCGAAGGGGCTTCCTAGTGTGTGGACACTTTTCCTCCTTCACAGCTCTCTCCCGCTGGTGCAGGACCCGTCCCTATCCTTTTGTCTCTGTTTAGTTTTTTCTTTTGCCCTAACCAGGTACGTGGGGGGTTCCTTGCCTTTTGGGAGGTCTGAGGTCTTCTGCCAGCGTTCAGTAGGTGCTCCGTAGGAGTTGTTCCACGCGTAGATGTATTTCTGGTGTATCTGTGGGGAGGAAGGTGATCTCCGCGTCTTACTCTTCCGCCATCTTCCCGGAAGTCCCAATGTGTATTCTCCACACACACTACTCTTATCAGCAACCCCACCCTTGAACTATTGCTATAAAACTCCTCACCAAGTCCTCCCAGGTTGGGACACACAGTTTTTTGGGACAGGAGCCCACTGTGTCCCCCTTTGCCTGGCAAAGCAATAAAGCTCTTCTTTTCTACTTCACCCAACACTGTCTCTGAGATTTGATTCAGCACTGATGCACAGAGGCTGAGTTTTTGGCATCAGTGTCTGTTTCATTTTTGAATTATCTGTAAACAATAAAGACATGACATTTCCTACCAGCTAGGAACATGAAGTCTCAAAACAGATTGAAGTTGATCAGGGAAAATAAAGGAATGCGACATTTCATCAGAGTTGTGGGGTTACAGCCACACTCCCTTATCTGTTTCATTTTATCCTTAAAACATTTCAAAGGCCCACCAAAGACTGAAAGTTCTTCAAACACAAGATTCAGCATAGCCCAGGGGATGCCCAGAACAGGGTGGGGTTTATAAAAGGTGTTCAGATACCTGCTGACTGATAACCAATAAACTTCTAGAAAGGTATTTTTAATACACAGAGAACTAGTTAGTTACTTAAGATAACCAATCTGGATTGTTGAGGAGGAGAAGTATCATTCATTAATTTACATTTATTCAGCAAGTATTCATTGAGCACCTACTGTGTTCTAGTCACAATTCTAGGTGTTGTATGTATGGCAGTAAATAAAACAGATAAAGTCCCAGTCAGCATATAGCTGACAAACTCATAAAGAGAAACAAATAATAAACTAACCAAATACAGGCATCCATAAGTGCTATGAGGAAAACTGAGCAGGGAGAGGAAGGATAGAGTGAGGGCAGAATGGGGTGGTGGGGCACAGACTGGGGAGCCAGATACTTAGGTGACATTGACTGAATGGCTGAAGTGAGAGAGCGGGTGTGGTGGGCAGAAATTTGGTCCCTGTTACCTCCATTTCCTGGTGTCACTCTTATGAATATGTTACTATGTTGCATTACATGACAACAGGTACAAATTAAGGTTGCTAATCAGTTGACCTTAAAATAGGAATATTATCCAGGAATATGGACTCATCACATGAATCCTTCAAAGCAGAAAGCTGGAGAAGAAAAGGAAGTGTGAGGACTCGACATACACTGTTGCTGGCTTGGAGATGGAGGGGTCACATGAAGACTGTGGGCTGCCTCTAGGAACTAAGAGGCAAAGAAAAGGGAACCTCAGTCCCACAAGCACAAGCAACTGAATTCTGCCATCAACCTGAATGAGCATGGAAGCAGATTCTTTCCCAGAGCCTCCTAATAAGATCCTGGCAGCTGACACCTTGATTTCAACTTTAGGAGACTCTGAACAGAGAACCCAGCCACACCACACCAGACTTCTGACCTATAGAACTGAGCTAATGAGCAAAGGCTATTCTAGGCTGCTAAATTTGTAGTAATTTGTTACTGCTGCAGCAATAGAGAACTATTACAATGGGCCATCTACTCTCTGGGAGAAGGGGATCCAGCACAGAGAACAGTAGGGTAACAGTCCTGAGCTGGAAGCACACTCATAATATTCTAAGAACAGCAAATCGGCCAGTGGGGTAGGAGCAGGGTGACGGAGATGATGAGTGGTCAGAGATGAGGTCAAAGATGCAGTTAGAGGTCTACTGTGTGGGACCTTAAAATTCTACAGGGTGTTACTGGAGAGTTTTGAGCAGGAAAATGATGTAATAAGTTTTAAACTTTAAAAGGATTATAAAAGGGTACCTCCTGCTGTCACACAGTAATTCACTACAAGGATACAAGTGTAGATGCAGGAACAGTTAGGAATCTGCTGCAGTAGACAAGGAGAGAGATCATTACGGCTGGGACCAGTTGGTAAAGGCAGGTGAGGAAAAGTTGAATATTGAATACATTTTGAAGATACAACCAACAGGATTTGCTGATGGAGTGGATGAGGAGTAAGAGAAGGTGAGATGTAGAGATTTGAGTAGGTGGTTAGATGCACAAGTTTGGAAACTTATACAAGGAACTGACGGTAGATAGATGCTATTTAAAGCTTCAAGACTGGAGGAGATTTCCTGGGGAGTGAATGTAATTAGAAACAAGGACTTCACTCTGCAGCAGGCGATATTTAGAGATCTGAAAGGCAGAGCGAGTGAATGAGGTATTAGGAAAAACAGAAGGGTGGTGTCCCAGAGCCAAAGGTTGCAAGGAGCGGGGGGTGGACCAGGAGACTAGGACTGAGAGTGAGTCACTGGATTTGCAGCAGGGAGGGCACTGGTGGCCTTCATAAGACTGCTTTTGTGGAGTGGTTGGGTGATCTCAAGAGGATTGGAAGAAGTGGAGACAGTGAGTACAGATACCTCTTGTTGAATCATTTTACTGCAAAGAGAAGCAGAGAAATGAAGCTACAGCAGGAGAGAAATGCAGGGTCAAGAGAGAAGGTATTTCTTCCTATGCTGGGAGCTATTACAGCATGTGTTTGATGTTAATGGGAATGACCTAACAGACAGTGGGGATTCCTGCAGGAGGGAAACACCAGAACAGGGATCCAGGGCCCGGGGAAGGAGGCAGAATGAACAAGGGCAGAGGTCAGCAGGTTGGAACACAGGTCAGGAGGGTGTGGATGTGTCCATGAAAAAAACTGTAACCACTGGAACACGTACACAGCCCCAGACACTTTACAGAGATGATGCTTTGTTGCCTCACGGGAGTCTCAGTCGTGTTTCACAGGCAAAGACAGAGGTTAAGTAACTTGTCTCTGGTCATCCATCAGTAGGGTCAGAGTCAGATGGCAGGTCATTAAGACCAACTTCAGAGAGAGAACTATTTGGAGGCTTTGATGAATTGGTTTTCTCAGTCCAGAGGGTGATTCCTGCTTAGAATGATTGGAAAATGCCTGGAGAAAGTCAGGCCTGCATGGTGGATAGAGCTGAGAAAAATCAGGAGGAAAAAGATCTTGTAGCTTTGTGAACAGAGGAGGTAAGAGTCAACATATATTAACTAGGATAAGGTATGTAATAAATAAATAAATAAATAATATAAAGCTAGGAACAAAAAGCTAGAAAATTCTAATCGAGATAAGATTTTATACCTGAACATACTTTATAAGGTTTCTGCTCAGAAAACTCACCCACTATAACAAAGCCTCTTGGTGTTTGTGCTCCAAATGTGACCTGGATCACATCACAGTGGTTCCAAGGCCTCACTCATACTGAAACTTGGCTACCATCACTACTTTTACTACGGAATACACATAGTTGCCCATAGAGCAGGCTGTCAGCTTCAGAATCCCTGGCTTATGCCTTGTTCTTTTCGGGTTCCTATGCCCCCTTGTTCATAGCCACAACTAAGCCATGTTTCTCCCCACAGCCTCTGCTGCCTGTGTTCATCACAGGATGCCCTCTCTGGGCCAATGACTGACTTCTTTGCCTGGCCTTGGGTAGCCAGTTGGTGCAGGGTCCTGTGCAGAGTCAGGGAGAACATCTTACTTCCCAACCTGGGACACATTTAGTTTCCAGATGTGGGGGCCAGAGCGTCAGTGTTTCCTGAATCCTTCTGTAAGGCCCTTGCCTCCCCACTGCCCCAGTCTGCCACAGTGCTGTCCATTTTCAACCTTAGGGGAGTCAAGCCCAGTTCAAAGGGATGGACAAGGAGTGGACACTGCACCATTTCCACCACTTCTCCCTCTTCCTTTCTCATACCTGCTCCCAATCCAAACCTCTCCTTTTAAATCATTTTATTAAATCTCCATTTAAATCAAGGTTGCCAACAGCTGGGGAAGAAGTTGAGGTGCTCTGCATGACAAAAATGTCTGTGCCCCAGAGCAGCCACAAACAGCTTAGTCCATCCTCTCCCAGCTATCCAAGGGTAGACTGGCTGCAGGTACCTGACAGGGGTGAGAAAATGGAAAGAAGAAAACGGGAAAAGACAATGGTTGGCGAAGAACATCTCACCACCCTCTTTAAGCTCTGTGAGGAGTCGGGGTCTCCCTGGGTCTCTTTGCTTAGAGCTAGTGAGCAAAGGAAAACAGCCTCCGACTGGGTTCTCTGAACCTTACAAGGGAGAAGATGCTGACACTGACTTCCTTTTAGTCTGTAAGCTCCTAAGGGCAAGGACCGTGTTTTTGCTTGACTTAAGCAGACAGACATGAACACTCAACTAAACCGTATGCGACTTGAGGGCAAAGGATGTGTCTGATACTTTTCTTGTTATTTCCACAGGGTCTGAAGGGGTTCATATTAAAGGCTTATCATACGCCTAGTTGTCATTGGGAAGCAGCTGGGATATCAGGCCAAAGCACAGGAGTGTGAAACGGAGGAGTTGGCTTCCAGTCCCAGCTCTGCTCTGTGACCATGAGCAAGTCCCTCCACCTCTCTGAGCCCCATTTTCACATTTGTAAATAAGGACACCACCACTCCCCAGGGCTGTGTGAGGTCAGATGAAACAATGTGCATGAAATTTCTGGATACAGTAAACTTAAAGCACTGGACAAAGGAAAGGTATTTCTACTCTGCCTTTCCCTCTCTCTCACCACAGGGCACAAAAGGCATATTTTAGAAAACGTTGGAATTGGTGAGCCAGCACCTTCCAACCAGAGGGGATAGGCCTACAATTTCAAGGCTGTTAGCACGATCACAAAGAGAAACACAGAAAGAGGAAGCTACATCCATGCACGCTGGCAGACAGACAGGAGGGCACTAAAGAGAAACCCAGGAGCCCAGACAGAAAATGTATCCCCAAGTCTAGGTAGCGCAGTTGCTTCTGCAGAGGCCCTGAGTCAGAATTAAGTGAGTAGCAAGTTAGGGGCAACAAGAGGCTTTAAGGAGACACTGGCAGTTTCTACTTTTCCTGCGACCAGATATGTTAGAAATAAAGCCTCATCTGGGGTCTCCCTAAAGTTAATGAGACGGAGCTGACAGTTCACTGACTTGCTTTGCAGAATTTATTTTATGTGTCTCTAATCCACATGGCTCCTCTTCACTTTGGGACTCAACCAAGGGAAACTCCCGAAATCCCACTGGCTTATTTACACTTACCACATCGCCTCAGACACAGTGTGTGCTCAATCAACATATTATTATTCCATTCTGAGATGACCTTAATCCACATGAGCATACACATGCATGTATGCAATACACATTTGTGCGTGTGTGTGACTGCATGCTCAAGTTACAGTTATAAATTTCCTACGGGTACTGGGCTTCCTGTTCAGTCTGTCATCTAGATGAATTTTACAGGGGAAGGCTATCCCCCAATTACAAATCAAAGATTTCCCCACCGGCCCAGGAGAGGAAGAGAAAGGCCTTTGACCTCTGCTCTTTTCTAAGACAATGTGTCCGGGCAAGGGCCAGACCTCAGAGGGGACATCTATCTGCATGCCACACTCAGGAAAAGAGGCCCTGGTCCTGGCCTTCCAGCCACAGTGAAGATTCTGATGCCCCAGTATACTGTGGGAGGTGGGGAAGATGGGACTGAAGGGACCATGGAGATCTCAGAATTGGCTGATCATGTGCAGAGATGACCAGTGCCATCCCCGACACTCTACTCCACTTGGGACAGAGAGCTTCAAGAATGACAGGTTAAACTTCCTCCCAGCTCAGTGAAATGGGAACTCAGGGTCAAAGTAGTAAGTTAGAGATTATAAAAGTAAGATTTAAGCACTCTGAGTTTATGGATAAGATTCATATCTATTCCAATGGGAAAATGATTTATTACCAAATGAATACAGTTGGTTTGCTAAATTAAATCTTTTCAAAATTCAGTGTCCATGGAGAAAACTCACAGTGGTTGGGGTATGGGGATTTCTTGGCGGTGAGGACATTGAAAATCAAGTCTCTGCCATAATCCTCAAGCACACGGCACTTTCTCCTCACTGCCTTCCCTGCCGGTTCCTGCGCCCCCATGAAAGAACCAGCCATGGTGCTCTGCTCTTAGGCTTCAGAGGGCAATGCTGACTTGCTTTGCTTCAGGCCATCTTTTCACTGTCTCAGTTACTTCATCACTCTCCCCCGGAAAGCTATCTCAAAAGAGCGTGTCCAACTAGTAAGGCAGTATAAATGGGTTGGCATGTTTAGCCAGGATCTTTGGGCTGCAAGAACAGAGACCCATTCAGGTTAGTTCACATTATGGGAGTCTGTCATAAGGATATGCATGAAAACAAGGGGTACCATAAAGCCCAGAAACAGCTGCATACCAGCTGGAGGGAATACAGAAGCCTAGTTCAGATGTTTTCTTTCCTGAGGAATTTCATCAGTCTTCACTCAGAACTCCACCATTAACACTAATGCAGGTCCTCTCCATCTCTGTTTCTACTTCTCCATGAACCAAGTCAGCCTCTACTCTAGTGACTCTTAGCTACCTCCTAACTTGCATGCTCATGGTTATTACACGGTTATTATCCTGGACTCTTCCATAGCATGATATCTGTATCCTACCTTCTCTCAGTGTGCTGTCCCGTTTCTGTTCCTCCTACAAACTAATCAACCCTTTCTAATTCTAGTTCAAATTTCTAAGGAAGACTCATGATGTCCTTGCTCGGAAGAGCTTTCATGCCATGTGACATCATAGGCTGCCATTTGCCAGCCTAGGGATTTCCTAATCTATACATCAGATACTTGCTACCAGTCTAATCGGTTCAAGCTGTGGCAGTGAGGTTCCCCTATATAGAGAACTTAGCCACTACTTCCATAATTAGAAAGCTTCCCATGCACATAATTAGAAAGTGCATGGGAATCCCTTCGCAAGAGGCTGTGGTCATAGCAGACTTTTAGCCTATTTGGAACAATCAGGAAGTGAGAGATCATTTGTCAATTAGCTGAGCATACCTTTGCATATCTCTTGCATTGTGTTTAATAAATAATTTTTAAACCCCTATTTTACAGGAGCTCATCCTCTCCATTTTAAGAAAGAAGATAACCATAGATATTTTATCCAATTTCCACTTTAAAGTGGAAGATATCACTGAGCAGAAAAGTGGCCTTAGATGCTTGACAAGAGTCCCAGTTTAAGAAGCCTCTTACAGTGAGTTTCTCAATGTCAGCAGGAGGGCACAGCAATCCTCCTGAGTGGGGAAATACCTTTTTCTCCATAACCAAAGGCTTGTGTTTCTAGGACAGTTCAGAAGAAAACCTGCCTAAGAAGGACCATCCTTGCCACTCATTTAGTTCCACTGTCTCCTCAGTCAGCAAACAGAGCACTGACCTGGGTCTGAAGCTGTCGTGTGCCGTGTACAAGACCTGTGCCCCAAGCAAACATCCTCTGGCATCGGAATCTAAGGTGATGGCCCAGCAGAGAAACTCAGTTTGGTCACCAGAGGCCTACACGGTGCCTCTGTGGCCTCCTGGGGTCTGGGGATGGGAGCTGATGACTCTAACCCTCTGTCCCCACCAAGTGCCACTTGAGTTGAGCACGGAGAGGTTGCTGCAATCAAACGGGCTGGCAGAATGAGCGCACTTGTGCTCAGTGGTGCATCTGGAAATTGGCCTTCTTTGGCTTTTAACAGGACATTTCTCCAGCAGCTTTATGATTACCAAAGACAATCAGGGCAGTTGGAAACCTGGAATATTTGTACCCTTTCCTCTGTTTGGGCCTCAAGCACCAAAAACATTAAGTCAGTGCTCTAGAGGGTCCCTCCCCTTTAGAGAAAATGTTTAGTAATTAAAAGGCACTGTATTTCTGTACTCATTAATTTTAAAATATTCCCCAGTCAATATTAGCAATTAACATGATTATTTACTGCTTAGTGATAAGCTGAAGCTATAACAACAGTCTTTTTTTTACCACCTTCTGTTTTCTATCAGGAATAAATAATAGCACTCAACTATTCACAATATCTATTGTAGCCAGTGTGATTTTAAATTATAGACATAAACATCTATCTTTTATGTTCCATCAATTTTTGGTAGTATTTCTTGACCACCACCTATTACTATAAGGTGAGGAATAGTAAGGACTACTCCTAACTTACTGTCCCTATCTCTCTTCTACTCTTATCCATATTTCTGTTGTATATTTTCTTTTACATAATTAATGATAATAACATTTAAATACTATTCCATAACCTTAATTATGTCTTCCACCCTTTGTTTACAGGTTGAGTCTAAAAACTAACAAGCCAGTAAATACCTTTTTTGTTATAATTACTATGCAAATATTATTCACCACAGAGGCAAATGATATCATATAATTACTTTTCCTTCTCTACAGGTAAAATATCATAACCCCTGGGACATCTGAAGAAGAACATCATTAGTGACAAGGTCAAATAAATTATCTGTCCTGACAACCAATTCTCCAATCATCTCACAATATATTAAACTTTCTATGTGACCCATGACTTTGTTATAAAATGATTTGGTTTTTCCCAAGATTTCTAATTGGTTTTTTTCCACTCAGTTGTAGGAGGGCATGGAAACCCCATTTTACCAAGGACCACCTTCAAGGACCTTCCCTCCTGGTGGACCAATCATTCTCTAGGCCTGATGCACCACTTGCTATGCTGGGACTTTCCTTCACCACACTATTGGGTTAGAACTCTTCCCTTAATCATGGCTTTCTTTCCCCCTGTTTTTGCTAGAATAACTCTCTTATTTTGCCAAGTAAATATTCTGAATTCATAATGTCTAAAAATGTATTTTACCCTCCCACTTGATTGGCAGTTTGGCAGGATACAGAATTCTAGATCAAACTAAATCCAGTTCAAAATAATTTTCCCTAAGAACTTTGTGGCACTGCTCCATGACTTCTATCATCCAGTGTTACTGATGCCAGCTGATTTTTGTTACAATGCAGGCTACTTGATTTGTCAGTTTGTTTTACTCTGAAAGCTTTTAGGGTCTTCTCTTTATTCTGATCTTTCTAAGTATGATGAGATGACTCTTATGTGTGGATCTTTTTATTTTTTCATACTGCTCTGCACTTGAAGAGCTGTGTCAAATTGAAGACTTGTACCTTTCATCAACTCTTGTAAATTTACTCACAATTAAAAAAATCAACCCTATATTAGTCATATGTTGAACCTGGATTGATCATTCTTTCATGTTCATTTTTTCTCATGTTTTCCATCTATATTTTGCATTATAGCTAGGAAGATGGCTTTGACTTTACTATCAAAATTTGCTTTTGATTTAAAATTTTTTTTTAATTTTATTTTTTACAAAAGTTAATTCTTTGACTATTTGTTTATTATATCATTCTGTTCTTGTCTTGAATACAATGTCTTCTCAATTTTCTGTGAGGACATATTCAGCTTTTTAAAGTTATCTTTTGTTTCCTGAAATAGCTTCTCCAGGATCAATTATATTTGTTTTGCTCCTTCTTTTACATACTGCTCTTCTTCCTCATATATTGTTCATTCATATTCAAGAGAAATGGACAAGGCTGATTATTCCAGGTAGATACTTTACCTAGAAGATTCCCTTCTGCTACTTTATAGGACTGTATGATTATTCCCCTAACAGACCTCTGCCCTAAATTGTAAGACTGATTGTAACTTTTGTATATCTGGATGGGATATATTTAATGGCAGGCTTTGTTTTAGGGTGATCAGTGAGAAACAAACTGCTCAAATTTCAGAAGGAAAAATTGCTTTATTCTGGGACAGCAATACTCACTAAGAGTCTCAGCTCTCTACAGATTGCTTGTTCTCTTTCTAGAGAACATTTTTCAGTTTGGGTTTGTTTTGCTTTTTGGTTTTGGCTTTTACTTATTTGTTTTTTAGTCTTGGAGTAAATTCAAGCTACTACTTGTTTTACAAAGGGAGGCCAAGGAGAAAGGGAGTATGGGGCTGACTTCTGCAGCTCTTATCTTCAATCAATCCTTTTCTTTTCAGTTGCCTCTCACTACTACTCTCTACACCTATTGACTCAGTGTCCAAAACCTCTTAATGGTTTCACAGGTAAGATCAGCTTCCACCTCTCCTGCAAGCCCCACTTGCCCTGTGGCTTCCTCTGCTTTGCTCACTAATCAACACATTTTCATTTTCCCTCTTCTGAAAATTTCCTGAAATCACTTACTCACCAATGATCTCTCTTTCCAAACTTTTTGCCATTACATGCTTATTCCGTTTTGTGTTTCTCTAAGTCCTGAAATTTCAACTGGGTTTCAGGGGGTAAAGGGAGTCGATGAGTGAACAGGTTTTGAATCTTGAATTAGCAGCCCCCCAATACATGTTTTGGGGTGTTTAGACAAGAGGAGAGCAGTATTTCCCCTCCCCCAGGGCCAGAGAGAGGACATCAATCGTGGTGGCCTGTGGAGGACAGCTATGCCCAGCAGGATGGCTGCCTCATAAGAGTCATGAGCCACAAAGGCTGTGTGGCAGCAGAGCAAAGAAGCCCAAGTAGAAGACCTTGAGAAACGATTGTGAGTCAATTGTATGAGTCAGTCATTTGTCTGCAGAGCTCTCATAAGTAACTGGGGGCCACTTTAAAGAGGGTAGAAAAGAGGGGGTTAATTTCTAAAAGTAGTTAAGCAAAAGCTCATTTCAACATACACTGGGATAAGAAAAGAAGTGTAATCTTATATTCTTTTTGTCCTTTAAAAATTTTCTTCCATAGAAGTGTTAGTACAGTTCAAGTGAAGATCAACCTTTAAAACATAGAAGGCCACCTCCAGGGACGAACTTTTGTTTGGTACAAGACATCTTGCCTGTTATGTAATGTCTAACTCACGGTGAGGGAAGGAGGGGGTGGAGGAAACCCATACTTACTACAATTCTGCTACACGTTAGGAATTTGAGATATCTTATTTTGATTCATCCTCACAAGAACTCCATGAGATTTATTCATTAATTCCATCAACCCACTAAATTTAATGAATATCCTATGTATACCTGGAACTGTGCTAGGCATGGGGGGAACAATGGTGTAGGAAAACAAACACTCATTGTGTTTACAAACTAGTGTAGGAAAACAGACAATTAAATGATCACATGAATGAGTGTAAAGCTAAAATTACAAGTTCAACAATGTGCTATATGATGCCATAAAAATGCAAAAATGAGGAAATCCGAGCTAGTATAAGGGGAGGATGAGGGAAGGCAAGAAAATGACATTTGATCTGAGATCTAAAGAAATAATGAGAGTTAACCAGCTGAAAAGGAAGGGGAGGAGTATTCCGAGTAAAAGACATATCTGTGCAAAGGCCCTGGGTAGAGAAAGCACTACAGTTTTAAAATATTTATTTATTTATTTGGTTGCACCAGGTCTTAATTGTGGCACGTGGGATCTTCATTGCCGCGTGAAGGCTCTTAGTTGTGGTATGCAGGATCTAGTTCCCTGACCAGGAATCGAACCCAGGCCCCCTGCATTGGGAGTGTGGCGTTTTAACTACTGGGCCACCAGGGAAGCCCCAGCACTACAGTTTTAAATATGTGAAAGAATCACCATTTGGCAACCACCATAGTATAATTATTTTAGGCAAGAATCATCAATGAATTCTAATATCTGAAGATGAAAGTTTGATAAGGAACAAGACTCTAGATAGTCTCAGAGTATTTCCCCACAAGACATTTTTTAATTATAAAGGGAAGTATCACAATGGCTAAACCTGACAGACATCACTTTAACTAAGTGATCAAAGTTAACATCATATCAACAGTAATGGGATAGTTGATATCATGTTCCTCCTGCTATGATGCACTAAGAAGAATACAAAATTGCTTCCGTGATATTCCTGCCCAAAATGTATAACCTGTATCTAATCATGACAAAACAGCAGACAACCCAAAATGAGAGACATTCCACAAAATAACTGGCAGGATTCTTCAAAAATGTCAGTGTCATAAAAGACAAAAAGAAACACTGAGGGACTATTCCAGATTAGGGAGTTGAAAGAGACATGGAAACTAAGTGGAATGTGTGATCCTGGATCCTGAAGCAGAAAACATTTTTTTTCTTTTGCTATAAAAGACATTAATGGGATAATTAGTGAAATTTGAGAAAGGTTCATAAATTAGAAAACAGTACTACTTTCATATTAATTTCTTTATCTTGGTGCTCTCAAAAAATTCAGAAAAATATAGTAAATGATACATGCAGTAAAATTTAACATTTGAGGAATATGAGTGAAGTGTAGACAAGAATTCTTTGTACTATTTTTGCAATCTTTGTATAAGTCTAAAATTATTTCAAGACGAAAGGTTAAAACAACAAAAATACATGAAAGATGACTCCTGTGAGTGGAAATCAATAAACAAAGGAAAGTGGGAGGCAGGATGAAGCTGAACTCATAGAGAAAGCCCAAACCATGCTGTCCTTGAAAATCATGTTGAGATGTTGGTCTTTATCCTAAAGCAACGGGAAGCCACTGAAAGCCATGGACAGGAAATGACATAACCAGATAAGCATTTTGAAAAGCTCACTCTGGTTGCAGGACAGAAGAGAGACTGTAGAGGATCCAGAATAACTAGATAGGAAGCTGTCATGTAAAGTGCAGCAGTGTGGTGGCAGTCAGCCTGGATAGCAGTGGATGGATTTAAGAGCCACTTGGGTGTTAATATTTACAGTGCTTGGAATGGAATGGAAATGGGAGAGGAGGGTGACGAGTGGGAATCAGAGGAATTACACTGGACTCCCAGGTTTCTGGTTTGCACAACTGGGTAGATAGTGGAGACCTTCTGTCAGATAGGGAAGGCAGAAAGAAGACCAAGTTGGGGGGAATCAAGAGTTTGATTTTGGACGTGTTGTGTTTAAGTTCCCTTTGAGACATCTAGGGAGAGCTGTCAAGTAAGCAGCTGCATCTGAACAGTGGTGGGAATGAAAGGTGGGGATGTGGCTGAGCTCGCCCAGAGAGCAGGGCCTAGGAGAGAGCCTCAAAGACCTCTGGTCTGTCTGTGTATCTCTGTTCTTACCCTCATTTCATAGATGAAAACAGAAGGCAATAAGTGACAGAGCAGAAATTGAAATGGAGGTCCTCCTGACTTCAAACCTCTGCCTTTCCCAGTAAGCTCTCAAGAAAGTACAAGATGCTTTTGGTCCTTTTCCAATTTTATGCAAAATCAGTCTGAAGGAATCAAAATGTATTAAGAAAGAAGTGACATGGTAGAAGAGGTTTTTAGGTCTTCCTTTCTCCAGATGCCCAGTTAACAAGATTTTTAGGAAAACCAAAAAGCCATACTTTTCTTTTATAGGTTTCAAAATTTGCTTGCAGTTTATCTCCAGAAGCATATTGGAAAGACACTTTTCTTTTTAATATAAACAAATCCTTTGGTAATGGTGTGGAGTGTCAGAAAAATCTATCCCTGCTTTGGGTATAAATTTCCATGGTCAGGCTTTGCTGAGTTGGTTCTTCCCCGAACTTTAACATTCATCTCCTGTTAACATGTAAGAAATGAGAGAATTGGAGCTTGCAGTGGCCATTTTAGCAGAGACTCCAACATAAAACTGCAGTAATACTGCTTCCCCCCTTACCTCCTCATCTCAGGTTATGGCTGTATATGTGGAGTGAAGAATTTCATGTGTTATTTAGAGATTTCACCTATTACCTAGAACTTTCATGTCTGTGATTCCATTAACCTTTTCTGAGCTAAGAGAAATAAACTCACAGCTATCCTTTGCACATCTCATAAAGAAGCTTGTAATAACTCCTGGCTTATGAGGTTGGCTGCTGACAAATCCCTAGGGCACTATGGTGGAATATGAGAGGACAGCCACAGAGCCCAGCTAACAGAAGTGCTTAGAGTGACGAGCTAAAAATGAGAGGTTCAAAGATGTGAGGCTCTGGGATAACTCAGAAGCCCACCTGTTTTCTTAGACAGTCTTTAACCTTTTTAAGAACATTCACACATTTATTTGATCTCCTACTGTGCTTTGCCAACACCAAATACCCCCACATCCGTATGTTAGTGTAGCTCTGACCCCAGCTCTAGGGTATCTTCCCTAAACTCACAGTTACCTTTCGAAGAAGCAGTGCATTTTTCAGACAAGCAAATAAATACAGGAGCATCCAGCCCTGTGCCCAAACTATGTTAATTTGAGTTAACATTCAGCTGTGGTCTTGAGCCCTTTGGCTATGGTGCTGACCATCCTTTGAGCAGGCTTAGACCAAAAATCTTGAGCAGAAATAGCATCTCTTATTCTCATTGCAACACCAAGACCCCGCTACTCAAAGAAGCATCCCCAAAGCACTATTACTAAACTATTCTGACCCAGGACAGAACCCTCATCAAATCTCTCAGGTCCAATGGGTTAACCTGGAGTGGTAGTGGGGCTGGTTATGTTGTACCCAAACTCCTCTTTATGACATCTGTCCTCTATTTCCTGTCCATGTCACAGAAACACAACTAAATGATAATCTGAAAACATGTCAGAACATAAGCACAATGAAAATAATAATAGCTAATATTTACTGAGTACTTACTGAGTGCCAGGCACCGTGTTGAGCCCTTCACATACACTATTTTATTGGTTCTTCCCAACAACTCTATAAGGCAATTACTATTGTCCCCATCTTGCTGATAAGGAAATAAGACTTGGCAAGACTAAGTAACAGCAGTCAGTGGTGCTTGGCCAAGGGGACAGAGTAAAACACAACTCTAAGTAAGCCACTCAATCTCAAGATGGGAACCCCCGAAACATAATTTCATCCAATTTCAAAATAGTTTCATGACCAAAAATCAGCCAGGAAAACATTGGACACAGTCTCATACAATGAAATTTAGCTTGTAAGCCCACTTCAAAGGGGTGTCAGCAATGTGATCCTATGCCAGAGCAAGCATTGTTTCATAAATGATTGTAAGTATTTATAACAAAACAATTTACATCCTTGTAAAAATTATTCTTTGTGCAAGAATTCTCATTGAGGACTTCCCTGGTGGCACAGTGGTTAAGAATCTGCCTGCCAATGCAGGGGACACGGGTTCGAGCCCTAATCTGGGAAGATCCACATGCCGCAGAGCAACTAAGCCCATGTGCTGCAACTACTGAGCCTGCGCTCTAGAGCCCATGAACCACAACTACTGAGCCCACGTGCCACAACTACTGAAGCCCATGTGCCTAGAGCCTGTGCTCCACAACAAGAGAAGCCACTGCCATGAGAAGCCCACGCACCGCAACGAAGAGTAGCCCCTGCTCGCCGCAACTAGAGAAAGCCCGCGCACAGCAACGAAGACCCAATGCAGCCAAAAATAAATAAATAAATAATTTTTTTTAAAAAGAATTCTCATTGAATTTTTTCAACGTTTTTGTGCACATTCACAAAGAAAGTGAACAAAACCTAACTGTACAACTCTATGTACTTGTATAAAGTAAACACACATCTAACAACCATCACTGATCAGGAAACTGAATATTATTAACACACAAATATCCCCCCTTCCCCCCAATATATCAAACGGTAAACTATTCTCCTAACTTCTATCACCATAGTTTTGCTTGTTTTTTAACTTCATATAAATGGAGTCATACATTAGACATTCTTTTGTGTCCAGCATCTTTTGCTCAACACTGTTTGTGAGATTCATTGTGCATGGTTGTAGTTCATTCATTTTCACTGCCTCATGGCATTTCATTGTATGAATAGACCATGATATATCTATACTTACCCATGATATATCTATACTTACCCAATTTGATAGACATTGTTTCTAATTTTTGATTATTATAAATAATGTTGTTGTGATGACTCTCACACATGTATTTTGGTGCCCATATTATGCATTTCTGTTGAGTATATATCTAAGAACAGAAACAGTGGGTCACAGAGTATGTACAGCTTCAATTTTAGTGGATGGTGCCAAGTTGTTTTCCAAAATAGTTATACCAATACCCACCAGCAGTATCTGCAGGATATGAACATTCTCATTGTTCCATATTCTTATAAATACTTGGTATTTTCAATCATTTTTATTCTAGCCATTCTGGAAGTTGTAGAATCTTGTTATGATTTTTATTTGTATTCTAATGAGGTTAGCATTGTTTTAAAAGTAACCGAGAGTTGGTTTAATCAGGTAAGATACATAAACAAGAAATGAGAGTCATGAAAAAAGAAGTTTCTATACTCACAGCTCCCTAGAAATGGCAGGCATGGCATGGCATGCCACATAGGGAGGTCACACAGGGAAGCACCAGGGTTGCTCAGGTGGCAGAGGGAACTGGGGAGAACATAAGCAAGAGCCTCTATGGTGGTTTTGTCAGTTGTTCCCAGGCCCTGGGATGGTTAGGGCACAGGTATGGTGACCTCGAATGTGAGACACTAATAATGGTGGCTGGGAGTGTGGACTCTGGATTGGTTGGTTTGTTTACTATTTCTAGGAATTAGCTAACCTTTAGAAGGGCAGATCCTCCAGAGTCAGCAAGGCCCCAAGATGTCAAAACACCAGAATACAGAAAATAAAAAGACATGGTTAATGCAAGTACTTTTTCATATGATTAATGGGCATTTGGAGATACTCTTTTGTAGCCATTCAAGTTTTTGCCCATTTTTCTACTGAATTGTCTGTCTTTCTCTTTTTTTTCTTGCTTTTTATTTTATTTTAAAATTTTTATTGGAGCATAGTTGATTTACGATACTGTATTGGTTGTCTTTCTCTTATTGATTTACAGGAATTCTTCCTGTATTCTGGATGTGAGAACTTGGTCAGCTATGTGTATTACAAATATCTTTTCCCATTCTATTTCCTTTTCACTATCTTAGTGCTGTCTTGTGATGAACAGAAGTTCTTAATTTTTATGTAGTTCAGTTTATCAATCTTTTTCTTCATGGTTAATACTTTTGCTTAAAAAATATTTGCCTACTCCAAGGTCATGAAGATATTATCCTCCATTATCTTCCAGAAGCCTTGTTGTTTTACTTTACTTATTGAAAACTATAATCCATCTGGAATTTACCTGTATGGTGTTCATATGGGGAAAAAAATTTTTTTTCCACATAAATATCCAATTTGACCAGTATCACTTATTGAAAAGCAATCCTTTCCCCACTATTTTCAGTAACAATTTGTTATAGATTAGGTGAACATTTATGTGTGTGTGGGTTTTTTTAAGACTTACTATTATGTTCAGTTGGTCACTTGTTTAGAAGATTTTGCCAACAACACACTATCTTAGTTACTGATACTATAAGAACTCTGGCTTTGTTCTTCTTTTTCACGAATGCCTTGACAATTTTGGGGCCTTTGAATTTTTATGTGACTTCTAGAAGCAATCTGTCAACTTCCACAAAAAAAAAGTAACCACTGGGATGTCTCGAATCTATAGATCAGTGATGTCAAGTTGATACCATTACAATATTGAACCTTCCCATCTATGAACATTGTATGTCCTTCCATTTATTTAAGTCTTCTCTAATTTCTTTCAATTTTGTTGTATAGTTTTCTTTGTACAGGTCTTACACGTTTCATTATATTTATTCCTAGTTATATGATGTGTTTTAATGCCTGTGGCAGTCATTGAGCTATACCGCTTGGGTTTCCCTTTAAAAAAGAACTTGCTATTGAGCTGCAAGAAGTTCTGATAGCTGACAGTCTCCAGCTGTTAGTACCTTTAGGATATGCTTCATCTTTAGAGGTTAAGAACAGGCTATTCCTGAGAAATCCCCAGACAATGACTGAATACTGTAAGGATACTTGGCTCTGGCCATATCTGCCCAATATGGGACCCCTTTAACAGACAATTTTTGCTTCAGTGCTCTGCATTGTGCTGGTCAAGACTTTGTGAGATCAATATCATGGTCTGAGGCTATCCTTTCCCAATTGTGCTTCCTCCCTCTTTTATCTTTCATGGATGTGACCCCACAACAAACACCTTGCACTCCTCAATCTGTCTCACTGTCTACTTCCCAGAGGATCCAACTGATAATGCTATTATTAAGGGCGTTTTTTAAAAATAGTATATTGTTCCATGTGCAGTACTCTTTATTTTAAATATTTATTTATTTTGGCTGCGCCGTGTCTTAGTTGTGGCACGCAGGCTTCTCAGTTGCAGCATGCAGACTCTCAGTTGTGCACGCAGATTCTTAGTTGCAGCATGCAAACTCAGTTGCAGCATGCGTGCCAGATCTAGTTCCCTGACCAGGGAATGAACCTGGGCCCCCTGTATTGGGAGTGCAGAGTCTTACCCACTGGACCACCAGGGAAATCCCAAGGGTATTTTTTTTGTTTGTTTGGGTTTTTTTTTTAATATAAATTTATTTATTTATTTTTGGCTGTGTTGGGTCTTCGTTGCTGCATGGGCTTTCTCTAGTTGTGGCGAGCAGGGGCTACTCCTTGTTGCGATGTGCGGGCTTCTCACTGCGGTGGCCTCCCCCGCTGCGGAGCATGGGCTCTAAGTGCGCGGGCTTCAGTAGTTGTGGCTCGCAGGCTCTAGAACGCAAGCACAGTAGCTGTGGCGCATGGGCCCAGCCGCTCCACGGCACGTGGGAGCCTCCTGGACCAGGGCTTGAACTCGTGTCCCCTGCATTGGCAGGCAGACGCTCAACCACTGCGCCACCAGGGAAGTCCTTGGTATTGTTTATTAAACTTCAATTTCTACTTGTTTGTTGCTGGTACATGAAAACACAATTGATTTTTACATGTGACTTTGTATCAGCAACATTACTAAATTCATTATTAATCATGATTCTTCTGCATTTTCTAGTACAAACTACAGAATCCTTATATCTTTAATGTTTTTCTCCTGCTTTGTTGCACTAAGACCTATTATAGAATATTATAAATATCCTAAGACAATGTTATTATTTTTTCTTTAAATAGCTCTTTGTATTTTAAAATAAAAATCATCTTCTATATTTACCTAAATACTAACTATTCCAAATGTTCTTCATTTCTTTCTAAAGATCCAAGTTTCCACAAGGTATAATTTACTTTCAATCTGAAGAAATTCCTACAGCATTTGTAGTGCAAGTTTTCTAACAGTAAATTCTTAGTTTTCTTTTATCAGAAAATGTTCTTATTTCACCTTTGTTCCTTTATTAAAATTTTTTTTAATAATTTCTTTTTTATATTAATTAATTAATTAATTTATGGCTGCATTGGGTCTCCGTTGCTGTGCACGAGCTTTCTCTAGTTGCTGCAAGCAGGGGCTAATCTTTGTTGTGGTGTGTGGGCTTCTCATCGTGGTGGCTTCTCTTGTTGTGGAGCACAGGCTCTAGGCATGTGGGCTTCAGTAGTTGTGGCACGTGGGATCAGTAGTTATGGCTCACGGGAATCTAGAGTGCAGGCTCTGTAGCTGTGGTGCTCGGGCTTAGTTGCCCCATGGCATGTGGGATGGTCCCAGAGCAGGGCTCGAGCCCATGTCCCCTGCATTGGCAGGCGGATTCTTAACCACTGTGCCACCAGGGAAGTCCCCTAAAAATGGTTTTATTGACATATAATTCATATACTACATAACTCACAATTCATTAGAAGTGTATAACTTAGTGGTTTTTAATATATTCACAGAGTTGTGCAACCATTGCCACAATCAATTTTAGAACATTTTCATCACTCTCCCACAACAAACCTCAAAGGAGTGGTCACTCCTCCTTTCTCCTCCACTATCTTTTTCCAGCCCTAGGAAACCACTAATCTACTTTCTTTCTCTATGTATTTGCCTATTTTGTAAAAATGGAATTACATAATATACGGGCTTTAGCGACTGACTTCTTTCACCAAGCACAATGTTTTCAAGGTTTATCCATGTTGTAGCATGCAGCAGTATTTTATTTCTTTTTATGGCCAAATAATATTCCATTGTATGAATGTGCCATATCTTATTTATCCATTCACCAGATGATGGATATTCAACCATTTTCACTTTTGGATATTATGAGTAACGCTGTTATAAACATTTGTGTACATGTTTTTGTGTGGACATATGTTTTCATTTCTATTGGAGTATATACCTAGAAGAGGAATTTCTGGGTCTTATGGTTATTCTATGTTTAACTTTTTGAGAAACTTCTAGACTGTTTTTCAAAGCATCTATTTGCATCATTTTACATTCCCACCAACAATGCATGAGGCTTCCAAATTCTCCACAGTCTTGTCAACATTTGTTATTAGCTGTCTTTTTTTTA
This sequence comes from Tursiops truncatus, assembly GCF_011762595.2. Classification (NCBI taxonomy): domain Eukaryota; kingdom Metazoa; phylum Chordata; class Mammalia; order Artiodactyla; family Delphinidae; genus Tursiops; species Tursiops truncatus. Next base: position 35,684,897 of record NC_047035.1, on the reverse strand, counting down.
ATCATAGCTATCTTAGTGGGTATATAGTGTTATCTCATTGTGGCTTTGATTTGAATATCCTTAATGGCTAATAATGTTGAACATCTTTTCATTTGTATATCTTCTTTGAAGAAATATCTTTTGCCCATTTTTAATTGGGTTATCTTTTTATTATTGGTTTGTATACCTTTGTTCTTATATTTTCACTGGGTATAAAATTCTGGTCAAAAGATTGGTTTTTTTGTTTGTTTGTTTAAGCACTTAAAGATATTATTCCAGAAATCACCATTAGGCAAAAACCACAGTAAAAATTTTCACAGACAAGATCCATAGACAGATACTAGTGAAAGACTGAAGTGAAACAGGGTAGCTGCATGGTCTCAAAACACTTCCTACAAGACATTTTTAACTACAAAGGGAAAAATGATAACTTTCCAGTGAAGAAACGTGATGTTACCCAACTGATCAAAATTAACATCACCAGGAATGAGACATTTGCCATCATGAACTCCCTGATACGATGCACTGAGAAGAATACAACAACACTTCTGTGATATTCTTACCCAAAATACTAATTCTAATCACCAGAAAGCTTCAGACAACCCCAAACTAAGAGACATTCCACAAAATATCTGACAAATAACCTTCAAAAGTATGCAGGTAATAAAAGACAAGGAGAGACCAAAGAATTGTCACAGATGTTGGAGAGGAAACATAACAAATAAATACAATGTGGGATTCTCAGTTGGATCCTGCAACAAAAAAACAAAGCACTTAGTAGAAAAACTGGTGATATTTTAGTAAGGTCTGTAATTTAGTTAATAGAATTGTACCAATGTTAATTTCTAGGCTTTGATAATTATCAACGCTTATGTACACTGATAACATTAGAGGAAGCTGGGTGAAAGGTGGACAGAAATTCTCTGTACTATTTTTGTGACTTTTCTGTATTTTCTAAAGTTACTTTAAAATAAAAAGCTTTTAAAAAGATATTATTCCACTATCTTTTGGCCTCTAACATTTCTGATGAGAAGTGAACGATAATTCAAATCATTTTTCTTCTGATGTAATATGTCATTTTTCTCTGGCTGCTTTCAATATTTTCTCTTTAGCTTTGGTGCCAGCGATTTGCCTTTGATGCATATAGGCAAAGCTTTTTGGTGTTTATTTTGTGTGGTGTTCACTGAGATTCTTGAGTCTCTCAATTTATGTCTTTCAATAAATTTGGGAAATATTCAGCCATTCTATCGTTAAATACTTTTTATGCCTAAGTCTCTTCTCTCTTTGGGATTCTACTCATTTAGATGTTACCATTTTTGTTATTGTCCCTTAGTTGTCTGTGATTCTGTTTATATTTTTCAAACTTTTTTCTCTCTCTTCTTCATATTGAATAACTTCTATTGATATATCCTCACATTCACTGACTCTTTTCTCTCTCATTTCCATGTTTTCAGTGAAGCCCATTCAGTGAATTTTTAACTTCAGATACTGTACTTTTCAATTCTAGAATTTTGTAGTTTATTTTCTATAGTATTTCTCTGTTGAGATTCCTCTCTTTTAATTTATTACACGTTTATTTTCCTTCACTGAGCATACTCATAATGTCTATCTTTAAATCTTGTGAGCTAATTCCATGGGTTGATCCTAAATTTCTCAGTGTTGGTCTAAGTTTACTGTCTTTTCTCTTAAGACTGGGGCACATTTTCTTGGTTTTCATATGTCAAGTTGAATTGAATCGTGGATCTTATCAATGCTGTGTTGTAGAGACAAGATTTATTTACATCCCTCCAAAGAATGGTGATGCTTTGTTTTAGTGGTCAGTTAATCTGACTTGCTCAAATTGTAAACTCTGTCTCTTGCACAACAGCTCAAATCTCACTTATGATCTTCTGGCCTTCCTCGAGGTACTTGGAGTATGTCCCAGGCATGTATGGTTCAGGGGTCAGCCAGAAACTTGGGCAGAGTTCATACAGAGAATCTGGGGCTCTGACTCTCTCCTTTCCAGGATTATAATTTCACTTTCCAGTCCCTGTGGTAATCTGTTCTCTGATTCTTTAGGACAGAAAGACAGGTCTTAAAGGTCTTTTTCCAGAGTTTTTGTCACCTCAGATAGTACCAAACTTTGGCCTGCCCTCAGACTAAGTCATAAAAATGGGGATCTCCCCCTTATTGGTCCCTTCTTGCAGGTTTTATCTCCCCTCCAGACTTGCCCTCCTGAAAGATTGCTGTTGTTATCTGTGTGATGGTGAGGTCCAGTTGGAGCCCATTTAGTCTTGCCCTTGGCTGCTGTTTCCTGATTTGCTTCTTTCTGGGCCAGTGCCACTTACTACTTTGCAAACACATCAAAGAGAAGCAACTCAGACTGTTAGGCTCATGTCTCTGCACTTCCCTTTGCAGTAGCACCTTCAAGTCCAAGCTTACTCGGTAGTCTTGAAGGCCAATTATCATCTCCTAAGCACCATAGCACTGCTGAAAACTCTGCTCGGTTTCTTTCCCTCTTAGCAGGTGTCTTTTCTCTTACTTTCTGCCCCTCTTCCCAGGCCACTTATAAGGCAAATGTCTCATTTGGAAAATAGCACAGCTTGTCGGGCTTTCCTCAAAGAGTTTCCCTTCTCTCCAGGATTGCGGCCCTCCTGTCCTAGCTGCTTTGAAGCTCTCCAATGCTTCTGAAACCAAGTTTTGTTTTGTTTTTAATCCATGTTTTCTGTGCCACAAGCTAGTTTGTCATCACTGGAAGTTCAACATTATCATCTAAGTTTTTAAAATCAATTTAGGAGATTCACTTAAGCATATAGCAACAAGAAGGCAATTTTGATTAAATATTCATATTTATGTAAGATGAAAATAAGTTATAAAAATCAGAGTTTTAAAGGTTTAATTCAAGTCAGTGAACTCCCTGTATCATAGTGGATAATAGCATTCACTTTCCAGTAGCCAGATCTGACCTCGAATACTACTCTGCTGCCTCCTAGGCAAATAACTTCGGGCAAATCACTTCAGTTTTCTCACCTGTAAAAGGGAGATGATAGTATCTACAACCTCAAGTTATTATAAGAGAACTAAATAAATTATTATTTGTAAAGGCCTAAGGATAAATATCCTTAAGGTATAGGTAACACACACACACACACATACATATATATATATATATATATATATATATATATATATATATATATATATATGCCTTCACCACAATCAGCTAAGGACTTGAGGCCTCTTCCTTCATAAGGTAAATACATTGGGCATGGTAACCTAACCATTGTAACCATGTATCCCAAAATCAGAGTGGATTAACACAATAAATGCTATTTCTCCCTCATGTCACAGTCCAATGCAGGTTGGCAGGAAGTATGGGGGAGCCCTATGTTTCACACAGTCATTCAGGGATCCAGGCCCTTTCCATCTTGAGGCTCCATCCTCCTCTGGCTCTGTGGTATTCTCTCTATTCAAACGATAAATGCAGAAAGAGAGAGAAGGCTCGCACATGGGAGGGCTTCATCGACCAGGCCTAGAAGTGGCATATGTCACATCTGCTCACATCTGACTAGTCAAACTCCAGTCACTTGGCCACATCTAATTACAAGGGAGTCTGAGAAAAGAGTTGCCAGGAAAAAAATAAAAATACTTGCTGAACAAGTAGCCAGCAACAAATATCATATTAAGTTGTGAAATATATAACAGAGCATATCATATGATGATATTGATGACATAAAAATTGTATATCATCTATATTCTTAGCTAGATTTTGACATCTTTTAGGACAAGGATTTTGTATCATTTTTTCTAGAACAGTATCTAACACTTACAGTAGTTGCCCAATAAATGTTTGAAGAATGGGTTGTACAATATTGAAGCTAAAAGAGTCCTTGGAGATCTTCTAATCTAAATTCTTCATTTTAAATGTGAAGAATCAGAAATCTAGAGATGTTAAACCCTTTGCCCATGTTTACTGGCAAGGCTGGGACCCATTTATCTCACATTCCAAATCAAATGAGACAATCTTTTTTTTTTTTTTTGAGACAATCTTTTTAAACCAACTTATCACGCTTCCCAGACCAAATGAGATTCTCCTTTTAACCAACTTATCAGAACTCGCACACAACAAAAATTATTTGTTCCAAAGAAGTCTTCTTAGAGTTTCTATACTAGTCAGATACTACCACCATTTTAAAAATTCACAGAGCTTCATTTTAGGAATTGTTTTCATAGCCGATGGCATTTTCTTTAGAATTCCACTAATAGTGGCTGATAAATATTCATCCCCTTTATGGATTTGATTTTGAGAAACAGAAGTTGTTTGGAATCCAATTTGATAGATAAAGGTGAGTGGAGGTGACCCAGCTATGCAATACTGGTTTTGATTTTTTTGAAAAAGCTGAGACTGTGTGTTATATGATTTGCCAGCCTGTTTGGAGGACAATTCCAGAAAAGGGGATGTGTGGACATTTTGAGCAATGGCATCACTGTTGGAATAAGTTTGTGGAGTCCTAAAGTTACTGGTTTGAAGAAAAATAAGTAACAGTCATCTGAAATGTATACATTCTAGTTTAACCCACATGTCAGAAATGCCAGTGTTGTCAAACGCCCATGTCAAGTTCTAATGCCTAATATTCTAGTAAGAAACTTAGATGATTTTTAGGCCCATACTAGCTCCTTTTTCAAAGCAGCCACAGGATGAGGGAAAGAATTGCTATTAGAAGAATGGGGGAAATGTTTCTGGATAAAATAGCAGAAAGTTGGTAACCCTATCCACCCTTTTCTTGGGAAATACTTAGGAAAATACAAGAACAAAAAACTGCAAAATTTAGTTAGGAAATTTTGTACCCCAACTAACCCTTCAGCTCAGGAGTTGAGAGGATTCTAAAAGCAACCAACCACATGCTCAGTGAGAGGATCCAAGAAGAAAACTTCTGTCCTCTCCATCAACAAGCCTCAGACGAGGAGTGATCTCTCCTCCTTAGATGATAAACAAATAAACAAGAAGCAATGGGGACCCTTGATGAGAGTCTGCAACACAGAACAGAAAGAACAATGCTCTAGCAACAGGTGTCCAGGGTTCTGCCTTAATTACCCTAAACTAACCTGGGGAAGATGGAAGTCAGAGTTCAGAATCTTGCTTTTGTTTTGTACATCTTTATAGAAATGTAAACATCAGTCTCATTAACTTACACTCACACCTGGCCTGTTTTGAAACGCTCCATGGCATTTCCCTGACAACTGCATTTAAAGACTTTTCAATTGCATAATTACACTCTATTGGTAAATTACCATCTTGAGCAAAGATCCATGTGGAAAGGAAAGGACTGTTGGGCAAGTGCTTCCTGGGGAAGTGCTGTTGTACTGTAATAGGAATCTTTTTGGAAGTAAACATTTATTTTAGAAAACAGAAACATGTGAACATGTGGCCACAAAATAATTACCCAAGAATTCAACAAAGACCCCAGCCTAGAAAGCCTTTAGCTGGCCTACTCTGCCCTCACAGCTACACATAACGAAAACAATTCATTCCACCGTGCCTAAGCCACCCTTTTCTCAGGCTGAGCTCTAATGCCTCTTGGATGTGGCATTTCCAAGGAAGTGGGAGATATGCAAATTCACAGGTGGATGAATTGTCCAACCTCAACAAGCCAGTCATCTGCCTCACCTCAACAGCTGAGCTTCTTAAAACTCTTTTTCCCTTGGGCTTTTAGATCACACTTAACTGAGGAAGTGCTGAACCCTGATGTGTACTCCTGAACCAGCAGTTATTCACAGAAACCAACATCAGGGGGTTTCAAATTTCATCTCCCCGCAATTGCCTCCAGATTAAATTGTCCTCAGTTAACAGTCAAAAGCTGCCTCTACCTGCCAGTCCTAAATGCTCCACCTGGGATGAGGGACCCAGCTGTGCTCTTTTCTGCCTCTCACATCTTCAAAAGTAATAAAGCCTCAGCACTTGGAATTTAGCTGTCAATTTTGCTGATGAGGCAGCAGGAAAATTAGAAACCATTTCCTAGCCTATAGCGGTGCTGGACCCAACAAATGCTAACCAGAGCAAAAAGTTGTGGCTGCACACTTCAGTCAGCAGCCAGGAAGGGCAAGGCTTGGAGAGCCTTGACTGAGAAAGGGGCATTTAAAAATAGTTATCTTGCTTCCCAGAACTCCTATTTTAAAGGGGGCATCTCTGTTAATTGAAGGTTGTTTAAAATCTGATCTTCTCCCTTAAAAACAAAACAAACAACTTAGAAATGCATCAAGCAGATTCCCTAGAGACCAACATAACCCAGAAAATGTAATAACGCAAAGCCTCAGCAGCTGAGTTTTTATTTGTGCCTAGCTTCATAAAGCCAAACCCCTAAGGGGTCTGAACCTAGGGTTCATTTATTCTTAATAAGCTCAGTTCCAGAGGTGCTGTCAGCCTCCAGCTAATGACAACACTGCCAGAAGCTGGGGTAGCTGGATTGCAAAGAAGAGTGAGGATCTGAGATAAGAAATATAAGTGTTGATTCATGTCAGCATTTATTAATGTCCAGACCCCACGTCTTCTCTTTCTAACAGTTCATTCAGTATGGATTCTCTAATCCCCCTAAAAGAGAGCACTTCTTGGTGCTAATCAAGATGGCACTGGAGACAGAGGCAGTAATAGGTACTTCCATGCAGCTTCCCCTTCACCAACCACAGATCCAGTGTTACAGCCACTCAAATGAGCTGGGCCTGGCCCACAGGATACACAGGGGGACTGCCCAATGTCACACTACAAAATGGCTGTCTCCTGGTCACGAGAGACATCAACCCAGATGGTAAGTCATGAACTCATATTTTACTCTCTTCCCAGAGATGTGGTTTCCTCCCTGAGGAATCCAAGGCCCCCACACCCATGTGAAGCAAAGGATCTGGGTCAGCAACGTAGCTGCAAGTCTGGTCAGCTTGGTCTTGTAATGCAGCCACCCTATCACAGGCCTTGCTCAAGTCACCTTCCCTGGGCTCCCAGACTGAGTAATTCAGGTGGTCCTCCCTACTCTCTTAGTCAGCCCCATCTATAGCAAAAGTGAAGCATTTCCAAAATGATGTGAGCAGTGGAGATGATGATAAAGGAACAGAGTGAAGTTAATGGCCCAAGGGATTGGTTCTCTCTAGATGGGCCTGGGTTGCTTCCCTAACAGAACATGAAGAGGGGTTTTCTGGCTGAGGGTACATCAAAAGCAGACAAGGGGACATTCTTGGTAGAAATAGCAGGGTAGACACACTATGTGTAGGAGGCTTTTCGGATTTCTGGGTCCTATCTGTCTCCAGTCTAGTCTAAGTACAGAGCCTTATACTCTAGGAAGTACTGGGGTCTCACTTTCCACTAAACCCAGGATTCTGTAGCCTGACTCACAGAATCAAATCTCCAGTTTGGACCTCTCCTTGGTCTTGAATCTGCAGAACCATTGTCTACTCAACATCTCCACTTAAACATTTCAAATGATTATTGAATTCAACCCATCAAAAATGAAACTTATGATATTCTTTCCAAACCTGGCTCTCTTCCTATGAAATCTCCATGGACGTGCCAGTCACTTTAGCCAGAAACTAGGAGTCTTTGACATATTACTCTCCCTCACCCCTGATATCCAATTGATCATGGGATCCTGTAGATGTTATCTCCCAAATGTCTTTCAAATATACCCCCCTCGCCATCTCTACAGACACTCTCTGTAGTCCATGTGGTCGTTATCTGGATCCCAAGCTACTGCCATTGACTCCTCTTTGGTCTTCCTATTTTCACCCTAGCTTCTCTGCATTCAATTCTCCACAGAGTAGCCAGAGTGACCTCTCTGTAGTACAGATCTGATAGATCACTCCCATACTTATGCCCTTCAATTGCTTCCCATGGCTCTCAGGACAAAAGCCAAATCCTTGGCTTGGTTTATAAGGTGGTCCATAGACTGGCTCCTACCTACCTCTCCAGGCCCACCTGCTCCTCTCCAGACACATCAACTTTCCTAGGCTCCTCACAGGCGCTGTGCTTAGCTCCCACCACAGGAAGTATACATACCCAGCTCCCTCTCCCTGAAGTGCTCTCCTCTCTCTGCTTCACAGTCACTACTTTAGGGGCTCCTCTCTGACCTCCTGACCAGGCAAGTTGCCCTGTTACATGCTCTCATAAAGATCATGTGTCTCCCTTTCAGAGTCCTTACCACAGTTAGTTTCTGTTTGTTTGTATGATTATTTGATTAGTGTCTCTCTCTTCCAGTTTGCTGTAAGCTCCATGAAGTCCATTTTTGCTCATTAAAGTGTCTCCTGTACAATGATGAATAGTTGGCATTCAAAAATTGTTGAAGAAATTTATTGAATTAAGTGCTAGAGGCAATAAAACAATGTCTACAGAATCTTTAAGGAAAAATGTTATGATCCAAGAGATTGCTTTAAGTTTTAATTTTACTTGGAATGCTTCACACCGTCCTTGCTTAGAAAAATTAAAATCCTACAGTTGACATTAACAGGGTCTTTGACGACTACCCACCCCCAACACCACACACACACACACAAACACACTCGAACAAGCACACACACAAAATACCTATTCCTTACTTAAGAGATAACTACTGTTGAAAATGTGGTATGTAGTCTTTCAGAATTTTCTCTATACTTTTACATATATACACACGTACCCAGAAAAATACTTAATACTAGTTTATGAGAATGCGGGTAAGGTCCTCAAGAATTTTCAACTCGGATAGGATGTCTTTTACTTGGGAAGACAACGAAAAGACATTTCCAGATACACAAGCACTAAAAAATATACCACCCATGTATCCTTTAAAAAAAACTTTTGAAAAATTATTTCATCCAAGGGGAGATAAAAAGTGTGATAACAAAGGATTCATCTTCACACAGTTTAGACTAAAGAGTTGTACTGTATGTTTTCAGATGAGGTCTATGGTCAGAGGACAGCTTTCTTTACCACGTTTCTCATTATTTTTCCCTTTTTGTTTCCACACCTTCTAGTTTCAGGAAATTGGGTACTGAGCCATATTCCTTACTCCCCAGTGACTGCTAATTTTGTCTAATAACATCATAAAATAATAATAATGCTGTTCAGTCCTTGCTAATAATGATCAAGCTCCATGTGGCTAGGATGCTGCCCCAGGAGAATTGCTAGAAAAATCTCTTTTCTCTTTTCTCCACAAAAGCTTAGCTATAGGAAGAACATATTGTTCACTTCATTACCAAGGAAATTGAGATAAGATTAGCTGCTTTAAAACTCATACAGCTTTTTTAAGTGGTAAAGAATAACAAGCCAGATGCTGTCTGTCATTACACTTTTTCTGTTATCATTTTTCATCTAGTATCTATGAAGGTATCTGTGTAATTGATACTTAAAACCAATACACAAGTGAGTTATATTATATATATATATATATATATATATATAAATACCCCAAAATGTTAACAATTACTATATATCAATTTAATTTTTCATTTAAACAAATATTATTATATGAGAAGAATGGAGCAATGGGTAAGACAGGCAAGAAAGGGTGGTAGAATTTTGGCTGCTTTATCTCTATTTTACACTTTATAATAATTTACAATTTCTATGAATTTGAACATTTCTCATACTTTTGGGTTTACTGCCATTAAGCTATTTGTAATATTCCTTTGTAATATTCTTAAATTTGCCTGCATCAGTAGTTTTCTCCTCTGCTTCATTCTTGACGTATTTCTTTGTGGCTTCTGCCTTTTTTTCCCTTAAGTAATTCTGCCAGAGATTTGTCAGATTCCTAATGCTTTAAAAAAAAAAAAAAAACCTTTTAGTTTTGATACCTTTACTGTAACTTTTTTCCCTAGGTCATTAATTTTTGTCTCTTGTTGATTATTTTCTTTCTTCTATGTTTTTGGAAGTTTATCCTATTCTTTTTAACTTCATAATTTGGATGCTAAGCTTATTTATTTTCAGTGTTCTTTTCTAATACAAGCATAATAAGCTATAAATTTCCCTTTAAGTACCACATACATTCTAGACTATAAATTTCCCTCTGAGTACCACTAACTACCACACATCTTAATACGTAGTATTTATTTCTTTGCTGTTCAGTTCTAAGTGCAAAACAGTCCCGTAAGCAATACCTACAATCTGTATATTGTTAGCAGTTTACAACAAACACAATCTGTCACAGTCTATTCCTGATCTAAATTTTCCAATAATTCCCAAACAAGAAGCCATGCAGTACTAAATAGCACTAATAGTATTATATATAAGTACTAATCGGAGTATAAACTCTGTCTTTAAGATCTAAATACAAAGACTGGCCAAACAGGCTAAGACCACACACCCTGTGAAGTTGCCAATCCACTAATTTGGTAAATAACCTAATTACTTTCTCCCATCATGAATAAAAGTCTTTCATACACATCCTTGGGAAGTTATTTTCCTGATTGTATCTCAGGTGTACATCTGTACATCTGTTCATATATGCAAGTCTTTAATAACAATTTGGCTAGCGCTCAATATAGTTACTGCTTTTTGCTTTAGCACATATTTTTCAATACCCATTATTTCTGACATTTGGATTATTTAGAAATAAGTGTTACAGTATACAAACGTGAGTTTTCTTAAGTTATCTTTTTGGTGTTTAATTTCCGAACTTGTTAGCTTTGCAGTCATTAAATATGATCTGAATAATACCCAATCATTAGATTTGTAAAGACTTGCTTGCTTAACTACCTAGAATCAATTTTTATAAATGTTCCATGAGAATTTAATACAAATATATATTTGCTGTTTGTTGGGTGAGGTGCTTTATGTGCCCATTAGAACAGGTTTGCTGTTTGTATTGTTCAAATCCTCTGTGTTTATATTGATTTCTTTTTTTATCTGCTTGATCAAATATTGAGAGGTGTATTAAAATCTCATACTTTGATTACAGCTCTATTTCTCCTTGGTGTTTTATCACCAATCTGTAATTAGGTGCATTCCAGATTAAAACTGTTGTATCTTCCTCTTAAACTTTAACTAATACTTAGACCCTTCTTCATCTCTAGTAAAGCCCTTTTGCCTTAAAGCTTATTTTATCTGACAATAATATGCATAGCTATGCAAATTTTCTTTTGGTGACTATCTGTCTGCCTACATTTTTTTCTCATGCCTTTACTATCAACCATTCTGTGTTCTTATATTTTAGGTGTGTTTCATGTAAACAGTTGTTGGGTGGATTTTTTTTTTTTTAATTCAGTGTGACAAGCTTTGTCTTTTGAAAAAAGAGTTCAATTTATGGAAGTTTATTGTATTAATATACTTTCTAATGTTGTCCCTCCTATCATTCTTTCATATCTATCTATGGAGGGGTTTCAAACTAAATTCCTATCTTCCTTCTGGGGCTCCGATTAAACATATATTGGAGCTTCTCTTTCTATTATCCATGTCCCTTAATTTTCTTATATTTGCCATCTTCATGTCTCCCTACAAGAAATTCTAGGAAATTTATTTAAATCTATCTTTCAACTTGCTAAATCTCTCCTCAACTGTATCAAATCTGCTATTTAATCAATCCATTAGTTTTCTAATTTTAATCATTATATTTTTTATTTCTAGAAATTCTGTTTGTTTCTTTTACAGATCTGAGAATATATTGCTCCTTCATATACTTTCAATGACCTCTCTTTAATTTCTTTAAACATTGAACATACTTTTTAAAAATATTCTATCACTGATAATTTTAACATATGCAGCATTTGATGGTCTAATTTGATGGTTGTTGGTTTCTGCTGACTCTCCTTTGCATCTTGTTTTGTCGTGGGCTCAGTGATTTATACCTGTAAGCTCATATTCCTTGGAACTTTATCTGTGGAATTCATTGAGGTCTGAGTGTAAAGCAAGTCTTGTCTAAGATAATTTACATTTGCTCCTGCCAAGTATGTGAGGACACAACTCATCCAGAACCACTTTAAGTTAAATTTGCAAATTGGGGTTTTGTAGGCCAAACAATAGCATGAATTCCAGGCTAAAATCTTTTCAAGTATAAGCTATGGCTTAGGAATTCATAGGGAGAGTTTTTTCTTTGCCCTTCAACCTGGCCCACCAACAGCGCAGGTTTTTTCCTAGCTTTGCCTCTACCCGAAGTATACTGCCTTCCAGGGAGTCTCAGCTTTATTGAGAGGGAGTGTTCTTTGACCTTCCATCTGTTCAAACTCCTCTCTTATCTCTGCACTGGTAAGGGTTTCTCTGAACATCTACTCTGCCATGTTGCCAGAATCTAAAACTTTTAATATTTTTTTGTATTTTCAATTTTCTACAAAGAACATGTTTTACCTTTATGATTTTAAAATCAGATATTTTCCCCAAAGAGGTATATACCATTTTGGATATGACATATGATCATAGCAACACTGAAGAAAATACGTCCAAAAAAGATTAAAAGAAAATATGCCAGGCACAGTGGTTAAGAATCCACCTGCCAATGCAGGGGACATGGGTTTGAGCCCTGGTCCAGGAAGATCCCACATGCTGTGGAGCAACTAAGCCTGTGCACCACAACTACTGAGCCTGCACTCTAGAGCCCGTGAGCCATAACTACTGAGCCCGCGTGCCACAACTACCGAAGCCTGCGCACCTAGAGCCCATGCTCTGCAACAAGAGAAGCCACCACAATAAGAAGCCCGCACACTGCAACGGAGAGTAGCCCCCACTCACCACAACTAGACAAAGCCTGCACACAGCAATGAAGACCCAATGCAGCCAAAAATAAAATAATAAATAAATATACAAACAAACAATAAAAGGAATGAGCATCTTGTAACTTAAAAAAAAAAAAGGAAATATGCCAAGATATATTCTAGGTATAAGAATTACAGAGAATTTTTCTTTCTATTTTTCTGTATCTTTCAAATTTTTTATATAAAACAAATGTTTATATTAGAGCGGGAAAATGACAAAAATCTTTTAAGAGAAAGAATGAGATTAAGAGACAGAAAATGGTATCGTATCAAGAAACCATTCATGTACCCCTCTAGAAAATTGTTAAGCTATATTTTAGTTAGAAAAATCCATTTCTAACAATATTAACTCAAAAAGCTACTTCAATTTGACCTTGGTTATGGTCTCAGCATATCTTCCCACTAGGTCCAGATCATCCTGAAATCAGAACAGTTCTTTCCTAATGCATTTATAATGACACACACTGAAACCAAGGAACATCTACTGCATGAGGAAGATGTCAGTGCAGATAAATAGCCCAAACCTTTAATTCTCTACAGAAATACTATGCTTATATCATAGAATAAGCATAGTCTCCTTTCCTTTTGATTCCACAGCTCTGGGAAATCCTAATAGTCAAACTAGCAAGATTCTGAACTGGTATCGACCACACTGAGCCCTGTTTTTGTATTTTCCTGGAATGCAAGTTTCAGCCTTCAATTTATACAAAGGGAGAGTATATGGAAAGTAAACAACACACTCCTGAACAATTAAATCAGAAGGGAAATTTTTTAAATATATATATCTCCAGAAAAATGGAAACAGAGTACACCAAAACTTAATGGGAAGCAGCAAAAGCAGTTCTAAGGGGGAAGTTTATATCTACATTAAAAAAAGAAATATCTCAAATTATGCCTCAAGGAACTAGAAAAAGAAGAACAAACTAAGCCCAAATTAGCAGAAGGAAGAAAATAAAGATTAGAGCAGAAATAAATGAAATAGAGAATATGAAAACAATAGAATAGATTAACAAAACTAAAAGTTGGTTATTTGAAAAGATAAACAAAATTGAAAATCCTTTAGCTGGACTAACCAAAAAAAGGAGAGAGGACTCCAGTAAATAAAATTATAAATGGAAGAGGAGATATTACAACAGATAAGACAGAAATACAAAGAATCACAAATGACTACTATGAACAATCATAGGCCAACAAATTGGACAACCTAGAAAAAAAAAAGGATAAATTCCTAATACATACAACCTACCAAGACTGAATTCTGAAGAAATAGAAAATCAGAACAGATAATAACAAGTACAGAGATTGAATCAGTAATTAAAAATCTCCCAACAAAGAAAAGCCCAGGACCAGATGCTTTCACTGGTGAATTCTACCAAACATTTAAAAAAAAAAAAAAATAATAATGCCAATCCTTCTCAAACTCTTCCAAAAAATTAAAGAGAAGGGAGTACACCCAAACTCATTTTATGAAGCCAGCATTACCAAAGCCAGATGACACTGTAAGAAAACTATAGGCCAATATCCCTGGTGAATATAGATGCAAAAATTCTCAACAAAATACTAGCAAACCAAATTCAACAGTTCACTAAAATGATCATGCACCATCAAGTGGAAGTTTTCCCTGGAGTACAAGGATGGTTCAACACATTCAAATCAACAAATGTAATATATCACATTTAATAGAAAGAAAAATAAAAATTACATGATCACCTCAACAGATGCAGAAAAAGTATTTGACAAAAATCAACAACTATTCATGATAAAAAGAAAAACCTCTCAACACCACAACATAATAAAAGTCATACATGACAAGCCCACAGCTAACATCATATTAAAGGGTGAAATGTTGGAAGCTTTACCTCTAGGATCGGGAATAAGACAAAGGTGCTGACTCTCACCATTCCTGTTCAACATAGGACTAGAGTAATCAGGCGAGAAAAAAATAATAATAATAAAAAACATCCAAATTGTCTGTTTGCAGATGATATATTATCTATAGAAAACCCTAAAGACTCCACCAAAAAACTGTTCAAACTAACAAACAAATTCAGTAAAGTTTCAGGATACAAAATCAATATCCAAAAATCAGTTGTGCTTCCATATACTAAAAATTAACCATCTGAAAAAGAAATGAAGAAAATGATCCCATTCACAATAGCACCAAAAACAATAAAATACTTAGAAATAAATTTAACTGAGGGGAAAGAGCTATCCACTAAAAACTATAAGACGCTGATAAAAAAAAAATTGAAGAGAGTATAAATGAATGAAAACATATCCCATGATCATGGCTCAGAAAAATTAATATTGTTAACATGTCTGTACTACCCAAAGCCACCTAAAGATTCAATGCGGAGCTTCCGGGAAGATGGCGGAAGAGTAAGAAGCGGAGACCACCTTCCTCCCCACAGATACACCAGAAATACATCTAAACGTGGAACAACTCCTACAGAACACCTACTGAACGCTGGCAGAAGACGTCAGACCTCCCAAAAGGCAAGAAAGCCCCCACGTACCTGGGTAGCGCAAAAGAAAAAAGAATAAACAGAGACAAAAGGATAGCGACGGGACCTGCACCAGTGGGAGGGAGCTGTGAAGGAGGAAAGGTTTCCACACACTAGGAAGCCCCTTCGCAGGCGGAGACTGTGGGTGGCGGAGGGGGAAAGCTTTGGAGCCACGGAGGAGAGCACAGCAACAGGGGTGCGGAGGGCAAAGCGGAGAGATTCCTGCACAGAGGATCAGGGCCGACCGGCACTCACCAGCCTGAGAGGCTTGTCTGCTCACCCGCCGGGGCGGGCGGGGCTGGGAGTTGAGGCTTGGGCTTCGGTCGGAGCGCCAGGTGAGGACTGGGGTTGGCGGCGTGAACACAGCCTGCAGGGTGTTAGTGCGCCACGGCTAGCCGGGAGGAAGTCTGGAGAAAAGTCTGGACCTGCCGAAGAGGCAAGAGACTTTTTCTTACCTTTGTTTCCTGGTGCGCGAGAAGAGGGGATTAAGAGCGCTGCTTAAAGGAGCTCCAGAGATGGACACGAGCCGCGGCTAAAAGCACGGACCCCAGAGATGGGCATGAGATGCTAAGGCTGCTGCTGCCGCCACCAAGAAGCCTGTGTGCGAGCACAGGTTACTATCCACACCCCCCATTCCAGGGAGCCTGTGCAGCCCGCCACTGCCGGGGTCCCGGGATCCAGGGACAACTCCCCTGGAAGAACACACGGCGCGCCTCAGGCTGGTGCAACATCACGCTGGCCTCTGCCGCCACAGGCTCGTCCCGCACTCCGTGCCCCTCCCTCCCCCCGGCCTGAGTGAGCCAGAGCCCCTGAATCAGCGGTTCCTTTAACCCCATCCTGTCTGAGCGTAGAACAGACGCCCTCCAGCGACCTACACGCAGAGGCGGGGCCAAATCCAAAGCTGAGCCCCTGGGAGCTGTGAGAACAAAGAAGAGAAAGGGAAATCTCTCCCAGCAGCCTCAGAAGCAGCGGATTAAAGCTCCACAATCAACTTGATGTACCCGGCATATGTGGAATACCTGAATAGACGAGTCATCCCAAATTAAGGAGGTGGACTTTGAGAGCAAGATTTATGAGTTTTTCCCCTTTTCCACTTTTTGTGAGTGTGTATGTTTCTGTGTGAGATTTTTGTCTGTATAGCTTTGCTTCCACCATTTGTCCTAGGGTTCTATGCATCCTTCTTTTTTTTAATTATTATTTTTCATTTTAATTATTTTATTTTACTTTATCTTCTTTCTTTCTGTCCTTCCTTCCTTCCTTTAGACAATGAATCATCCCAAATAGAGGAGGCGGACTTTGAGAGCAAGATTTATGATTTTTTTCCCTTTTCCTCTTTTTGTGAGTGTGTATGTGTATGCTTCTGTGTGAGATTTTGTCTGTATAGCTTTGCTTCCACCATTTGTCCTAGGGTTCTATCAGTCCGTTTTTCGTTTTTTAATTTTTTTCTTTTTTTCTTAATAATTATTATTCTTTATTTTAATAACTTTATTATATTTTATCTTACTTTATTTTATTTTACTTTATCTTCTTTCTTTCTTTTTTTTCCTTCCTTCCTTCCTCCCTCCTTCCCTCCCTTCTTTCCTTTCTTTCTTTCCTTCTTTCCTTCTTTCCTTCTTTCTTTCTTTCTTTCTTTCTTCTTCTACTAATTCTTTCTTTCTACTTTTTCTCCCTTTTATTCTGAGCCGTGTGGATGAAAGGTTCTTGGTGCTGCAGCCAGGAGTCAGTGCTGTGCCTCTGAGGTGGGAGAGCCAACTTCAGAACACTGGTCCACAAGAGGCCTCCCAGCTACACATAATATCAAATGGCGAAAATCTCCCAGAGATCTCCATCTCAACACCAGCACCCAGCTTCACTCAAGGACCAGCAAGCTACAGTGCTGGACATCCTATGCCAAACAGCTAGCAAGACAGGAACACAACCCCACCCATTAGCAGAGAGGCTGCCTAAAATCATAATAAGTCCACAGACACACCAAAACACACCACCAGACGTGGACCTGCCCACCAGAAAGACAAGATCCAGCCTCATCCACCAGAACACAGGCACTAGTCCCCTCCACAACCCACTGAACCAACCATAGCCACTGGGGACAGACACCAAAAACAACGGGAACTACGAACCTGCAGCCTGCAAAACGGAGACCCCAACACAGTGGGATAAGCAAAATGAGAAGACAGAAAAACACACAGCAGATGAAGGAGCAAGATAAAAACCCACCAGACCTAACAAATGAAGAGGAAATAGGCAGTCTACCTGAAAAAGAATTCAGAATAATGATAGTAAAGATGATCCAAAATCTTGGAAATAGAATAGACAAAATGCAAGAAACATTTAACAAGGACCTAGAAGAACTAAAGATGAAACAAACAACGATGAACAACACAATAAATGAAATTAAAAATACTCAAGATGGGACCAATAGCAGAATAACTGAGTCAGAAGAACGGATAAGTGACCTGGAAATAAAATAGTGGAAATAACTACTGCAGAGCAGAATAAGGAAGAAAGAATGAAAAGAACTGAGGACAGTCTCACAGACCTCTGGGACAACAGTAAACGCACCAACATTCGAATTATAGGGGTTCCAGAAGAAGAAGAGAAAAAGAAAGGGACTGAGAAAATATTTGAAGAGATTATAGTTGCAAACTTCCCTAATATGGGAAAGGAAATAGTTAATCAAGTCCAGGAAGCACAGAGAGTCCCATACAGAATAAATTCAAAGAGAAACATGCCAAGACACATGTTAATCACACTGTCAAAAATTAAATACAAAGAAAACATATTAAAAGCAGCAAGGGAAAAACAACAAATAACACACAAGGGAATCCCCATAAGGTTAGCAGCTGATCTTTCAGCAGAAACTCTGCAAGCCAGAAGGGACTGGCAGGACATATTTAAAGTGATAAAGGAGAAAAACCTGCAACCAAGATTACTCTACCCAGGAAGGATCTCATTCAGATTTGATGGAGAAATTAAAACCTTTACAGACAAGCAAAAGCTGAGAGAGTTCAGCACCACCAAACCAGCTTTACAACTGCTAAAGGAACTTCTCTAGGCAATAAACACAAGAGAAGGAGAAGACCTACAATAATGAACCCAAAACAATTAAGAAAATGGGAAGAGGAACATACATATTGATAATTACCTTAAATGTAAATGTATTAAATGCTCCAGCCAAAAGACACAGACTGGCTGAATGGATACAAAAACAAGACCCATATATTTGCTGTCTACAAGAGACCCACTTCAGACCTAGAGACACATGCAGACTGAAAGTTAAGGGGATGGAAAAAGATATCTCATGCAAATGGAAACCAAAAGAAAGCTGGAATAGCAATTCTCATATAAGAAAAAATAGAATTTAAAATAAAGACTATTACAAGAGACAAAGAAGGACACTACATAATGATCAAGGGATTGATCCAAGAAGATATAACAATTGTAAATATTTATGCACCCAACACAGGAGCACCTCAAAACATAAGGCAAATACTAACAGCCATAAAAGGGGAAATCGACAGTAAAACAGTAATAATAGGGGACTTTAACACCCCACTTTCACCAATGGACAGATCATCCAAAATGAAAATAAATAAGGAAACACAAGCTTTAAATGATACATTAAACAAGATGGACTTAATTGATATTTATAGGACATTCCATCCAAAAACAACAGAATACACATTTTTCTCAAGTGCTCATGGAACATTCTCCAGGATAGATCATATCTTGGGTTACAAATCAAGCCTTGGTAAATTTAAGAAAATTGAAATTGTATCAAGTATCTTTTCTGACCACAACGCTATGAGACTAGATATCAATTACAGGAAAAGATCTGTAGAAAACACAAACACATGGAGGCTAAACAATACACACTTAATAACGAAGTGATCACTGAAGAAATCAAAGAGGAAATCAAAAAATACATAGAAACAAATGACAATGGAGACACGACAACCCAAAACCTATGGGATGCAGCAAAGGCAATTCTAAGAGGGAAGTTTATAGCAATACAATCCTACCTTAAGAAACAGGAAACATCTTGAATAAACAACCTAACCTTGCACCTAAAGCAATTAGAGAAAGAAGAACAAAAAATCCCCAAAGTTAGCAGAAGGAAAGAAATCATAAAACTCAGATCAGAAATAAATGAAAAAGAAATGAAGGAAACGATAGCAAAGATCAATAACACTAAAAGCTGGTTCTTTGAGAAGATAAACAAAATTGATAAACCATTAGCCAGACTCATCAAGAAAAAAAGGGAGAAGACTCAAATCAATAGAATTAGAAATGAAAAAGGAGAAGTAACAACTGAAATACAGCAGAGCAGAAATAAAAAAGATCATGAGAGATTACTACAAGCAACTCTATGCCAATAAAATGGACAACCTGGAAGAAATGGACAAATTCTTAGAAATGCACAATGTGCCAAGACTGAATCAGGAAGATATAGAAAATATGAACAGACCAATCACAAGTACTGAAATTGAAACTGTGATTAAAAATCTTCCAATGAACAAAAGCCCAGGACCAGATGGCTTCACAGGCGAATTTTATCAAACATTTAGAGAAGAACTAACACCTATCCTTCTCAAACTCTTCCAAAATATAGCAGAAGGAGGAACACTCCCAAACTCAATCTACGAGGCCTCCATCACCCTGATACCAAAACCAGACAAGGATGTCACAAAGAAAGAAAACTACAGGCCAATATCACTGATGAACATAGATGCAAAAATCCTCAACAAAATACTAGCAAACAGAATCCAACAGCACATAAAACGGATCATACACCATGATCAAGTGGGGTTTATTCCAGGAATGCAAGGATTCTTCAATATATGCAAATCAATCAACGTGATATACCATATTAACAAATTGAAGGAGAAAAACCATATGATCATCTCAATAGATGCAGAGAAAGCTTTCGATAAAATTCCACACCAATTTATGATAAAAACCCTGCAGAAAGTAGGCATAGAGGGAACTTTCCTCAACATAATAAAGGCCATATATGACAAACCCACAGCCAACATCATCCTCAATGGTGAAAAACTGAAAGCATTTCCACTAAGATCAGGAACAAGACAAGGTTGCCCACTCTCACCACTTATTCAACATAGTTTTGGAAGTTTTAGCCACAGCAATCAGAGAAGAAAAGGAAATAAAAGGAATCCAAATCAGAAAAGAAGAAGTAAAGCTGTCACTGTTTGCAGATGACATGATAGTATACATAGAGAATCCTAAAGATGCTACCAGAAAACTACTAGAGCTAATCAATGAATTTGGTAAAGTAGCAGGATACAAAATTAATGCATAGAAATCTCTGGCATTCCTATACACTAATGATGAAAAATCTGAAAGTGAAATCAAGAAAACACTCCCATTTACGATTGCAACAAAAAGAATAAAATATCTAGGAATAAACCTACCTAAGGAGACAAAAGACCTGTATGCAGAAAACTATAAGACACTGATGAAAGAAATTAAAGATGATACAAATAGATGGAGAGATATACCATGTTCTTGGATTGGAAGAATCAACATTGTGAAAATGACTCTACTACCCAAAGCAATCTACAGATTCAATGCAATCCCTGTCAAACTACCACTGGCATTTTTCACAGAACTAGAACAAAAAATTTCACAATTTGTATGGAAACACAAAAGACCCCGAATAGCCAAAGCAATCTTGAGAATGAAGAACGGAGCTGGAGGAATCAGGCTCCCTGACTTCAGACTGTACTACAAAGCTACAGTAATCAAGACAGTATGGTACTGGCACAAAAACAGAAAGATAGATCAATGGAACAAGAAAGAAAGCCCAGAGATAAACCCACGCATATATGGTCACCTTATCTTTGATAAAGGAGGCAGGAATGTACAGTGGAGAAAAGACAGCCTCTTCAATAAGTGGTGCTGGGAAAACTGGACAGGTACATGTACAAGTATGAGATTAGATCACTCCCTAACACCATAGACAAAAATAAGCTCAAAATGGATTAAAGACCTAAATGTAAGGCCAGAAACTATCAAACTGTTATAGGAAAACATAGGGAGAACACTCTATGACATAAATCATAGCAAGATCCTTTTTGACCCACCTCCTAGAGAAATGGAAATAAAAACAAAAATAAACAAATGGGACCTAATGAAACTTCAAAGCTTTTGCACAACAAAGGAAACCATAAACAAGACCAAAAGACAACCCTCAGAATGGGAGAAAATATTTGCAAATGAAGCAACTGACAAAGGATTAATCTCCAAAATTTATAAGCAGCTCATGCAGCTCAATAACAAAAAAACAAACAACCCAATCCAAAAATGGGCAGAAGACCTAAATAGACATTTCTCTAAAGAAGATATGCAGACTGCCAACAAACACATGAAAGAATGCTCAACATCATTAATCATTAGAGAAATGCAAATCAAAACTACAATGAGATATCATCTGACACCAGTCAGAATGGCCATCATCAAAAAATCTACAAACAATAAATGCTGGAGAGGGTGTGGAGAAAAGGGAACCCTCTTGCACTGTTGGTGGGAATGTAAATTGATACAGCCACTGTGGAGAACAGTATGGAAGTTCCTTAAAAAACTACAAATAGAACTACCATATGACCCAGCAATCCCACTACTGGGCATATACCCTGAGATAACCATAATTCAAAAAGAGTCATGTACCAAAATGTTCATTGCAGCTCTATTTACAATAGCCCGGAGATGGAAAGAACCTAAGTGTCCATCATTGGATGAATGGATAAAGAAGATGTGGCACAGATATACAATGGAATATTACTCAGCCATAAAAAGAAACAACATTGAGCTATTTGTAATGAGGTGGATAGACCTAGAGTCTGTCATACAGAGTGAAGTAAGTCAGAAAGAGAAAGACAAATACCATATGCTAACACATATATATGGAGTTTATGGAATTTAAGAAAAAAAACATGTTATGAAGAACCTAGGGATAAGACAGGAATAAAGACACAGACCTACTAGAGAATGGACTTGAGGATATGGGGAGGGGGAAGGGTAAGCTGTGACAAAGCGAGAGAGAGGCATGGACATATATACACTACCAAACGTAAGGTAGATATGTAGTGGGAAGCAGCCGCATAGCACAGGGAGATCAGCTCGGTGCTTTGTGACTGCCTGGAGGGGTGGGATAGCGAGGGTGGGAGGGAGGGAGACACAAGAGGGAAGAGATATGGGAACATATGTATATGTATAACTGATTCACTTTGTTATAAAGCAGAAACTAACACACCATTGTAAAGCAATTATACTCCAATAAAGATGTAAAAAAAAAAAAAGATTCAATGCAATCCCCACCAAAATTTCAATAGCATTTTTTACATAAATAGAAAAAAACAGTAATAAAATTTT
The DNA here is from genome assembly GCF_011762595.2 of Tursiops truncatus. Classification (NCBI taxonomy): domain Eukaryota; kingdom Metazoa; phylum Chordata; class Mammalia; order Artiodactyla; family Delphinidae; genus Tursiops; species Tursiops truncatus. The sequence continues at coordinate 35,662,341 of NC_047035.1, read as the reverse complement.
TATGCACCCAAAAAAGACTGCAAATAACCAAAGCAATCTTGAGAAAGAAGAACAAAGCTGGAGGCATCACACTCCTTGATTTCAAACTATACTACAAAGCTATAGTAATCAAAATAGTATAAATGGCATTTTAAAAAAGAGCCCTGAAATAAACTCACACATATACATGTGACTAATATTTGACAATGGAGCCAAGACTACTCAATGGGGAAAATACAGTCTCTTCAATAAGTAGTATTGAGAAAACTGAATATCCACATGCAAAAGAATGAAACTAGACCTCTGTCTTACATCACTCACAAAAATTAACTTAAAATAGATTAAAGACTAATATGTAAGACCTGAAACTGTAAAACTCCTAGAAGAAAACAAGGGGGTGACCTTGACACTGGTCTTGGCAATGATATTTTTGGGTACAACACCAAAGGCACAAGCAATAAAAGCAAAAATAAACAAAAGGGCTACATCAAACTAAAAATCTTCTGCACAGCAAATGAAATGATTAGCAAAATGAAAAGGCAACCTACAGAATGGGAGAAAATATCTGCAAACCCTATATCTGATAAGGGATTAATATTCAAAATATGTAATGAACTCATTCAACTCAAGCAAAAAAATATATATAATACATATATATAACCCAATTCAAAATGGGCAAAGGACCCAAATAGACAATTTCCAAAGAAGATATACAAATGGCCAGCAAGTACATGAAAAGGTGCTAAACATTACTAATCATTGGGGAAATGCAAATCAAAACCACAATGAGATATCAACTCACATCTGTTAGAAGGGCTATTATCAAAAAGACAAGAGGTAAGTGCTGGTGAAAAAGGAACACTTGTGCACTGTTGGTGGAAATGTAAATTGGTACAGCCACTATGGAAAATAGTAAGGAAGTTCCTCAAAAAATTAAAAATGGAACTACATATGATCCAGCAATCCCACCTTTGGGTATATATCCAAAGGAAATAAAATCATTATCTCAGAGACATAGCTGTACTTCCATGTTCTTTGCAGCATTATTTACAATAGTCAGGACATGGAAACAACCTAACCGTTTGTCACAGGTGAATGGATAAAGAAGTTGTGAGATATAAATATACATACACACACACACACACACACACACACACATACACACACACTGGAATATTATTCAACCATAAAAATTAAGGAAATTCCACCATTTACAGCAACATGGATAAACTCTGAATGCGCTATGCTAAATGAAATAAGTCATATGGAGAAAGGCAAATACTGTATGATCTCACTTACATATGGAATCTAAAAAAGCAAAACTCATAGACACAGAGAGTTTATTGGTGTTTATAGGAGAAGGGTGGGGGATGAGTGAAGGTGGTCAAAGAGTATAAATTTCCAGTTATAAGAGGAATAAGTTTTGGGGGTCTAATGTACAGCATGATGACTATAGTTAACAATACAGTATTGTATACTTGAAATTTGCTAAGAGAGTTAATTTAAAAAGTTACTTTATACATACACACACACACACACACACACACACACACACACAAAAGAGTAGCCATATAAAGTGATGGATGTGTTAACTAGCCTTATTGTAGTAATCGTTTTGCAATACATATGTATATTCTATCATCATGTACACCTTAAACTTACATAATGTTGTATGATATTTATATCTCAATAAAACTGGGGAAAATTTTTCTGTGTTATTCCATATTGATATAGGGCTGGCTGTAGCTTTATTATTTTTCCTGAACCATTCTATCATATAGTAATATATTTCTGGACATTGGAAGGGTCTGATTCATATATAGTTAACTACTATCTATATTTCTCTTTCTGTGACTCCCTCCTCACTTGTTCTCCTGCTCTCACTTGCCATTGGCTGGTTCCCTTTTGGTCTCTTCCTTAGACACCCCTAGCCCACCCCGCTCCAGACTCAGCACTGAGCATCCGTATCTTCATCTTAAATTCCCAGGGTCTAACACAGTGCCTAAACTGCAGAAAGCCTTCAATAAATGTCTGGTGGAAGGCAGAGGGGAACCTCATGGTTATATGAACTTCAGTGGCAGCTGGAAGATTGTTTTCCCCTTAACATACATACAAATAATTCCCCAGTGTAGTTATCCTCAAACTCCACCATCACAGAAACATGCGTTTTTTAATGGCCTGTTGTTTGAGATCTTTATTAATAATAAAATGCAAGAAGGTCAGAAGCCATGACAGAAGCAACAAATCAGCGTGGTTTCACTCATGGCTGCCTTACCTCTAATGAATTAAACTAGGCAGACAACTGGGAGAGAACTATGAGGCTGGATTCAATTCACAATAGTCCAAACAAATGCTTGAGATTGTGTTTGCTGGGCACCGGGAATGTAGGAATAGGCCAGCTGAAGTCTAGAGGCAGGTCCAAGTAGAATAACAGGCAGGAGGGAGCAGCCTCAATGTGGGGAGTGGGGTCTTCCTAGAAAGTCGTTAGAGCTTCCAATGACACTAAGTATGCAAAAGGCTTGGTGAACTAAAAAGCCTTAAGCAAATCTTGGGGGTTATTATTATTGTAGAGAGAAAATGTTTGTGAACTTCTGGAGAAATTATCACCCCATCCAGGATTCAGGTGGGGCTGGCCCCGATCAGCTATGGCTGGAGGGAAAGCAAGGACCCCAAGTTGTCTCTGAGAGGCTTCAGACTTTGTGCTCATCTAAGCTGCCACCCGCCTGACGGAAACAGATTTCATGTATAATTCACATCATGGAGAGCGATCACAACAAATACCACAAGTGCTCTCAGGGATCGTAAGTCAATTGGGTTGTGCTCCCTTAGCCCTGGTTAGCTTCCCCTCAGAAACCTGAGCACTAAGCAGGTGAATCTTCCACAGTCCATCCCCCACCTCCCCTTTCTTTTTAAAGACACCTGAAAGAGCAATGAGCCAGAAATCAGTCCTTCAGGGCCCAAGGAGTGCTCTGCTTTCAAATGCTTAACCAGCACACCAGGGTGATGAGGAAACAGAAGGCGTAAAACTGCTTCCCCAAGCAGAGCTGCTCTAGGAATTCTCTCAGCTCCACGGCTCCCTCCCTCACAGTTCTTAGCTAGTTTTTTAAAGACAAAGACTAAACAGACAGACGATTCCTTAACACCCAATGCTTTATTTGTTCAACATGAATATGGGAGTTTAGCATAGACAGAGGGAATTAAAGAGGTTTGCATTTGTAGTCTTCCAGTGGATGGATACAATTTGAGCTCAAAAAGAGTGAGGGAGAAAGACCGCAAAAGAAAACAGGAGAGGTTCAACCCTCCAATAATTGGTCTTTGCCCAGATATGTGCTCAAGATGTTCTCAATAGGAATTTTAAATATTGGATACTGACAAATTAGTAAAGATCCTTTACTCCTCGCCTACAAAAATCGCATCCACATTGCCACAGCCTCTCCCTAAAGGACCACTAAAGACCACACACATCTTAGTGGAAGAAGGGACCACCCAAAGAAAGAGGTTAAAAAGACTTGTTTGGAGATAAAAGATGACAAACGGTTTGGCAAGGATGACAGCCAAGGTCCCTTTCTCACACTGTATATTCTTCTATAAGCTTGTCCTTGTCCTCTCACTGTGCCCCTCTATCACTGATGTTGTGGTCATCTGACCAAAGAAAGCCCAAGCACCTTTGTTTGGTTTTCAAGTGCCTCCTTGGGCAGATCCTGCACTGACTTTTCTAGCCTTTTCTCACATGGACCCTGGAACCACACTGCCTGGTGCTAAATCTTGCGTCTGCTACTTACTAGTGGTGACCTTGGAAAGTCAGTGGGGTTTCTGTGCCTCAGGATAATATAATATTTCACAAGTGCTGTCTTGACCCAGTTTTGAGATGATGGCTAAAAAAGCTCTCAATCCCCTTTTGCAGCATTCTGCTAAACCCACACTCCAACTGTTTCCCTTATGGGGCTCTAACATTCCTGGGCTATAACATACATACCACAACTGCCAGAGGCCTGACACCAAACTTCAAAGGACGGCGCCTTCTTCCTTGCACTTGCAGAATCATGAAAAAATATCCAATCCACAAGAAGCCTGGGAAACCTAGCTAACCCCACCTGCTTATCATACACATTAGCCATCTCCTACAGTTCCAGGTGTCACTCTTTCCCCTGGAGTGACCCCTTGTTGCTCTTGTGGCTCTGTGTGGCAGACTTTTCTCTTTGGGAGCTGTGAGTAATAAAACATTCTGCCTTCCATCTATTCACGGATCACGGTCTTGCATCCTGCCATTATCTGAACGTAACAAATGTTAAAATAAGATAACTCAGTTTCCTCACCTGTAAAATGAGGATACTAATTATTATTGGTTGTAACTACCTCACAGCAATGTCACAAGAATTAAAGGGGTTATTATTGCTAAAGCCCTTAGAAGCTATACTAGCATGTTATATAAAGAAAAGAAAAGAAGTCATCAAATCTAACTACGGGAGGCTGCATGGACTTAGTATGCATATTCCATCTCTGCTGCTTCCTCCAAGATTACTGTTTTTCCTATCCATGCTTTTTTCTGTCCAAATCCTTCCTATTCCTTAAGTTCCAGTTTAAATGCCATATCTTTAGGTCAACTGGGTTGTATTTCTTTTGCTCTGATTAGCTCCTTCTCAGAAACCTGAGCTCCAGGCTGGTGAGTCTCCAGCAATCCTCCCTTAACTTCTTTTTAAAGATATTTTAAGGAGTAATTGCGCCAACAACGATGATCCTTGATTTCGACAACAGAAGTCACCTGCCCCTCTATTTAACTCTCATAGCACCTAATTCTCGGTTACATAAAATCATGGACCTTTGAAGCTGAAAGAAAGCCAAAGGTCAGCGCATTCAAGTGGAAGCCTATCTACAACATCCCAGGGCATGGCCCGCCAGCCTCTGCTCAAGAACTACAGACATTCAATCCACTCTTGTAGCTCTGACCTTGGAAGAAGGCTGGTGCTGCAGAAAGTCGCCCAGTGCCACTAAAGCTTTTCTCTTCTCCTTACCCAAATCCTGGTTCTACCTTCACTCAATAAAATTCTAGAGTAGAGACTGCAAAATGGCAGCTTACAGGGCCAAATCTGTGTTTTGTTTATCCTTTGTAGCGATTTTCCTCTACATAGTGTTTTTTTAATTTGTAAAATTAACTGCCAACATAAAAAAATTGAGAGGTTTCATGTAAACTTCTGTATTTCTGATTCCTCTTTAAAAACTGAAGGATATGATTATGTTGAACCTGTAATTTCAGGAGACAATTATCACCTGGGGTGGAGTAGGGGCTGCCCCTAAGAAGGGCCATGTGCCCTCCACAGTTCTCACCCAACCCTATAGCTTCCCTGACCCAGGGTACTTCTGCTCGGCTATGTCACCTAATTGTTTCTTATGAACACTTGAGTTTGAAACGTTTGCCCTTGAGAGTCTGGCTAGTACATACCACATCTACTTGCACACTCAAATCCAAAACATAACTCAGGGAATACATGTGAGAGGAGCATGTTTCTTCCTCCTTTGTTGCTAAAAAAATTTCCATTCAAAATGGAGAAAACCACAGAGACACTGTTGAAACCCTCAATTTCTAGGAACTGGGGAGAATATTTTGATGGAGCCATAAACAACAACCCAGGAATACCCACATCCTGCCCAGACAATCATCCTAGACCTTCATCCTACCCTGTCCTGCCCCTCCTAAGGGAGCTCTGCACAACCACACAGTGTTAAGCAGAAAACTAGGACAATGGGATTAGAGATGTAGGCTGGGTGGGAATTGTATCAAAAATCTCATCCTCATGTTGTTTTCTATCTGGGTTACAATTAAACAAATATAATAAATTTTCTGCTTTAGCCAGAAACACTTCCAGATTTAGCTTTCTGGAACAGACACTAACTGCATTAGAAAGATGGGAATGTAATTTGGAGAGGGAAAGAAAAAAAGATTTGAACTCAGAGGGAAAAAAATAAACTATTCACAAACTTAAAATGGGGGTTGGGAGAAACCAGTGACTTCACAAAGGCACCTAGAAGCTACCTCCAGTGGCAAAGTGCCCCTCACAGAACCCCAGTGCATTTCCTTGGAACCCCAGGGTTCTAGAAGAAATGTTTGTGAAATGCTGCACTATCAGTTAAAACAGCAATGGCAGCAGTTGTCCTGAGTGAGGCCAAAGCATCTGACAAGAATTAGACACCCAAGCAAAGCAGCTGAGAGCAGTTGAGGAGAATAACCCTGCTGTATCAGACACACGCTTCCAATATTCCATTGCTACAAATGCCACCTACAGATCTGAATGCAAATACTGATGCCTTGACTTACTCAATGGAGCAAATAACTTCTCTGAGCCTTGGTTTCCTCATTTATAATAATATTACCTACCCGAGAGGGCAACTATGAAGATCAAATGAGGAAAGCGCTTAAATGTTCTATCTGGCCACCAGCTCTCAATAAATCTTGGCTAGTAATTATAATTATTATTGCTAGTGTTAGCAGGAACTGTAGCATGTTTGGATTAAAGAGAGTAACTTGTTGCTTATCTTGTGGTTTAAAGCCATATTTTCATCTATTCTCTGCTTTAACAATCCACAATCATAATGTCAGGGTCTCTCTCTTTTTGTCCCCTGACCTTTCCCTAAACTGACCGACAAATGTGGAAGTGTCTACTCTTGATGGTTCATGATTTTTGTTTCAGCCACGAGTTTGCTATCTGAGAGATGAGCTTCTGCTTTTAAATCTGGGGGTGGGGTGGGGAAAAAAAGGTAGGAGATGAAGCCCCTTATACTGTCTTATGTCTTTTGAAGTTTCTTTTCTGAAGTCATTTAAACTCTTTGACTCTATCTCTCCAAGCACACATGAGAAACAATATGGGATATTCTAGTCTGGCTTAACAATAAAGAACTTTTTCGAGGCCAGCTACAAGCACTGCTACTCCTTAATGTGATGCCTGCACTGCATTTTCAGTGCCTGTCCTGTTAAACAAAACTTTTGAGCACCAGTCTTAAAAAGCATATCCTTGCTCTTCAGTGGGGTTCTGTTGTTATAGTTCACTGAGAACAGAAACCCGTAGGATATTATAGAATCATGTTTGGGGATCTGGAAATGATCTGGGAGACTGCAGATTTAATAGTTTTTAAAAAGTAAGGCCCAGAAAGATCATAGAAAATAAGATCATATGTCTTATCAGAGGCAAAGCCAAGACTAGAACCAAATCTCCTTAGTTTGGGTTCAGGGCTCTTTCCATTACCCCCATTCAGATAGAGAATGGTCAGGATTTCCTATTTTCCCCAAACACGCATTTACTCCCAGTTTGCTCCTGGGCACCTCGGAGGCAACCCTTGGCCATCACTGTCCGCCCCAGCTCTGTGGCGCTGACAGCTGCCCAGTGACATCCTGCAGCTCCTATTTTCCCATCGCTACACTGGTGCTGACATTTTCCAGAGAGCCACAGTTCTCTAGCCCCACATTCTTTGTCCAAATGGAAATGGAAATCTGTAATTTTGGCTCCTAAAAGAAAGGTTAAAAGCCCTGAGGTTTATTTTCCCTGGTCTCTTCAGGGTGCTAATCAGCAGACAGCCTTTGAACTGCAGCGTCTGGATCCCTGCAGGCCTCTGCCACCTGCTGTGGCTATAGATATTTTTAAGTAAAGAAAAAAGCTACCTGGGGCTTCCCTGGTGGCACAGTGGTTGAGAATCTGCCTGCTAATGCAGGGGACACGGGTTCGAGTCCTGGTCTGGGGGGATCCCATATGCCACGGAGCAACTAGGCCCGTGAGCCACAACTACTGAGCCTGCGCGTCTGGAGCCTGTGCTCCACAGCAAGAGAGGCCGCGACAGTCAGAGGCCCGCGCACCGCGATGAAGAGTGGTCCCCGCTTGCCGCAACTAGAGAAAGACCTCGCACAGAAACGAAGACCCAACACAGCAAAAATAAATAAATAAAATTACTAAACTCCTACCCCCAACATCTTCTTAAAAAAAAAAAAAGAAAAGAAAAGGAAAGAAAAAAGCTACCTGGTTTTGCATCTAAAAAGTTGGAATTCCCAGAAATGGGGAGTCTGTTTCCTGAGGAGACTGTCCTCCTGATCGCATTCTGTGAGGAAATGATGAGGCTCTCTCGCTGAGAGCAAGAGGAAGGACCAGAAAAGGGAGAGGGGCTAAAAAAACAAAACAAAACAAAATAAAACTGAGAAATTGATCCTAAGACAAGAAAAGGCACAGGAAAAAGGAGACGAGGAAAACAGCCATATCAAAAGAGGAAGAAATGAGAAAGCTGAAAAGTAAAAGTGGGAGCTGGTGAGGCTCACATAGCAGAAAGAGCATCAAGGACAAAGATGACGGCTCTTCCATAGAAAGGACCATTGGTCTCTAACACAATGGGTCTGAAGTATAGCAGAATATGCCACCCCCAAATATGCCACTTCGGCATAAGGATCATCTTGAGTGAAGGCAGTTGAGAAGAAGCAGATACAAGAAAAGCTCTCTGTCCTCCCCCTATTTGTCTAAAAGCAAGACACTCCCCCCACCACCCCGTCCCAGCCAGGAGGGACAAAAGTTAATCGCCAGAGACAATATACACACAATCTACACACAATCACCAGAGGAATCTACACACAAACCATGCTAATACTAGCCCTTATCTTCCATTAGTTTCTCCACATATTTGCCTTCCCACAATTTGCCACTCTACAAACTCAAAGTCCTTTTCCTTTGCCTTGTCACTTTACTAAAAATTTACTGTTCTTTTGTTAAGATATTATATAAGCCCAAGTTCTAACGACCCCTTTGAGTTTACTCATTGCTAAGTGTTCACTTGTATTCAATCAATTCAGATGCTAGTAAACTACTGTTTGCTTTCTCTTGTTAATCAGTCTTTTGTCAGTCTAATTTATAAGGCCCCAGTCAATGACCCTAACATGGTGCTATAGACAATGTTTGTGTCCCCACAAAATTCATATGTTGAAATCTAGCCCCCATTATGATGGTATTAGGAGGTGGGGCCTTGGGGAGGTGATTAGAACATGAGAATAGAGCCCTCATGAATGGGGTTAATGCCCTGATAAAAGAGACCCTAGAAAGCTTCCCCCACCTATTCTGCCAAGTGAGGACACAGCAAAAAGATGACCATCACCAGACACTGAATCTTCTGGTGCCCCAATCTTGGACTTCCCAGCTTCTAGAACTGTGAGAAATTTCTGTTGTTTATAATCCACCCAGTCTATGGTATTCTGTTATAGCAGTCTGAATGAACTGAGACAGGTGGATAGAGAGAAAAAGAATTTTTCTTCTCCTATAGGTCACACCAGCCAGGGATAGTGGTCCAGCCTTAAAGACAGAAAGGAGCTGCACATCTAGACTTCCATGGTTTGACAATTCTTATTACTTCCCCAAGTGAGGTGGGAATGGACGCTGCAAGAGGTGGGGTTAGATATCTAGATATTGAAATAATAACACTCAGTAAATCATAGTTAAAATTCCATCTAAATGTCAAATGTCATTTGGGACATTTTGGGGATATTAGGCTAATGCTACTGAAACCAGTTCCCAAGGAGGATCTAACTCTCTGAACACCTGACCCAATCATAGCTGGCAGAGGCTCACATGTCTGAGCCTGTTTCCCTCTTGAAAAGAATAGAAAATCTAAGAGAAAAAGTGTAAAAGAATAACCCTCCTGGATCAAACACAACACTTCAAATATTCCATTGCTACAAATGCCACCTACATCACAAAAGCCTCTGTCAGATTTTCAAATTCAATGTTCACTCCTAAAGAAAATAAGAATGAAGGAAAAAAATTCATTCCATGTAACAGCTCAACTTCTTGGGCCTTTCTTTCTGAACAACTCTGCATGCCTGAGGAATTTTTTGAACTTGGAACTTTGGTTCATAATCCTCCCAGTAGCAGGTTGAGTTTTTATATTTAAGCTCAATGTTTTCTAGTCTTACTATTACATTTGTACTTAGCTGCATATAATTAATTAAATGTCTTTAAAGTCTTAAGTAAAAGTTTATGTATAGCATTAAGTGAAGACACTCTTTTTAGGATCCCCATGTGAAACTATGGATAAAGGATTAGGTATAGTATGGCAGATATAGACTGACTGGCCCCAAACCACTGGGTACCTCTTTCCCCTTGTTTTCCTCAGCTATAGAATGCAAAAGCCAGAGCACTTACCTCCCCAGTCTCCCTTACAGCTAGGGGTAGCCATATGATCCCTGAGGAGGTGTTCCCTTTCCAAATATGAAGAGAAACTCTCAAAAGAAGAAGGATTAGGGCTCTTCCCCCTTCTTCCTGCCTGGAATTCAGAAAGAGCTTCCTGGAGGCATAGAATCCATCTTGAAACCACATGGATGAAACTAAGAATGGAAAGCAGGAGATAGAAGGAGACAGGTGTATTGCCCTTAAAAAGCACTGCTCTAGGGCTTCCCTGGTGGCGCAGTGGTTGAGAGTCCGCCTGCTGATGCAGGGGACACAGGTTCGTGCCCGGTCCGGGAAGATCCCACATGCCGCGGAGCGGCTAGGCCCGTGAGCCATGACCAATGAGCCTGCGCGTCCGGAGCCTGTGCCCCGCAACGGGAGAGGCCACAGCAGTGGGAGGCCCGCGTACCGCAAAAAAAAAAAAAAAGCACTGCTCTAGCCGAGGGCTGCTTATCTCCAGGTTTCTTGGGACATGAGAAAAATAAAAACCTTGCTGATTTAAGCCACTGTTGGGTAAAGGAAAAAGTCTGAAAGCCTTTAAAATGGACCACTTGTCTTCAAAGGAAAGTTAGGCATTGACTAATGCACTCTTCCAGGTTGTCTGATTCTATGGGGTCTCTGCAGTTTTCAATGTTGTTGAAGTATTTTACAACTCTGTAAATTATATGGACCTGACAGCAAGGCAAATGATTCTTGCCCATAAACATGCAAATGAATTTTGTCTGGCAGAGGTGCAGCTGATCTCCCACAGTTCTGCTCTACTAAGCCAATGCAGTTTAGTATTCCTGATTGCTTATATATGTCTCTGTTCTCTGGATTACCCTTTGAATTGGTTGTAATATCTTACTGGTTGCCTCTTTAATTAATGAGTTAAATAAAATCATTGGCATGTGTTCATTCTATATTTGTATGGATATCATAACTTTACCTTTTTAAAAAAGATATATTCTTTAACAAGGGTCCTCTATTACTTGCAGTCTTACTAAAGTAATCTTAACTGACACATATACCTAGCATGACTACATATCCAAGTAAATTGGTACCCAGATGAGAGCTGAAGCCACCACCTCCAATACAGAAAAGCAGAGCAGGAAAACTCATTCTAGCAGACTGATCAAACCAGTGTCATCCAGACTTACCACACATGGCCATCTTCCTAGTCAACATCCTCCACAGCAGAGAACGAGCAGGGACAGTCTCAAAAAGAGCTGACTTCGCTTACAAATTCCTGAGATATTTTGGCAGAAGAGGAAATTGGCTATAAGAAAGTCTGGAAGAGGCTGTGTGGGTTTTACTTCCCTTCTAAGTGCTGACAGTTGAGGGTTTGATTTTGAGATGAGCATGTGCACGCTAAGAGAAGGAAGCATCACTCCTGCTCAATCCACTCTTTCTCTACCCACAGCAAGAGACTCTGTAAAAGAGAAGAAATGTTAATCAGGGTTCAATCTCTTTGGTCTCTGACATAGGGAAACAAGTTCAAGTGCCCTTCTCCTTCTCCTCTGTATTATTTGTCTGACCCTCTATGACCCCCAAATGTGTCTTATCTTTTCTTGCTGGAAATCCCTTGAGGGCTGGAGCAAATCTCTGTGATGGATCTCATAAAGCATCCAGCACACTGGGGGCATTTTATTTGAATTAAAGAGCATACTGGTAATTGGAATAAGATATTAGCTTTTTTTTTTCTCCCAGGGATATCTCTGCAACAGTTCCAGGAGATGGGCTAAGTTCTATCCTAATAAACATGGGGACATTTTGCATGAGACTATGAGACCTTGTCATATTCAACCTAACCCCCACCCTCATCTGACCTCCAGGAGGCTCTGTGAAGAATTGAATTCCATTGTCTGTGTTTGAAGATGTACTCTCTTGTGTATTAACATGTTAAAGGTTAACGCCAGCCCAAAAAGCACTTTCTAGAGACCTGGGTAAACAAGGGACCAGAGTTTGAAAGGGAATATCTTAACATTTGAAAGAGAATATTTTAACAGTAATGCTATTTAAGCCATACTTGATCTAAAGGATAACCAAAAAACTCCCCTGGGAGAAAGAATGCTTAAAAACTGTCCTTCCTTTAGAGATGTGGATTCTGAAGTAATCCTCTACTGGCTGGACCTGAAGTACTTTTTTTGGAAAGTAAATTACGCTTTTAAGATGCTAGTATCACTAATATGTATAAAATGGATAACTAATAAGAACCTGTTGTATAAAAAAAAAATAAAATAAAATTCAAAAAAAAAGATGCTAGTATCTGCGAGTGATGGTAAATGGTCCAGGACAGGGCTGTGGAGTCAGATAGACCCAGGTTATTACATTAAATTAGATAACATGGGGAGCTTGACAGGATGCTTGGCACATAGCACCAATAAATGGTCATTATTGATAGAAGTCTATCTGGCTTATATGACCTTACCTTTGAGGGTTTGTGACCTGGAGTTAGCCAGTGAGGTTAATTAGATGAAAGACAACCTTTTAAAGAGAGGATAGTAAGACCAAAGGCACTGGAATCAGTTTGTGAGAAATAAAATGAGGGCACGGACTTTGTCCTATTTACCCTGTGTCTCCAGACAGGGCCTGGCACATAGAAGGCATCAATAGATACTTGTTGAGTCCAGCAGGAGGTCCAGCTCCCTCCTCAGTACTTCTGGGCTTCAGGGGAAGGTGGGTGCTTCGGTTTTCAAGGTGGTTGTCGTGAGCTCCCTCGGAGCTCCACTCCAGGCACATCCGCTCCTCTCTCTTGAGTCTTGTTCACCAGGTGTGGGCGCATGAACCCTGGCCGCTTTCTCTTCCCATCCCCGTAACATCTCTAACACAAGGCTGGTGTGTGAAGCTCACCTTTTCTCAACAGCACATGAAGATCACTGCACAGTTCAGAAAAACACGCCCCTTGGAAGTCGGATGAACATTACCGTTCCTCGAGCCTCTGACCATTTCTGCCACAGGAGACCCATTTTAAACCAGCTCTCTCCCTCGCTCTCCTTACAAGGGCTCACTGCCCCAGGGGCACAGAAGCCAATACTATGGCGCCGGCTTTTGAGAAAAGAAGGAGCTTTATCTCCAGGTCTACTGGCAAGGAGACAGGAGACAGGACTCAAATCTGTCTCCCTGATCTGGCGTTCGCTCAAACATTTATGACTTAGAGGAGGAGGGCTGGTGTGCAGAAGACCTGGTGGGGCAGATTTCCATTGGAGGGCTTTGGAACGTGGCCATTTATGGTAAGATACGGTAAAGGGGTCTCCGGCAAAAGATCTTCCGGCACGTCGGCCCCTGTGCTTCTGAAAGGATTTGGCTTTCAGGTTCCGGTCGTGTCCTGGTCCTTTGGTTCCGTGTGGGAGGCAGGGTGAGAAACTTTCGTTCCGGTTGTTATTTGAGGTCAAAATTTTCTCCTCTGTGCACGCTTCGCCTGTGTGACTGTTCTGTCTCTAAAAAACAACTCAGTATCTTGTTAGAAACAGTATAGGGCCTGTTTGACCTGGTTCTACGGTTACACGCTGGTGGATCATCAGGTGCTTGGGGCTGGTTCCCCCATCTCCTCTCTCCTTGGAGAAACTGCCGTTTTTTGTTTTTTGTTTTTTTTGCGGTACGCGGCCCTCTCACTGTTGTGGCTTCTCCTGTTGCGGAGCACAGGCTCTGGACACGCAGGCTCAGCGGCCATGGCTCACGGGCCCAGCCGCTCCGCGGCACGTGGGATCCTCCCGGACCGGGGCACGCACCCGTGTCCCCTGCATCGGCAGGCGGACTCTCAACCACTGCGCCACCAGGGAAGCCCAAAACTGCCGTTTTTATCTCCTACACTGACAGCCTGAGGATGGCAGAGTGGGTGGAGGGGCTCAATAATTCTGCTTCGGCATAGCAGGTAAACCCCTTTTGTCAGAATCTCCCTCTTTCAAACTACACCAAAACCTTGTCTTTCAGAACCAAAAAGGACATTAACCTATTTCTGAAAATAATCATCCTCACTTCTTCATCTCCCCTAATATACCCCACTTACCCTTACGCATCCCCCTCACCCAAGTTCACTGGTAAATATTTCAACTCTTTTGCTTCCTTTTTTTTTTTTCTGGTTTTTACTTCCATATCTTTAAACATGATGCTTACACTGCTATTTCTTGCTTTATCAATTTTAGACATTATTAATTGACTTCTGTACCAGTCAGACTCCATAAACCTATGCCAGATAATTTAATAGAGGGAAATTTAATATAGGATATTAGTTAGAAAGTGTTAGAATTGCTGAAAGAGCAAACAGAGATCAGTAACTCCAGCTCCTGCCTCCCCCAGGGCTGGAGGGACCAGGAGAAGGAGGTGTTCCGGGCTGCTTGACAGGAGGGGGAACTACTGGGGCCACCTGACAGATTATGTTAATATTATTAACTGCTGAGTCAGTACTGTAATTACATTTTGTTTCTCATACATTTTTTTTTGTTTTTCCTGAAATAATTGCATTTTTTTGTGATATGCTTAGTTTATTGAATAACTAGTGCCAAGTGTTCCCAAACAGTCTGTGAAAACTCTCTCAATGCTCTCCTCCATTTGGTCCAACACACAGATGGAGTGATTCAGAACGTGCCACTCCAGGATCTGCTGCTTTGGTATATTGATTATTTTGAGCTGAAGGTACTTGAGAAATAACAGAGGCAGGAAAGGGTTCTCTCAGCTCCCCCTTTCTACATAAAAGCAGGTCGTAAAAGTTCCCATGAGAAAGGTGCCCTTCCTATAGCAGGAAGAAAAGAACAATCTCACCACCAGAATGGACCCATGCAAACAAAACTAGTAAAATAATCCTTATCTTTCATTAGTTCCTCCCCCTCACCCATATACCCCAGTCACTGTCCCACAATAGACCGTCCCAAGCCCAAGCCCCTCTGTCTTGTCACATCCCCACAATTTATCCTTCCTTGTATAAAAAAGTATATAAGGTTTATGGCCTATTGGCTTCTTTGGGTCTTCATTTTCCTTTTCAAGACTACCATGTACAAATAAAAATATTAAATAAATTTGTATGTTTTTCTCTTGTTAAACTGTCTTATGTCAGTTTCATTCTTAGGCCAGCCACAGAACCTAGAGGGCAGAAGGAAGTTTTCTCCCCCTACATAGATAAGCCATTGGTTCCCTGTACTTTCCCTGGAGACTCTCCCGCCACCACTGCCCCCCAAGCCCCCAGCCTGCCTGCTCCTGCCTAGGCTGGCTGCTGTGGAGCGGGGAGCAGGGGGCTGGAATATAGCTGTCATGCCAGTATGTCCCATAAGGGAGGCCTCCGTAGCTTTCTCTTTCTTAGTTTACTCCCTTACTGTGCTGAAGCATAAGCTCCACAGAAGACAAAAAGTACAATTTTTGAGTCATGGCTGTCTGAAAACACCTTATCCTATCCTTACACTTGACTGAATTCCAGATTGAAAGTTGTTTCTCTTGCAGTATCTTGAAGGCATCACTCCACCTCCTTGTAACCTTCACTGTTGCTTTTGAGAAATTCAATCCCATTCTGATTTCTGATCCTTTGTACGTGACCTCCTTTTCTCTCTGGAGTCTCTTAGGATTTTCTCTTTATCCCTGGTGTTCTGAAAATTCACAGTAATGTCCTTGATCTAGGTCTTTTTATATTCATTGTGTTGGCCAATGCAAGGATCTTTTCATCCAGACCAGGAATCAGCGAACTTTTTCTGTAAAATGAGATGGCAAATATTTTAGGCTTTGTGAGCCATACAGTTTTTGTCACAACTTCTCAACTGTATCATTGTAGCAAAGCAGCTGTGGACAAATATGTAAATAAATGAGCGTGGCTGTGTTCCAGTAAAACTCTATTTACAAAAAGGTAACAGCATGAATTTGACTCACAGGCTGTTTGCCAGCCCCTGATCTAGACTCTAGATACTCATGACCCTCAGTTCAGGGAGATTTTCTTGTGTTATTTCTTTGATAAAATCCTTCCCTCCATCTTCTCTTTTCTCCCTTTCTAGATCTATTAGTCAGACATTGGCTTTCTTAGATTAATTCTCTAATATCCTTGTCTTTTCTTTTTTGTTGTTTGTTTGTTTGTATTTTGCAGTATGCAGGCCTCTCACTGTTGTGGCCTCTCCCGTTGCAGAGCACAGGCTCCGGATGCACATGCTCCAGATGCGCATGCTCCGGACGCGCAGGCTCAGTGGCCATGGCTCACGGGCCCAGCCGCTCCGCGGCATGTGGGATCTTCCTGGACCGGGGCACGAACCTGTGTCCCCTGCATCGGCAGGCGGACTCTCAACCACTGCGCCACCAGGGAAGCCCTCCTTGTCTTTTCTTATTGTCTGTCTTTTTGTTTTACTTTATAGGAGATTTTTCCCACTATTGAATATTTTTTGTAATTCTATTTTTTAATTTCTTACATCTTTCTTGTTTTTGGATTCTTTTTTAAAACAGTAGCCCACTTCTGTTTTGCAGGTGAAATGTTTTTGTCTTTCTACAAATATTATTGTGGAGGATGTATTTTTACATTTTGTTCTGCTCTGGGTGGTATCTCTGTTTCCTCTGAGCAACCCCTTCCCAACCTTTCTTCCATTTTTTTGGTTTTATTTTGTTTCTCCATCTTTTATGCTGGATGCTTTCTTCAGACTTCTGCTGATCCTTAGCTGTTAATTCATATTTAAAAGTAAGGTGGAGAAAAGTGATGGCAGAATAAAAATTACCAAATAGTCATAACTACCAAAATGTACTTCCTATCAGCTCTTATCAGACCAACCCTCCTCCAGAAGACCACTGTAAACCCTGAACAAAATACAACAAACAATCACCTGAAGGCACTACCGAGTGACCAAAAGTAGCCAGATACTGGAGAAGAGTTGACATTAGGAGGCACTGGGTTATTTCTCATTCTGTACAGCTTCTAGCCTGAGAACAAGTCCCAGTCTGTACTACATGAAGGTCAAAATACTACGAGAAACCCACAAGACTTGCTGGCTTGAATAATCAAACTCCTGGGCAACAACAAAGTGAGGGCCAATCCAAAAAGGAGACAGTCAGAAAAAGGAAACCCCAAATTCTGTCTAGAAACTCTCACCCCATCTCTGGTTGCCCCCTGAACCACAGTGTATCAAGCAGACTTCAAGCAGCTCAGCTAAGGCTAAAGTCTGGAACAAAAATGTCAGCTGCTGCCTACTACAGGGCAGTTTGCAGTTCAAATTCAGACAAGTTAACTTCCTGGCAATTTTTAAAAAATAAATAAATAATTTAAAATAAATAAAAATAGAAGTGATGAGACATTCTGAACGCCCAGGACAGGCTTACCAACTTGCAAGGTTTAAGCGGGGGTCCTCAAACCTCAGGATCTCTAAACATTTCCTGGTCCATTTCCCCAGAGAAGAAGCCACCTCTCCTGCAGGGGTTTAGGCCCTGGCTGCCAGCATCTGCAGGGCAGGGTAGCTGGAGGGAAGACATATAATTGATCCCCATATTTTACCTGTGTGTTACCTCCACCATCTGTGGTTCATGATGTCCTCATAGCCCGAGCCTCTCCAGATTCAATTTCTAAAGAGAGAAGTTGGGAGTGTTAGAGGGGAGAAGTGTGGTTGTCCCCTCTCTGCAGGTGTCGGGAGGGACCCGGGGCTCTAACTGAACCCAGAGAGATTTTCAACCCATGGCCTGGCTCAGCCCATGTCCCAGGCCCCCTGCTGCACTTCTGGGGCCATCAGCTTGCTTCTCCTCAGTGCCCTTCTCTGTGGGCACTGAGGCTGTAGCTTCCCCCTCTCTGGTAGGTAAATCAGTTGCCACTCTTTCATTTATTTTCCATCCTCCGAGAATGTGTTGACATCTTCCCTAGTGTCCCTCATTTCCTCTATCCTGTGGCTTCATCACATTTTATTTTTACTTTGGCAGTCACTTTAGTGAGGTTTCAGGAGGAAGAAGAGCTGATTGCATGAGTTAAACTGCCATGTTTAACTGGAAGGAACTATGATTTGGGAATATGCCCAACAGTTAGCAGCAAACGGTCACAGCATCGGGCAGCCCAGGAGAGGATGTGCCTGGAGTGCTGACAAGCTCAGCCAGCGGCTGCCCTGGAAAGGCAGGTACAGACAGAGAGATTTAAAGACCACCTTCGGAGGTTCACAGTTGTCCTTTATTTCTGTTTGAAGAGGGTAGTATCAGGGCCTGGGGTTTTCAGCTCGAAAGTGTCTGATTTGGAGGAAAAGGAAAAGGAAACATAACCCAGTTCCCTGGTAGGTTGTCAATGGCTAAAAACCAGGAGTGTCCTAATGTTCTAGTTAAACCTGCCCTCCTTTCCTGGCATCCATGTGATTTGTGCTAAGGCCTCTCTCAGGTGACAGCTGCCCCTCTGTTCTCCTAGCAGAGTTTCTGGCTGCTTCCAGACTCCTTTTGAGGAAAGACAAAATAGTGTTTTTCACAGAACATGAAGGGCCACCTTGAGTCCAAGTTTCTTTCCCAATTAAACTGCTAGTGAGGAAAGCCAGACCGCCTCCCTCCCATCTGTACCTTTGGCTGTTCTCACATAACCAGAACAGGAACCAAACCTGCCTCACAGGTGTGTGAAGATGCAGATTCCCCAGGAATTGAGCCTGACATTCCCTGGGCAGCAACCCCAGACAGTGGTACTAGTGTTGGCTGGGTTTTATAGCTGGGGGCGAACTGTCATGCTCACCACTCACCCCTGGGGCCCAGCACAGTGTCTGGCACGTGCAGTAAGAGCTCAATAAAAAATTTTGTAAATATAAAAATGAATGAGGCGAGGTTAAGGACCCAACCAAGTCCACACAGCTAGTACCTGAGGGAAGGGGAATTGGAAGCCAGGGCTGTCTGACTCCCATGCTGAGGTTGGAACCCCAGAGCTGTGTGGACTGGAACAAGGTCCACTAAGAAAGAGCCCTTTACTTGAGCTACTGAAGACCTGCAGGCTCCACCCACATCTGACCCCATCCCAACTTGAGTCTGCCTGGCTGAGCCTCCTCTCTGCTTCCTTAGCTAGCCAATGGTGCAGAGTTTTTCTACAACTTGAGCAGACTGACTGTAGCAAATCAATGTCTTGGATCAAGAGCTGCCACCTTCCATCTGCAGGAAGGCTGCCTTGCAGCAGTAAAGGAAATCAATCCTTCCTGTAGTTACTTTAGCCAGCCTTCAGGGACAATAGCTAAGGCAGCGTCCCCTGCCCAGACTCGGGTGCTTCACCCAGCAGGGCACAGCAAGGGCATCTGACCAGGGGCCTCATGCCAGCTCTCTGGGGCACTTTCTGGAAGAAATAGTGAAACTGGAGGCTGCTGAAGGATGGACAACACCTCCAGTAATGAGCTGTGCCCACTCCAGCCTCTATGCCCACAGCTTGGGCAAGTCTTCCCATACTGACCAATAAACCACTCCACTGGTTCATGCTTCCCCATCAGGGGTGTCTCTCATTCTGTCCTCACTTGGGAGCCAGCAAGAACCTTTCTTTCCTCAGTAACACCATCCTTGTTTTCCATGACAACAAGCAGAAACCCAGTCAGTCCCAAACACCACAGCAGCCTTAGGAAGCTTCTGGAAGTGGGGAGAAAAGCATCAATCGACAGCATCCTTTTCAAAGGAAAGGGCTGGAAATCGGCTTCTCATCAGCATCAAGAAAGATTTTCTGTTTCTTTCCTTTTCTCCTGCTGACAGGCCATGGTCTACCTGCTCCAGGAAAAAGATTTCTTTTTTGCTAATCCCTCATGGCAGGGAGATTGTCCCTCTGCCATTCCAGGAGCCTGGAAAGCCTGAACCTCATTTTGAAAAAGACCCTAATTCCCATGGAGCAAAGGGATCATGTGGTTCAGATATAAAATAGGATTTATAGGGGGAAAACATAAATAGCAAAGCAGCTGAGCACATGTAACCCCTGGGCCTCTCACCATCCCACAATTCAGGCCAAGTGTAGACAGTCTGCATGCTTTGTGGCAAGGTTCCCATCAAAGGGGCCCCATCCCTGGACCTTTGTGTCCATTCTCATTTTATACGCACAACAGTTATTTAATACACGCCTAGCAGGTACCAAATGGATGGGATCTGCACTAAATGGATGGGAGATCCCAGCATAATGTCATTTAAATGTCATGCAAATGTCTGCTACCTTGTATTCCAAATTATCCAGCTTTCCTGGATAATTTCCTTCTCTTCAATTTGAAAAATAAAATGGATTGAGCATCACTCCCTCATTCCACTAAACTCCAAGATTTCTATGTGTTTTTGAAAGGACTCATGTCCTCATGGTCACCTCTCCACCTGGTTTCCCCTCCCCA
This sequence comes from Tursiops truncatus, assembly GCF_011762595.2. Classification (NCBI taxonomy): domain Eukaryota; kingdom Metazoa; phylum Chordata; class Mammalia; order Artiodactyla; family Delphinidae; genus Tursiops; species Tursiops truncatus. The sequence continues at coordinate 35,641,943 of NC_047035.1, read as the reverse complement.
CCAAAGTCTCAAATAATCTTTGAGAGTTTCCTCCAGAAGCTCCTCTCTAAGTCAGTGTTCCTTCACTGCTCTACTCCCTCAAGGTTTTTGGCAATAGTTTCCCATTAGAACAAACTCCAAAAGATTGTCCACATTTTTATTTAGGACAAAGTCTCCCCTCACTGAATACTACCGATATAAATAGGCCATTGGGAATCACTGGGATGTACAGACTTTCATTACAGTGGTGTTTGCTATATGAGATTCCACCCATGTTTGAAATTTTCCACTGGCGTCAAATTGAATTCCTTTCTCTGACCTTCTAGAAAGTGAGATGCAATTGCCCCAAAACATCATTACAATGTTTAACGATATGGAGCTAACTCCTTCCCTCCAAAGAAACAACTTCCCTTAGAGTTCCAGGAAAATCTGATGAAGACAAATAGTCATACACAATATTAGGAAAATTCACTGACCTCATATGCACATTAACAACTCAGATGTAGACAATACAATGTCTCCAAGCCTATCTCAAAGTAGTAAATTTTGTCCCCAAATATATATATGTTAGGTTCTTCTCCATATTATATTTTTCACAATGCCCACTCAGTTCAATATTCCCTGACTTTCAAAACAACATTCTATAAAAAGCAGTAGCTTTGTCATTAAAAAAAAAGGAAGAAAGAAAAAAAAGTTGGAAGGACAAGTCTTCAGACGCAGTTTGTGCCTTGATTCAAAAGTGCTTGTCTTGGGCTTCCCTGGTGGCGCAGTGGTTGAGAGTCCGCCTGCCAATGCAGGGGACACGGGTTCGTGCCCCAGTCCGGGAAGATCCCACATGCGCCAGAGCGGCTGGGCCCCTGAGCCACGGCCGCTGAGCCTGCGCGTCCGGAGCCTGTGCTCCGCAATGGGAGAGGCCACAACAGTGAGAGGCCTGCGTACCGCAAAAAAAACCCAAAAAACCAAAGTGCTTGTCTTCAGCCATAGTGTCTAATGCTATCTGAGGAGTTCTTGGTCTCTTATGAGAATCTGTTGCCCACAGGAAAGGTCCTCAGACACTCACAAGCATTTCCAGTGTGTTGCATATCAAGGCCATTGCTATATGCCCTCCCAACACACACACACACACACACACACACACACACACACACACACACCCTCCTCTCAAAAAAGAAAATTGTCCAGCAAACACTCAGTTCATATAAATCCTAAGAATCATAATTCAGACAACCTACTATATCCTAGTCACAAAATGAGTCTATAAAATGCTCTAAGTGACCTGCAGGACAATACAGGAAGTCACTGGGGCAGGGAACTGCTTACCTCAAAAGCGTTTATGCAAAGGAAATGAAAGAGCGTTACAAGCCAAAGCACATGTGAAATGTCTACTCAATGCAAGACCTGCCCCTCAAGCTTGGTACTTCGTATAATTTATCTCAATTAAGTATGAGCATCTCACCTTTTAAGACTCTACAACCTACGTCACCTAACTTTGAGACCACCAACTATCCCTGGGTTCAGTCATCATCAAGAACCTACTCAAAATAATCCAGCTCGTACTGGCTGATGACACGTGAGCACCTGTCAGTGCACAAACTTGTGTGCAGGGGGAGCTTTCGAATCCATTTCAGTTGGGCAGCTGCTTATCAAGACTTTTTCCCAGAAGCCTATTTAGCCTAATGATTGTGAGTAGCAATGACTTCTGCTTAACTAGTACAGTAATCAGTGCAAATTCCCCCTAAATACTAGAGACCCATTTGGCACGTGCCAAGTGATGCTTAACCAGATGCTAAATAGGTGTGAAAGCCTCAGTTCTGGTCTTACCCAGCTAGTTGCCAAATACATAAAGATGAAATGGGGTTCTAAGTATGCCTGGATGGATGAATTGTTTAAAACGTCCCTCTAATTGCTGTGACAGCCCCTCCCTGCATTTCTTGCCTCAACGAGTCCTTGTGAAGGCAGAGACAGCACCAGAGACAGAATAGAGTAAAAGTAAAGTCGATAGCACTTTGAAGTGTCTGCTCCCGATTCCCAGTTCCCCCTCTTTCCCAGCCCCCACTCAGCATTCCTTTCCTGGTCAAATGTCCTAATTTCTGCCTTTGTACATAACAGCGGAGATGCCTTTCATGCACTAAACAAGGGCTACCATCCCAGCTTGTACACTGACTTGTTATCCATTCTGATGCTTGTGCCCCGGGACCAAAGGAAGGACTGAAGATAAACATTAAAGAGAGAGGACATTCCACATACAGTCAGGTGTATATGTGTAATTGACCGAAAAAATACTCTCTTCATTATTTGGAAAAATAACTAACTTTTACTGAGGGCTAGCTTGGGCTGGAAAATGCCCAGGGGTTATACAGTTAAATCCTTCCTGACACCCAGTCCACCCCATGCTCAGCCAGTCCATCCATGGCATTTCACTGCTGGCTATTGGTCCATGGGTGGGCATGTGTTCTAAGAGGGTCCAAATAGACGGAGGGAAAGTGCATGCATTCAACTCTTGGGGCAGAGGTTTTGCTCTCTCCTTCACCAGACATGAGGGAGAAAGCATGTTACCCCAATTGCTGCTGCTGACCCTCTTGCAAATGCAAAGGGAGCCAGCCTGACTACAAAGCTGAAAATCAGAAGAGGACACAGACAACAGAACTGGAGGAAACATAACTTGGGCCCCAGTTGCATTCTGCCTGTAGCCCTCTTTACCTCTGGACTTCTCCTTATGTGAGCAAATACATTTCCACATTGTTTACGTCCATTTGGGTTGACCTTTCTGTTATTTGCTGCTGAAAGCATCCTAATTAAAACTATAGCACCCTGGGGAAGGAATTGTAATATCCTATTTCTAGCTGAAGGACCAGAAATGCAGTGGAGTTAAATTACTGGGCTGGGGAACTGGCTGAGACCAGGTTCAGACCCAGGATTGCCTGGTGTCTGGGTTGTGCAAACTGTCTCCCGAGGAGTAAGAAGAGTCTGAGAATACCCTAAAAAGTGGCAGAACTTCATTCCTGTGGTGACTGATTTTATGTGTCAACTTGACTGGGTCACGGAGTGCCAGATATTTGTATAAATTTCATGGTGTGTTTATGAAGATGTTTCCAGATGAGACCAGCATTTGAATTGGTGGACTCTGTAAAGCAGATTGCCCTCCCCAGTGTGGATGGACATCACCCAATCCACCCTGGGGACTAACTAGAACAAAAGGCAGAGGAATGGAGAACCGATCCCTTTCTGCCTGACATCCATCATCTCCTGCCCTTGAACTGGGATTTACACCATCAGCTCCTCTGGTTCACAGGCCTTCAGACTCAGGCTAAATTACACAACTGGCTTTCCTGGGATATATTCCTAGAATATATGTATTCCATTGGTTCTGTTTCTCTGGAGAGCCCCGACTAATATAATCCCTTACAGTTACTTTTTTTTAATCAAGTAAGTGATTTGGAACCAAGTTTGGAAAATCAGGTGGGTGGTCAGGCAGAGAAAGGACATCTTGGCTAAAGTTAGGAGACCTTCCCTTGTGGCTGAAGGCGGTCCTGAAGGAAGAGTTCCCAACAGTTTTTAGCAATGAGAGCTGTGTCAGAACAAGACCAAAGTCTCCCAAGGTAAGTACTTTAAAGGACCCTATTTTTCAGATGCACATATTCTAGTCATTTAAGAAGTCATGGAGTCTTGATTATCGTCGTTCTATCCCGCATTCCAATCCCAGACTAGAAACTCTGGACATGTCTCTGAGCCCTCCCTCAAACACAAAGTCCTGAACATTCTCATTCCTTCACTGTGTCTTTGGAATTCATCTTTTCCCTTCCATTCACCTCAACTTTCACAACAAACGCCTTTCTCATTTTTCTCCTCACACTGCAGTCACCACTTCACTGTTTGGCCTATTATAATAGTTACCTATTATAATACTTACAGACACTTTCTGCTCTGACATCCTCACCTCCCCAAATAACTTACGTTGTTCCCCCTCTAAAAACACTCAGAAAACTGCAGTGTAGCATCATACAACAAAACACGGGCTTTGTCAGGAGACCTGGGGCCAAATCTTCGTTCCGCTACTCATTAGCCGTGTGATTTTGCATAAGTTCCTCTGTCCTATTAGGCCTCAGTTTTCTCATCTTTAAAATGGAAGTAATAACAAGTACCTTACTGGACTGTTGTAAGAATTCTAGTGGACAATAAATACTTAGCGATTTAAAGAGTGGTTAAATGAGAAATCACATCAAGTATCTACTACAGGACCAGGTAAATATGAGATGTTTAATTTTGGCACCAATCATCATTACTATTGCATTTACCATATTTAGTTATCATATAGTATATGGTGGCCATCACCAGTGATCTAACGTCTTGGTTTGGCAGGTAAGCTTTACCTGGATTCCTAGGCTTCTGCTTCTGCTGCCCTCTCTTACATTAGCATTTCACTCCAGTCATACTCTTCTGTTCATTGTCTTCTAAATATGACTCATACATCCCCAGGTCTAAAGACTAGTTTCTTCTACTACCCCTGCCTGCAGCACTCTTCCCAAGCCCCTCCACTTATCTAAATTTTATCCTTCACTTAAGGTTTTTAAATCATCCTGTCTCCTCTCTAAGTCATCTCTGACTGTACCAGACCATCTACTAAGCTTTTTCTCCATACCAGACATCTTCCACTCAGCCTAAGTGGGTTTTCCCAAACTGCTTGAGGGCCTACACCTCTTGGACTCCACAGTACTTAGCAAACTTCCCAGCACATAGTAGGAACTCAGTAAGTCTTGACTATTATCATTATTATATCACAATTTAGTTAGGCCACAACAAATTTTTTAAAAAAATCATTATCTTACAATACCAAGGGTCTATTAAGCAAAAATCTTTTATCCCTGATTTTTGAGGTTCTGGGTATGAGTGTACATTTCTGAAGCTGAAAATACTATTCTACTATAACTTCATTCAAATAGACCTTAAGAGAATTGATAGCCATACAACCTGTTTTAGGCTTTACTGACTCCAACCTCACATGTCTAAAGGTAGATATAGATACAGATAGATTTTTTTCCATGTAATCTGAGGCTTGGGTCATTCACAGGTGACAGCCCTGGAACCTTTGATTGCATCAGTGGTAGCAGAGCCAGCGTCTCTGTTTATTGATGATAAATCAATATGGAGCAAAACTGCTGAGTTTCCACTCTAAGGAAAGGACCAAGGGACGAATGAGTTAATACAGGTGAAAATACTTTGTCAAGTATAAAGCAGCAGTCGATGAATGAGTATTTCCATCGTCATCACCATTATTCCCCCTGATGATAATTAAATCACAAGGATTCTTTTAAGGACAGGGGATGGTCTTTACTTCTTGGAATCACTCCTATCACCCAAACTGGGTTTGTTCAAAGATAGCTCAGACTCCAGCACCTCTCTCTTTATAGTGACCAAGTAGAAAAAACTTTGAAAAGTTTTGCTTATTAATAACACTTCCACAGAGAAAGAATATGAGAGCTCAGGTGTGAGTGAATAAATGTCTGTGTGTGTAATAAATGGCCCAGATTTCTCTAGAAATACCTGGAAAGGAACCCCATCTTCTGACGGCATCATTAACAAGCTGTGTGCATTCATTGTCTCCATCCTAGATGCTCCCCACCGCGAGCTGGAATCTGTGATCTGGGACCAGCTGCTCCGCCAAGCACAGATTTTAATGAGGGACTCTGCAATGGGAAGCATAGCTGCCATTGCTTTTTACACTACTAGGGGCTGCTGGCTGGCACCAAGGAGGCTTGCCAAGGTCTTGGGGCATGTGGAAGGAGCAGTAAGCTGTGTACAGATAGAATTTTTACATGTTGTTGACAGCCAGTGAGAGCAAGCTATACAAACACAGCTCCTGGCCACATGAAGCTTGCAAAATTAAGCTTATCTGGCTAGAAAATACAAAATTAAAACTTAATTTCATTCAGCTGAATGCCACTGCCTTTTAGGCAGAAAAGAGTTTGTTTTTTCATGTAAACCTGTCCTCCCTCAAACCAAAATTCTTCTCAATAAATTAAGCAGAGCCAAGATTTGAAGTCAGAAGCTCTGGATTTAAATCCCAACTCTGCACCTTACTTATTAGTTGTATGGTTCTGGACTTAAATTCTAGGGGTCTCAGTTTCTTCATCTATAAATGAGAATATTGAAAGTAAATTTTTAAAACTTTAATTCTCACAGAATGGCTGTGAGAATTCAATGAGATTATATTGTCCTAGATCAGATTTCCCAGAAGGAGAATCTGAGATGAAGATTCGTGGGCAAGTGATTCAGTATGAAATGCTCCCAGGAGAAGCAGGTAAGGCAGTGGGAAAGCAGGACGGGAAGAGAAAGAAACTAAGCCAGGGTGCAATTTCAGGCAAAGCCTTATGGAGAGGTACTTCTGCCTGATCCCACAGAGCAACTTGGGAGCATAAATTATGCCTGAGTTTGTTTCAACCCAAGCAAGGGAGCTGGTCTTTCATACTCCACACCTGTCAATCATTGGCTAAGAGTTGACCCAGGGACCTGAACTCCAAGCCCTGACAACTCTGTGTGGAGACAGAGGACTCTAGTGGCTGGGAGCAGTCTTAAGAGAAGAAAAAAGCAGGAGCAAGCTGATGGGAGCAAAAGTGCACCAAACCCGGGAGAGAAGTGAAGAGTTAGGGTAAAAAGGTGTCAAGAGGGTAAAAAGGTGTCAAGAGTAGACAGAGCCTGGCACACAGTAGGGGCTGGACCTGAATCTGCCAGTGGGCAAAAGGTGCATCATCTATTTTAGGTCACAAATGGAAAATTCTATGCAACTAAATATCTAGAAGCCTGAAGGATTTTCTGAACTATTAACCCTGCCCAAAAGCTGCATATTCAATGCCCTGGAGAGATTCTTAAAGCAGCTTCTTGGGAAATGATCAATATTTTCTTCCTCATTGCTAGTTAGACTGTGAGTGAGAAATCAAGATGAGGTTGACGTTAAAATAATGAACAGGAAGCAATTCAAGGGAAATGAACTCAATTCTTCTTGAACATTTGGAGATTTCTGGCAAGAAGATGAAAAGGGGTCAGGAAATGGTTCCAGCCTTGTTAATAGACAAATCCCCAGATTTGACTCCTGGGACAAATTTCACAAATCCTCAGTAAAGATGTCTCTAACCACACCTCTGAAGCTGAACCAGCTTTAACCAACAGGTACAAAGGGGTCATCAGGCAGCCTCCAAAGGACATCTCACTATACTGTCAGCAGCTTTGTGTGGGGCATTTAACCTTTAAGGTACAGGAGGAGCCAAGACTGCAAGATGAGAGAAGCTTAGACGTAACTTTGGATTTCATCAGCCTCTGAAATCAGGATGCCCCAATACCCCAGGATCTTTGCCCTCTATCTCTCATGAGACACTAAGTTGAAGGATTTAGTGGGTCAATGAAAATTTGTCTCCTACTGTGTGAACGAATGACTCTCCAAACACATCAGTTTTCCTTCTTCCGGGTGGAGATGTGACGATGCCAAAAATACTCAGTCTTTCTGGAGAAGAATAAAGAAGAAACAGAGCTGAAGAAACAGAACCCTGAAGCTGCACTACAGCCGCACATTTTCATTCCAATTAACAGGTATTTTTCTTGCCGTTACTGTATGCTAGGCTCTGCTGTGTGCAGAGGGAACGGTGAGCGGTGCACCACATAGGTACCCCTCGGGGCAGCGGACTGACACTGGAGGCAAAGACAAGCATTTCAAGAAGGAGGAGCGGCCGTGAGGGGCAAGTCCCCAAGTGAAGGAGGAGAGGGGGGATGAAGAGAGTCAGAGGGATCCTGAGCAGGTGAAGAAGCAAGAGTGGGTGCCCGGTGAAGCAGCAGAAGCAGCAGCAAAGATTGCTTATAGCAAAATGATTTCTCTCTCAGCATTCTTACCTTGACCCTCTTACTCAGAATTCCTACCAGAGAAATATCTGCCTTTGGGGGAGCACCAGGGGAACGAGCTCCTGCCCTTCATTCCCTGCCCTTCCTCCCTCTTTCCCAAGGCAGGAGGTAAGTCTTCCTAAGGGGAAAAGCACAACCCAAGCCCCTAAAGGTTATCACAAAGAAGGTTCACAATGAATGTTGATGAGGGATTTAATTTCTAAACAGATGAAAAGGAGAGATTGAAAAAGAGACAAATAAGGGCTATTGAAGAATCAAGGTCTGAAGGCAGTAGAAATGGTGACGACCACATGTCCAACTTTTCCTATTGTCCTGGCTTCATTATTAATAATGCCCCCTTTTACTCACAATAGTGTCCCAGTTTGGATAATAAATTATATGGTCATAATAAAGGAAATGTGATCAAGCATATAGGAGGGAGAGTAGCTAGTCTTGGTAGGAGAACATCTACTCCTCAGATGAAAGAATAAGGGAAAGATGAAGATTTATGAGTGAGAAGTCAATTCAAGTGGCCAAAAGAGTAGATTATTATACCAAGCCAAAAAGCTGGGATAGGTTATTTCTAAGGCCTCTTCCAGCTCCTAAAACTCTATGTTCCCATGGTTTTTCCCAATAATAAGGGAAGAAAGTAAAGCTGCAAGCTTAAATGGGTTGGTAGCTTGGCAAAGAGTTACCAAGAGATAATTATCTTCTGATTCTATCTACCTAGTATCCCACCTGCAGGGCCTAACTCTCCACCTCCACCCTAAGAGAACCCTAACTGGAGGAGTTTTAATCTCCAAGAAACAACTTGGAACCTAATTAATTGTACAGAAAGTTGGGTGTAAACAGAATGAGAGGAAGTGGTTTTTAAAGAGTCTAGACAAAAAATAAAATAAAGAGTCTAGACAAACAGAGGCCAAACAACAAGAATTTGCTGTCACATTTTCAGCACTGCCTAGAGGATGATATAGCCTATTTATGGGCTTTTATTTAACAAACGACTTTTAAAATGATAACTTATGGATTTGCCTACAAAGAGAGAGGGCACAAACCAGCCAATTCAATATTTACACACACACACACACACACACACACACACACACAAATACACACTCACCCCTGCTCCACCCCCAAAATTTTATGTTCTCATTATAAATATCTGAGATTTTCCACTTATACATCAAGTTCACATGAGTTTGCTGAATGTGAGTCAGTTCCCTGAGTCTAACTTTCTCAGAAGAGACAATCTCATATTTCTGAAACCACAAAGCTTAAAAGCTGACCCCGAGTTGGGCAGGGTCCCACGAGGCCCTGACTGAGATGCCAGTCCACTTCTCTTTTTGGTAATTCTGTCTATTCATTCTTCAGCGTTAATACCCAGGAGCTCTGAGCAGCTCTGGAGCCTCTGGGGTCCCCTTGCTGTGGGTAAAGACTGAGCAACACAAGGAGGATCTGTGGTAGGACTGGAGCTCTGATTCCTCCTCTCTACATCCTCCAAGCATCGCTGGACCCATCTTTCTGGAGTGCCCACCTGAGTCGTCTTAAATCTCCACCTAATTCCTTTCTCTCTGGGACCAGCTTCCCAGAGTGTGTAGACTGGCAGTTCTTGCCCTCCCTGATGTTTGCTGACTTTGAGGAGCCTCCTCAGGCAAATAGAAGTTTTCAGTGAAACAGTGTGAATTTCTTTCTTAATTTCTTGTCTTTGCTAACCCCACCCGACTTAGCAAATGTTATTTCCTGCTATTCTCCAAGTCAGGCAAACACGGCCAATGCCACGTTCCCTCCGTTACCCCAGTCCTTTTCCTGCAGTATTCTCTCCCTTCCTTCCAGGCCCAGCCTGAGCACCCCTGACTCCAGGCAGCCTTCTCCCTGAACCGGTTCCCTTTCTAACCTCCAAGAGTTCTCACTAACTGCCGAACCAAACATCTAGCACTTGCCCACACCCCAGCAGCAAGAGAGAAGCTAGAATAAGGAGGGTGAGCTTGTCAGGGAAGCCTGGAACCCAGGCTTAAATAGGAGCTGTAGTAGGCTTGTACTAGTAGGAGCTGTGTCACTGGCTTAAGGTCACCCAGCCAGCCAATGGCCATTGTAGATTTTTAGGCAGCTGAAAGGAATGCTTTATGAAGGAAAAGGACATTTTCAATAATACCCTGGCACAGGATGCTGTTCGTGCAGAAAGCAGGCAGGAAATGCCTACTTGTTTAGTATGCCTCTGAGTGGCTGCATCTTTCAAGCTTGATTAATACTTAATGTGATTGTCTTTAAAATCTGTCACTATTTGGCAGTGATCAAGATGAGTGCCAGTGACAGAAGCACAAATATTTGTATTAGGGCGATGCCGTCTGCTAGGGTTATATGATTAATAAGTTTTGCCTGGTCACCCACAGAGATTTTGTTTTCTAATTTATCCAGCAGTAGTATTAACCAAAAATGCTGGAACCAGTGTGGAAAAAAAGGAGAGGAAGGGCAGGTTGTTAGTAGCTTTGGGGTTTTTCCTTTAATTATTGAAAGGGTAGCCCATTGCTTGAAGGGACTGGCTCACAAATTTAAAAGTCCTCAAAATCCTACTGGAACCAGAGCAGACAGTCTCGAAGCCTGCATTTCATCAAGGCAGACACAGTCTGAAGAGAGCAGAATATGCCAAAGAAATGCTTTAAAATTAAAAAGGGGGGAGGGTGGGCAGGGAGAGAGACAGAGATTTTGCTGCAGGGAGAACAACAACAATTTTCTTACTTTCAGAGAAAATGCACACAGAATACCAGATGCCGTTACTTCAACAATTCAAATAGAGCCACACTAAATATTTCCAAGCAAGAAAGAACATTCTGAAAGGAGACAGAAAAGAGGGGTGCCCAGGCTGCCGCCACCCCAGGAACAGCTGTGAAGTGATTACAGAAGACTCTGCCTGCTCCAGGCAAATCCTTAAAGGTCCAACTCAGCCTTTAACTCTTCAGTGGTCACAAGGTGGTCACATGGGGTACCATGTTCTAGTTTTTCTCATTTCAGGTGGGCAGAAGGGCCTACAGGTATCTCTCCAGGGCTTCCTGGCTATGTGTTCAAGCCAGCTACTCAGAATTGCTATGTCCTGGGGGCTTTCAGTCACTCAAACCTAGGTTTGAATCCTAGCTCTATCACTTACTAAGTATGTGATCTTGGGCAAGTCACTTAACCTCTTTGGGCACCACTTATCTCATCTGCAAAAATAAAGACAATACTTGGGTTATTTTGAGGATTAAATGACCTATAAAATGAAAAAAGTAGCCATTATTCCAAGAGACTCATTCCTTCAAATCTCTCATTTCTACCTCCTTTGCTTCCTCTATCTTTCCCTCCCTCCTACCTTCTCATGCAGTATTAATTTCCAGCCGTCCTACCAATACAAGCCCATCAGGTCTGCTAGCTTACCTGGATATTCGTTTCCATGACATCCACAATCATCTTTCAAGTACTAATCCAAAGACATTGATCCAAACAAAGGAAGACAGCAACCCCTACAGGATACAATACTAACAGAAAGTGTCTAGTTCAATCATCAATATATTATTATCATCATCATCATTAATTAGGTGTCTGCTGTGTGCTAGTTTTATAAAAGATGTCCTATAAGATAAGGCCAATAAATTCCTAGCAAGGCCAGATTACTCTGTGACAAAAGCCAAATACTGTACATGGTGGTGAGGGTGCAGAAAAAAGAAACCAACAGAGAAGAGGGGTCTGGGCTCAGTGAGTAACTCTGAAGGCTGACAATTGCATGAAAGGAGGCTAAGCAGTAATAAGGGGATAACTCCACAGATTTTTTTCCCCCAGCTTCATTGAAATATAATTGACATATAACATTGTATAAATTTAAGGGGTCCAACATGATGATTTGATACATGTATATACTGTGAAATGATTACCACAGTAAGGTTAGTCAACCTCATCACCCCACTTTTTGTTTTTTGGATGTGGAGAGAACTAAGATCTACTCTCTTAAAATTTTTCAAGTATGCAATATAGTATTGTTAACCATTATCACCATGTTTCAGCTTAGATCCCTAGGACATATTCACTTTATAACTGGAAGGTTATACATTTTAACCATCTTCACTCATCCCCGACCCTCCTATAACCTATAAATTTTTTTAGACTCCATATATAAGTGAGATCATACAGTATTTGTCTTTCTTTGTCTGACTTATTTTACTTTGCTTAGTGCCCTCGAGTTTCATCTATGTTGTTAACAATGGCAGAATTTTCTTCTTTTTTATGGCTGAATAATATTTCATTGAAAAAATTATATACGCCACATTTTCTTTATTCATTCTTCAATCGACAGACACTTAAGTTGTTTCCATGTCTTGACTATTGCAAATAATGCTGAAATCAACATGGGGGTGCAGGTATCACTTCAAGATAGCGATTTCATTTCCTTAGGATATATGCCCAGGAGTGGGATTGCCAGATCATTCTGCAGCCTTGAAATAGCCAGTGACAGACCCACAAAGGAATCACACCCACAACCTAAATCTACATTCCAAAGAAAAATTTTGAGCATGACGCTTCAACATATATAAATGCAAATACAATTACACACACACATAAATACATGTTTATACATGTACGTGTGCTAATAATTGTATCTATTATAAAACATACTCAAACACAGTAATTTAAGTGAAGGGATAAAGAACAGTTATATCCTTAAATAGCAATTCTAATATTTCTTTTTTTCTCCATGGAATCATCTTGTGCAACTTCTGAGATGTACACACTCCACTTTGGAAATGGTTATTTTAGCCATCTGAGCCTTCAGCCTCTTCAGTAATGAAAGTCTGTTTTCAATCAGTTCTGCTAAATCGAGCAAATCCTAAATATAAGCATCTTCTATGAGACCCGCTAATAGTGCTGAAGGGTCAAAGACGAACAAATCAGACTCAGTCCTGGCCCTCAAGGTGCTCACAAGCTAGTGGGAGAGAGCCACAGGAAACAGACCTTGTCAGCAGAATGTTGGAAGTTTGCCCACGGGCACCTAGCCCAGCCTAGGGAGGAAGAGTGAGCAATGCTTCCAGGAGCACACCTGAACCTGGTGGTGGAGCATGAGTAGGAGTCAGGAGTTGAAGGATGGTGATCTGCTTGTTGACTGAAAAGTTGTGTTTCCATATAGCCTTCCAAAAAACACAACAGTGAAAAGGAGAGTGCCGGCTAATTGAATCATAGAATAAATTGAGGATTAAAACCCAGAAAAGAATATAAGAAGGCATATGTAACATGTCTTGACCTCTGAATAATTAATTTGGAATTATATTAAGTCTAAGAGCCAAAATCTTGGCATACCATTCCTAGCTTGTTAGCCAAATCCCTGAGAAATAGGAAGTAAATGCATTTAAAACCTCTTGAACTCCATGACCCCATCTATAAAATGAGATGTCAACAAATCACTCACTAACCATAGAAAATACTTTAATCAGTAAACATAACAGAAATCTCTTGTAAGTGTATTTTGAAGCTTCTAAATCTAATCTAAGACCTTGTCTAAGTATCAATTAGCAGAGCTTTACGATTCCAATGAGATAGGACTAATTTTCAAAGGGGAAAACTGAATCACAAGAGTAGCAATAGCCTATCTACACTGGCACTGCTGGAGCCCAGGCTTATTGTCAAGTTCTCTACCATCCATACTCCTATAGTCCCTGTGGTTTCTGCCTTGGGCCCTCTTCTCTACTCTACCCTCTTCCTGCTGCCCTCACCACTCCCATAAATGTGCTGAGAGCTCCCATATCTCTACCTGTAGCCTTGACCTCTTTTACGAGCTCCCTGCCCCTTTATCCAACTGCCTTCTGACCACTGCTCTAATGGATGTCCCAAATGAAACATCCAAACTGATATCATTATTTTCCCTCAACAAACCTGACCCTCTTCCTGGTTTCTTACTTGGGGAAATGGTAGCCCCATCTACTAGATTCCCCCAGCCAGAACTGAGGAGTTATTATTCACTCCTTCCATTTCTCACCCATCAATCACCCAGGACAATGGACTTCCTCTTCTAACTAGCTCTCAAATCTCAAATCCCCCACACATCTCCATACCTGTGGCCACTACTACTGTCCCATTGGCCTTTGCTGAAATAGCCTTCTTCCTTTCCAATCCATTTTAAACTGTAAATTGTATCATGGCGTTCTCTTGCTTAAAACCCTTCAAGGTTTTCTACCGCCCTTAGTACAAAGTCCAAATGCCTTAACAGCGCTCATATGGCCCTTTAGGACCTGGTCTCTCTACATGTCCAGAGTCATCTCTCACCTCTTCCCTCCTCAAACTCTATGTCCTAGCCATGTTGAATTCTTTCTACTCCATGAATGCACTGTACTCTCACTACTGGGCTTTCACAGACATAGTTCCTCTGCTTGGAATACTCCTCCCTCTTCACTTGGCTAATTCCTACTTATTTTTCAGATCATCTTCCTCTAGAACTCTTCCCTCATCCACTGAGCTAGCTTGTAGCCATGTAATGTATTCCCAATTGCATCTGTACTAGTCAAGAAAGTACGAGCTGTGCTGTGGCAACAATAAACCCCAATGCCTTCGTGACTTAATAACATTTTAATTTTTTAAATTTAATTTGGAAATAATTTCAAACTTACAAAAAGTTGCAAACCTAAAAACAGTACAAGGAACATCCATACACCCTTTACCCAGATTTGCCTATTGTTAATATTTTACCCCCATTTGCTTTTGTATTTGAGGGTAAGTTATATAGATTATGGCCCTTCATCCCTGAGTTCTTCAGTGTGTATTTCTTAAGAATAGAGAGGTCTCTTACATAACCATAGCACAACTGGCATCTTCACAGGCTGACAATACAATACTTTAAAAAATCTAACCTAATATTCGCATTCCAATTTTGTCAGCTGATCCGATTATGTCCTTAGAAGCACTTTTCCCCTTTCTGTACATAATCCATTCTAGGGGCAGATATAGCATTTAGTTGTCTCCTTTAATCTGGAACATTATCCCTGTCTGTCTTTGCCTTTTATGACATCGACATTAAAAGTTTTTTTCTCATTCACAACATAGTCTGAAGCAGCCTGGGCTGCCCTCCTCCATTTGTAACTATGCTCGCTGGCATGTGTCTCCAAAGTCATCAAGTCTAGGCAAGAGTGAGTATGGAGAAAGTATGTCCTAGATGAAGGTGACACATTGCTTCCACTCACATGCCTTTGGTCAAAATTAATCACAACCCTACCAAATGCAAGGGGCTGAGAAATGTAGAAAAGCAGACAGATGAGTGAGTCTAACAGCCTCTGCCATTCTTCCTACATTTCCTGTATCTTGAAATCTATAATTTTCTATTGTAAATACTCATGAAACTAGTTGTCATACATGCAGATTTTTGACTGTGTCATAGCAGGGTTTCCTTAGTCACTGCCATCTCCCTAGCACCTACTGTAACGCCTAGAACATAGTCAAGGCTCATTAAATATTTGTTGAATGAATGAATGAGCAAGTTTGCTCAGTTTACGTATTATTTTAAGTATCATTCAACCTCAAGAACCCTAACAACGTTAGAAGGCTCAGGATAGAGTCTACACAATTAGTTTGGTTAAAGAAGTTTCCCTAAATTCCCAAAGAGACAATCAGTTCTAGAAACAAGATGTAAACCATACTAATGACCATAAGGAAAGCCAGGAAATAGTTAATAACCACCTAATTATGGTTTGAAAATTGTTTCTGGAATAGCCACAAATTCTAAGATGCCTACCGACTGCTGGGTAAGATATGTGAATTAAGAGGAAGAAAAGATTCCATTTAAGTCCTATAAATATCTCCAACCAGTCTCTCTGGAGCCTTTAACAATGTGTTAGAGAAGATTCTCTATCTCTTCCTTAAAATCCTTGGTTGCAACTTAACGCTTATGTGGAGGTTACTGAGAATAATACATAAGACCTTAAAAACCTACAGCCCACAGCTGTAGAGACTCACCAGTGTCACGAAACTGGCAAAATAATGCCAACATCAGAACCGAGACTTCTGATTCCATTGTTCGTGATATCCTTCCCTTATACCTGGTAACCTGGTCAAGTTCCAGCTCTCTTGATCTGTCCTGCCTCTGTTTAGCTGTTGCTATCTCAGCATCCAGATTCATTAATATGCCCCCATAGTGCTCTATCTTCAGGCTTAAGCTTAGAAATCTCTCATTGTATTTGAGATTGGCTACTTCCACGTCTTTTTCTCACGTTAAGCTCTGGGATATGGGTCCCTGTTTTCTTCACTTACATTTACCCCCAGTAGGCATGTTAATTGGCCAGAGTTGTTACAAATCTGACGGCATAAGCCCGAAGGGTTTTGCTCTGTTCTGTGGTTTCCTAGTCAGAAACCTCAGCTTTGAACTACCCCTGAAATTGGAGCTGGAACATCTAAGCAGATGTGACTTGGCAGGCAAAGGCTAAGAAAATATATACATCATCCTAGCTCCTGTAATAGTGGCTTTCATCATATTTCTTCCCTTTAACACAGCACAGTTAGCTCTTTTGTGAAGACTTTACCTTGAACATCTCTTACTAATTAAGCCCATTCCTTCCTGGCAGTCTCTGTACTGCAAATGGGATTCAGCACTGGCTGCTGTGTGATTTGCAGCCACAGGAGTTAGAAAGATCAGGGCGCCCAGAGAGCACTCTGGAAGTGGTGGGAGCGGGGGCGGGGGCGGTGAGAGGAGTGATAAATTGTTTACTTGTTCCAAGTAAAGATTACATATCCCCTCTTGGACTTTCTCACTAAGCACTGAATTGTTTTATTACCAAGTCCTGAAGAGAGCCAGAAAATGAGTACTAGACATGTGGAAAACATACTTTAAAGAAATAGTTCATCTGCCAAATAATTTGAAACAGTGCTTTTTTTTCAAGTTGGCCTTTTCTTAATAACCAACATACATATGGTGAGCATTTTATGCCAGGCACTTGTTAAGATCTTAATGTACACTAATTCTTTAAATCTTTGTATCAACCTTATGAAGTAGATGCCATTATTATGCCCATTTTACAGATGGGAAAACTGAGGTACTGGGATACTGAGTATGGTCAGGTCTTACAATGTTAAGGGGCAGAGCTAGAATTTGAACTTGGCAGTTTGATTTCAGAGTCAATTCACTTAACCACTACACCAAACTCTCACAGGAAAAAAGACAACTGTCACTAAATTTCCTTACTTAGTAAATGTTTTACTTTAAGCAAATTGGTTAACCTCAGTATCTGTCTCCCCACCTGGATGAGGCTAATAGTATCCACTTGGCACGTTGGATAGAAGAATTAGTGGCAGTCTATAAAGTACCTATTACTGGAACCCACAGCATGGACTCCATAGTACTTATTAATCTTTGTCATTCTTTATATATCAAGAGGGACTCCAAAGCAACTTCTGTAAACAGAATCACCAAGATGTAATCATTTAAACTCAAGACCAGAGGCACCAAATAAATATTAATATTTACAGCTTCAGCATTGAAAACCTAACCTCTAGTAGACAAACATCATGGATCCAAACACCTACGAGAAATTGCCTAAAATCTTCACCTCTCTCATCCTGTAGCTCACCAGGTTCTGGTCGATTCCCAGGGCCAGCCTCACCTGGGGGGGTGGGGGCGGCCCTTGGGCAGCCAGGTCAAGTCCAGGCCTTCTGGGCCCATTCAAGATGGGTTTGAGTGTTGGTTCAAAGTCTCCCCAGAGTATACCTCATTCCACACATACCACAGAGTTCAGCCTGGAATCCTCCCCTAGCCTCCCAAGAGCTCTTCAGATTGGGTGTGGCCTGGCTTAACCACCTTGAGAAGATCTAGATTTGAAAGAGCTCTGCTGGGAAGGAGAGAAGAAACAAAGCATGATTCCAAGGCCCTCAGAGTTTCCTGGCCCCAGGTTAAGCCTTGCACCAAGGAGGCTAGTCAAGTTCAAAAGCGCCTTTCAGCCTTCATGCAAACTTCTTTCAGGGAAGGAAAAAGCCATGAGACACACAGCTTCCAGCCAGGGCCTGTGACCACAACATCCAGGGCTTTTAGCCTGAGGATGGAAGCCCAGAGAAAATGCAGGCAGAGGGAATAGAGAGTAAACAAAGTGGACGCCCCCTTGGAAGCCCAGCCACATGGAGGATATCCCTGAAGAAGAGCGAGGAGGGTCAGACAGGGTGTCTGTCCTGCCTGGGATCCGCTGAGGCAAAAGGAGGGCCTCAGAAGCTTCAGACAGCCTCATTCTTTCAACGTGGGAAAGTCAATGCGCGACACTGAAGCTGATGCTTTGAGGGTGAAATTGAAAGAGATATAATCCTGAAGTGTGGTTTTGTCAGAATAGAATAAAAACTGTCACTAGAAAAAGAAAATTGCTCACGAAAGGGCATGAGCCTTTCCTGCCTACTCAGAAGAGTGAAAGAAAATGCATCTGCTCAGCTGCTGAACTTTGCTTGAAGAGCAAAGAAAAATCTATGAACCAGGAGAACTAGCGGTACCTCCGTGCAGGGTAAGGATTCATGGCCAAATTAAAACTTCATTTTGAAGAAATTGTTGTCAAAGTCCCTAGACATGAAATTATTATAATTAGGTAATAGCTCCTGAACTTAAATCTCTTATCAAACTGAGAGTGGGGAAAAGGTAGCTACACTGGACCTCATTAAAACTAAATGAATAAATACGAGCTTCCAGAAGAATGCCAACGAGAAAAAAATGCCAAAAAGAAAAAAATGCAGTGAGTGTAAGCTCAGGAAGGGGCAGAGGCAAAACAATGGAGCAGAAGGAACTCTAAATTGGGTGCCAGGAAACCTGGGTTTGTGTCCTGCTGGCAGCTGCATGACTTTGGACAAATGGCTCAAGCCAGTGTTTTTTTTCTTTTTTTTTTTTTTTTTGCGTTACACGGGCCTCTCACTGTTGTGGCCTCTCCCATTGTGGAGCACAGGCTCCGGACACGCAGGCTCAGCAGCCATGGCTCACGGGCCCAGCCGCTCCGCGGCATGTGGGATCTTCCCGGACCGCGGCACGAGCCCGTGTCCCCTGCATCGGCAGGCGGACTCTCAACCACGGCACCACCAGGGAAGCCCAAGCCAGTGTTTCTTAAACTATAGCATAATTATTCAGAATCCTCTGGAGGGCTGGTTAAAATGCTGGACCCCACCCCAGAGTTAACATGCAGATTGCTGGGCCCCATGCCCAGAGTTTCAGGTTTCCTGGGTATATGGAGCCTGCAAATTTGCATTTCTAACAGGTTCCCAGGGGAGACTGATGCTTCTGGTCCTGGGACCACACCTTTGGATCCACTAGGCCTATCGATTTCCATATCAGTAAAATGACATTGGAAACCAGGTGATCTCTAAGCTCTCCTCCTGTTCTAAAAGTCTATGAGATGAACAACCTGGGAAAGCAAGAACAGTAGCAAAAGACTTACCCTGCAATAGTAGGAACAGATCTGCTTGCTGCCTGAACTCTCAGGGAGCTATCAAGAGGAATGTACTCTGATTCAGTTATCTACTGAAGACCCAACAGCAGGACAGAACCCTGAGCAACACATCCTGTGTGGCAGCAGCAGTGCTGGCTCATCAGTCTTTCCCCTTATATTTATTAATATATATTTATATTAATTTATTAATAAATATGTATCTCTTATAACCAGAATGTGTATGTAAAAGTATGTAAAATTGACATAGCTAAGGACTAATTGAGCAAACGATAGAAATATGTATTTTTATTCATATTTATAATTAGTTGAGTTTATATGCATACATGTATGTATAATTAAACCTATATATATGTCTCAGAAAAACTTATATAACTTTATATATAATACTCATATGCTAACTCTTCTATGATGTCTCCCCTGATCCCCCACAATCAGTTTCATGTAGTAAAAACTCTTGCTTTTAGATGAGAAATTTATCTAATATATATGTATATTTAATTACTCTTACGGTTAAAAAAAATGACTTTAGAGTGAAGCTGCCCTAAGTTTGCATTTTGGCTCCACCGTTTGGTAGCTAAGAGATGTTGGGCAATTTATTCAACCCCTCTGAACCTCAGTTTCCCTGCAGGGAAAATGGGGGCAAAAAATACTTACCTCATAGGGTCAATGTGAGAATTACATGAGTTAATGTATAATAAAGCACCACATTTATAAAGTGGTAGCTATTATTATAAAACAATGTGCTACTCTTTTCATTAAAATGTTAAATTAAGTATGGAGCTTTAATACATATTAAATTAACATAATCAGTCTCTAACTTAAAAAATTAGGTCTCTATTTCCAAGGTTAACTTCAAAAATAATGTGGGGCCTGTCAGATGGCTCCCAGGAGGGGAAATGTTGATAAATGTGGTAACCTAACAAGCAATGACCATGACCTAAGGGAAACAGTATCATTTTATGAATTTGCTAGTTGGTCTTTCCTGTTAGATCTTTAGCCATGACTTAGAGACAATGATTCATGTTTGAAATGGTCTTTTTGGCCAATGTCTCTGACCTTAACTACTTTGGAGTCTCTCACCACCACTTTTCACTGCCTATGTGCTATTTCCACACACAGCCTCTTCCATATTATCACCTGGACATAAGTGCCTGCCATCATCCAGTCACATTAACAGATACCGCAATGCTTTGGATTCACCTACTGTGAGCAAAACATGCATAAAGATCCAGGCTTTGCCTTGAGCTGAAGTTTTTGCCTAAGGTCTTCAATTTTACATTTGGTCTATAATTAATTATGTTTATTAAATTGTCAAGCATTTGCAGAACCGCTCATGGACAAAGCTCTGGGCTGAGCACTCAGGAGGGCTACGTCTGGGGAAAAACATAATCTTAGAGTCTAGCAGGAGAAATAGTATCTAGATGCACGTAACTATCGCAGGTAGAGAGTAGAATGTAATGAGCATCACAAACTAAGACAGGCAGTTCAGAAGACAAAATTTCTCCCTACTAGGAGAGGTCTAGGAAGGCAGGACAATGAGCAGTTTTAAAGTTTTGAATTTCTCTAAAACAGCATAAATTGAAAGAGGAAACTGCAGGATGAGGCAATGATATTTACAAAGCTATTGACATATAAAGGTGGGATTTCTTTTGGCCACAAGTAACATAGGAAATGTAAAGGAATGGA
This sequence comes from Tursiops truncatus, assembly GCF_011762595.2. NCBI lineage: Eukaryota > Metazoa > Chordata > Mammalia > Artiodactyla > Delphinidae > Tursiops > Tursiops truncatus. Next base: position 35,621,001 of record NC_047035.1, on the reverse strand, counting down.
CAATAGTTAACACTGACTCACATTTGCTGAATGCCTGCCCTGTGCTTTATGTACTTTCGTCCATTATTTTATCTGATCTTCATAACAACCTTATGGAGTAACTATTAACCGAAACCAACACACTTTCCCATCCCTGGAGACAATAATAGGAACAGGCAAAAATAGTTTAGCTATTTGTTCCTGAAATACTTACTCCTGGAAGATAAGACTGTGAAGCACATAAAATAGCTCACGTCAAGACTCTTGCCTCCTGGCACCCACCAATCCAAAGCTACTGTCATAAACTGCCCAGTCCCAACATCTCCTGCCTTTTAAGACCTGCCTTAAAGTCATGCAGCCCAGGACCTAAAGCCCTATAAAAACCTTCTCTTGACTTCCCCCTTCTGAGACACTATATTCTTTGCCAAGTGATGATCTTTCCTTAACTGCAGTAAGTCTAATAAACTTAGCTGTGCTTGAGCAACAGATATTTTTTAGTTGTCTTTTGAAGACAACTACTAATATTACCACTGATATTGAGGACATACTAATATTATATCTCCATTTTACAGATGAGGAAACTGAGGCACAGAAAGGTGAACTAACCTGTTCAGTGTTTCAACAGTCAGTGGCAGGGCTGGGACTGAAACCTAGATTTTCTGATCCTTAAGTCCAAGCTCTTAACCAGACAGTGGCAAGTTGGGGAGTCTGAATAGTTTTGGTACTCAAAGGGATGTTCAAAGGCCCCTCCTCCCAAAGCCTTCTTGACTCCTGCCTTCTACAACAGGAGGAATTTCCTGAGGAACTCCCTCTATAACATCACTAGCAAGGGGCCAGAGGGTTTCTGTTTCAACATTTCTAGATACGGGTCCTTGCTGACTCAGAAGACAGCCCCTTGCATGATTCAACTGAATTAATCATTCTTTAGCTCTAGGCTTTGACAAAAGGAAAGAAGTCCACTTATTAGGAGCATGGACCCACCCCGTATTCCTTCACCCCTGGCCCAAGAGTAGAAGATGATCCAGGGTCTTTCTCCTTGGAATAGTGTTGGCTTGTGGTGTCATGATTTTAAACCATCTAAACCATGGTTCAGCTTAGCAGGCCCCTTGATTTTCATCCTGGGATATCCAGGGAAACAGAGTTGGGCCTTCAGACATCCCTTGATGCTACCAACCACAGCTCTTCCAGTTAGTTCCCAGGTCTCAGATGTTTACGCTGAATTTCCAGACTTCTGTTCATTAGAGCACAGCTAGCTTCTTAGTGATCCTTCTCCCCAAAGCTGTTACTTCAGAAGTAGGGAGCACCAGCTAAGGAGGCATGCAGGAGACAACTCACTGAGTTATAACTCAGTATAACTATTTCCTCCTGAAACTCAGGCAGAGGATGCAAGGTCTAACTTCTATCTGACTACTTCTTTTTTTTAATTTAATGAACAAGAAGAGCCTTCTGGCTGAGCTGTGCTCACTGGTGCAAAGTTAACTTTGTGATCACTTCTGAGACAAAATATAATTAGAAATTCCTTGGCTTCTACTTTTCCAAAGGGATATACATACACAGAAGAAAATGATCATACATAAGACAATATCTCATTTGTCTTTTTTCATTCTAACCTCAAGTTTAGAAAATTACCCATAGAATTTCAAGAAGAATTCACTACTTCAAAGATACTAGCTTAGCTCTGAAATTCACATCAGCCATAAACTTGAGCATCAAGTCTTCCACCAAAATCATTAATTTTTTTAAAAGAGGGTGAGAGCAATGACAGTTTCCTGGAACACATCTCTCTCAGCTCCCTGAAATGAAATTCACCCAGGCTCAGTGAGTTGAGCTCAGTTTCGGAAACTACACTCTTATTACCTCCTCCCGAGTCTTGTGCTTCAGTTTCCTTAATAATTCTTAACTAGAATTGCTTTTCCTTTCTGAGAAATTGATATCTCCCTCCTCCATACACATATAGCAATTTATTCATACTTCTATCCTAGCACTTACTCCTGTCCTGGGCCATAGTTCATTATAAGCAGCTTAAATTCAGGGACCATTTTTTCTGCCCTTTCAGTACCTGTCACAGTGTGGATAGAAGCCCCAACACTGTTTGTTGAGTCGCTGAGTGGAGCTAATGAAAAAGACATTTTGAAAGAGTAGTTCAGGATGATTAATCTGGCTTTGGCACGAGGGAGACTTGGGAAAGCATGGAGAATAGAAGTAAGAGCATCACTTAAAGAGTGATGATGATATCTTAGTGTGAGATTAGAAGGGCCTGAATTAGGTGGGTGGCAACAGGAATGGAAGTAAAGGACCACTATGAGAGAAAACTGGGGAGAGAAAAGGCGTGGTTGACAAGTGATTGAATCCATGGGGTGAATGAGCAGGCCCAGGATAACTAGCCGATGACCAAAAATTCATGCTTCCTTAGAATATCATCAAGAAGTGACTGCCCCTCCAGGGACTACATTTCCCCATTCCCCTTGCACCTAGGTGGAGCTCCCCACCCCCCTTGCACCTAGGTGGGGCCACACAACTAGCTTTTGCCATTGAAATGTGAAAGGAAGTAATGTGTGTCGCTTCCAGATCAAAGTGGGTGAGAGGGGGCGCTGGAGGGGGAGAGGGGGCTCCCTGGCCTGGGATGGTCCTGGCACCCTCGCACCTGCCCCTGGAGTGGCCACCCTCCCGCTTCTCTCCCCAACCCCCTCCATGGGTGCCCGCCCTTGCCCAGCACCACAGGTCTGTTCAGCCCTCTGGGTCCCCTCTCCAGCCACTGCCCCACATCTCCCAGGAGCCAGGCTGGTTTCAGAAATGCCCTTACAGCAGTAGCCATGTGTCTGACAGGGTCTTGGAGCTCCGGCCGCGTGACAGGCCTGTGCCTCTGAGGAGGGAGAGCCGAGTTCAGGACACTGGTCCACCAGAGACGTCCTGGCTTCACGTAATATCTAACGGCGAAAGTTCTCCCAGAGATCTCCATCTCAACGCTAAGACCCAGCTCCACTCAATGACCAGCAAGTGACAGTACTGGACACCCCATGCCAAACAACTAACAAGACAGGAACACAAGCCCACTCATTAGCAGAGAGGCTTCCTAAAATCATAATAAGGTCACAGACACCCCAAAACACACCCCCGGACATGGTCATGCCCACCAGAAAGACAAGATCCAGCCTAATCCACCAGAACACTGGCACCAGTCCCCTCCACCAGGAAGCCTACACAACACACTGAACCAGCCTTACCCACTGGGGGCAGGCACCAGAAACAATGGGAACTACGAACGTGCAGCCTGCTAAAAGGAGACCCCAGACACAGTAAGTTAAGTGAAATGAGAAGACAGAGAAACACACAGCAGATGAAGGAGCAAGGTAAAAACCCACCAGACCAAACAAATGAAGAGGAAATAGGCAGTCTACCTGTAAAAGAATTCAGAGTAATGATAGTAAAGATGATCCAAAATCTTGAAAATAGAATGGAGAAAATACAAGAAACATTTAACAAGGACCTAGAAGAACTAAAGAGCAAACAAACAATGATGAACAACAAAATAAAGGAAATTAAAAATTCTCTAGAAGGAATCAATAGGAGAATAACTGAGGCAGAAGAACGAATAAGTGACCTGGAAGATAAAATAGTGGAAATAACTACCACAGAGCAGAATAAATAAAAAAGAATGAAAAGAATTGAGGGCAGTCTCAGAGACCTCTGGGACAACGTTAAACACACCAACATTCCAATTATAGGGGTTCCAGAAGAAGAAGAGAAAAAGAAAGGGATGGAGAAAATATCTGAAGAGATTATAGTTGAAAACATCCCTAATATGGGAAAGGAAATAGCCAATCAAGTTCAGGAAGCACAGAGAATCCCATACAGGATAAATCCAAGGAGAAACATGCCAAGACACATATTAATGAAACTATCAAAAATTAAATACAAAGAAAAAATATTAAAAGCAGCAAGGGAAAAACAACAAATAACATACAAAGGAATCCCCATAAGGTTAACAGTTGATCTTTCTGCAGAAACTGTGCAAGCCAGAAGGGAGTGGCAGGACATATTTAAACTGATGAAAGGGAAAAACCTACAACCAAGATTAATCTACCCTGCAAGGATCTCATTCAGATTCGATGGAGAAATTAAAAACTTTACAGACAAGGAAAAGTTAAGAGAATTCAGCACCACCAAACCAGCTTTACAACAAATGCTAAAGGATCTTCTCTAGGCAAGAAACACAAGAGAAGGAAAAGACCTACAATAACAAACCAAAAACAATTAAGAAAATGGTAATAGGAACATACATATCAATAACTACCTTAAATGTAAACGGATTACATGCTCGAACCAAAAGACATAGGCTGGCTGAATGGATACAAAAACAAGAGCCATATATATGCTGTCTACAAGAGACCCACTTCACACTGAGGGACACATACAGAATGAAAGTGAGGGGAGGGAAAAGATAGTCCATGAAAATGGAAATCAAAAGAAAGCTGGGGTAGCAATTCTCATATAAGAAAAAATAGACTTTAAAATAAAGACGATTACAAGAGACAAAGAAGGACACTACATAATGATCAAGGGATCAATCCAAGAAGATATAACAATTGTAAATATTTATGCACCCAACATAGGAGCACCTCAATACATAAGGCAAATGTTAACAGCCATAAAAAGGGAAATCAACAGTAACACAATCATAGTAGGGGACTTTAACATCCCACTGTCACCAATGGACAGATCATCCAAAATGAAAATAAATAAGGTAACACAAGCTTCAAATGATATGTTAAACAAAATGGACTTAATTGATATTTATAGGACATTCCATCCAAAAACAACAGAATACACTTTCTCCTCAAATGCTCATGGAACATTCTCCAGGATAGATCATATCTTGGGTCACAAATCAAGCCTTGGTAAATTTAAGAAAATTGAAATCATATCAAGTATCTTTTCTGACTACAACGCTATGAGACTAGATATCAATTACAGGAAAAAATCTGTAAAAAATGCAAACACATGGAGGCTAAACAATACACTACTTAATAACAAAGAGATCACTGAAGAAATCAAAGAGGAAATCAAAAAATACCTAGAAACAAACGACAATGAAAACACAATGATCCAAAACCTATGGATGCAGCAAAAGCAGTTCTAAGAGGGAAGTTTATAGCAATACAATCCTACCTCAAGAAACAAGAAACATCTCATATAAACAATGTAACCTTACACCTAAAGCAATTAGAGAAAGAAGAATTTAAAAACTCCACAAGTTAGCAGAAGGAAAGAAATAAAAAAGATCAGAACACAAATAAATGAAAAAGAAATGAAGGAAACGATAGCATAGATCAATAAAACTAAAAGCTGGTTCTTTGAGAAGATAAACAAAATTGATAAACCATTAGCTATACTCATCAAGAAAGAAACGGAGAAGACTCAAATCAATAGAATTAGAAATGAAAAAGAAGAAGTAATAACTGACTCTGCAGAAATACAAAGAATCATAAGGGATTACTACAAGCAACTATATGACAATAAAATGGACAACCTGGAAGAAATGGACAAATTATTAGAAAAGCACAACCTTCCGAGACTGAACCAGGAAGAAATAGAAAATATAAACAGACCAATCACAAGCACTGAAATTGAGACTGTGATTAAAAATCTTCCAAGAAACAGAAACATAGGACCAGATGGCTTCACAGGCGAATTCTATCAAACATTTAGAGAAGGGCTAACAACTATCCTTCTCAAACTCTTCCAAATTATAGCAGAGGGAAGAACACTCCCAAACTCATTCTACAAGGCCACCATCACCCTGATACTAAAACCACAAAGATGTCACAAGGAAAGAAAACTACAGGCCAATATAACTGATGAACACAGATGCAAAAGTCCTCAACAAAATACTAGCAAACAGAATCCAACAGCACATTAAAAGGATCATACACCATGATCAAGTGGGGTTTATCCCAGGAATGCAAGGATTCTTCAATATACACAAATCAATCAATGTGATACACCATATTAACAAGTTGAAGGAGAAAAACCATATGATCATCTCAATAGATGCAGAAAAAGATTTTGACAAAATTCAACTCCAATTTATGATAAAAACCCTCCAGAAAGCAGGCATAGAGGGAACATAGCTCAACATAATAAAGGCTATATGTGACAAACCCACAGTCAACATCATTGAGACAATGGTGAAAAACTGAAAACATTTCCTCTAAGATCAGGAAGAAGACAAGGTTGTCCACTCACACCACTATTATTCAACAGAATTTTGGAAGTCCTAGCCACAGCAATCAGAGAAGAAAAAGAAATAAAAGGAATCCAAATCAGAAAAGAAGAAGTAAAACTGTCACTGTTTGCAGATGACATAATACTATACATAGAGAAACCTAAAGATGCTACCAGAACACTACTAGAGCTAATCAATGAATTTGGTAAAGTAGCAGGATACAAAATTAATGCACAGAAATTTCTTGCATTCCTATACACTAATGATGAAAAATCTGGAAGAGAAATTAAGGAAACACTCCCATTTACCACTGAAACCAAAAGAATAAAATACCTAGGAATAAACCTACCTAAGGAGACAAAAGACCTGTATGCAGAAAACTATAAGACACTGATGAAAGAAATGAAAGATGATACAAACAGATGGAGAGATATACCATGTTCTTAGATTGGAAGAATCAACATTATGAAAATGACTATACTACCCAAAGCAATCTACAGATTCAGTGCAATCCCTATCAAACTACCATTGCATTTTTCACAGGACTAGAACAAAAAGTTTCACAATTTGTATGGAAATGCAAAAGATCCCGTATAGCCAAAGCAATCTTGAGAAAGAAAAATGCAGCTGGAGGAATCAGGCTCCCTGACTTTAGACTATACTACAAAGCTACAGTAATCAAGACAGTATGGTATTGGCACAAAAACAGAAATATAGTTCAATGGAACAGGATAGAAAGCCCAGAGATAAACCCATGCACCTAGGGTTACTGTATTTTTGATAAAGGAGGCAAGAATATACGATGGAGAAAAGACAGCCTCTTCAAAAAACGGTGCTGGGAAAGCTGGACAGCTATATGTAAAAGAATGAAATTAGAACACTCCCTAACACCATACACAAAAATAAACTCAAAGTGGATTAAAGACCTAAATGTAAGGCCAGACACTATAAATGTCTTAGAGGACAACATAGGCAGAACACTCTACGACATAAATCACAGCAAGATCCTTTTTGACCCACCTCCTAGAGAAATGTAACTAAAAACAAACAAACAAAAAAAACAAATGGGACTTAATTAAACTTAAAAGCTTTTGCACAGCAAAGGAAAACATAAACAAGACCAAAAGACAACCCTCAGAATGGGAGAAAATATTTGCAAATGAAGCAACTGACAAAGGATTAATCTCCAAAATTTACAAGCAGCTCTTGCAGCTCAATATCAAAAAACAAGCAACCCAATCTAAAAATGGGCAGAAGACCCAAATAGACATTTTTCCAAAGAAGATATACAGATTGCCAACAAACACATGAAAAGATGCTCAACATCACTAATCATTAGAGAAATGAAAATCAAAACTACAGTGAGGTATCACCTCACACCAGTCAGAATGGCCATCATCAAAAAATCTACAAACAATAAATGCTGGAGAGGGTGTGGAGAAAAAGGAACCCTCTTGCACTCTTGGTGGGAATGTAAATTGATACAGCCACTAGGGAGAAGAGTATGGAGGTTCCTTAAAAAACTACAAATAGAACTACCATATGACCCAGCAATCCCACTACTGGGCATATACCCTGAGAAAACCAAAATTCAAAAAGAGTCATGTACCACAATGTTCATTGCAGCTCTATTTACAATAGCCAGGACATGGAATCAACCTAAGTGTCCATCGACAGATGAATGGATAAAGAAGATGTGGCACATATATACAATGGAATATTACTCAGCCATAAAGAGAAATGAAATTGAGTTATTTGTAGTGAGGTGGATGGACCTAGAGTCTGTCATCCAGAGTGAAGTAAGTCAGAAAGAGAAAAACAAATACCATATGCTTACACATATATATGGAATCCAAAAAAAAAAAAGATTCTGAAGAACCTAGAGGCAGGACAGGAATAAAGACGCAGATGTAGAGAATGGACTTGAGGACACGGGGAGGGGGAAGTGTAAGCTGGGACTAAGTGAGAGAGTGGCATGGACGTATATACACCACCAAATGTAAAATAGATAGCTAGTGGGAAGCAGCTGCATAGCACAGGGAGATCAGCTCAGTGCTTTGTGACCACCTAGAGGGGTGGGATAGGGAGGGTGGGAGGGAGATGCAAGAGGGAAGAGATATGGGTATATATGTATATGTATAGCTGATTCACTTTGTTATAAATCAGAAACTAACACACCATTGTAAGGCAATTATACTCCAATAAAGATGTTAGAAAAAAAAAGTGAGTGAAAAATCCCCATGATTTTTTGTCTCATCTGTCACCCAGAAGGAGAGAATTCCAAGGTCCTGGAGGAGACTGGAGACAATTTGGAAGACGCCTGTGTCCTTGAGTGACCACACTGAAGGCTGCCTACTAACTGAGAACACTGATATTGTACTTTACATGAGTGAGACGTGAATTGCTATTGTGTTTAGTTTACCTGTTACAGCAGCTACTGTTATCTTAATTAAAATATAAAGGGGCAGGAAAAGCCATGGATGCTTTTGGGTCCCTCGTGGCGTCCAGTACTTTGGAGAATGGTGGCACTGTCCTAATATAATGAGGGGTAACAAGAGGAGAACCATTAAAGAGGGGAATTTCAATACACAGCTGAATGATATAATGATGCAAAGAAGATGCCAGAAACTGGAAGTTAGAAGGCTCAGCCCAAGACTAAGTTGCTCTGCTTAAAAAATATGTCCTTAAACAAATTCCTTAACTTTTCAGCCTCAATTTCCTCATCCAGAGTGTAATATATGAAGGCAAGTCTTATAAACAATAAATAGCTATTCCAATGTAAAATGGTATTATTTTAATCTAACCACCCCCTTTTAAAACGACAGGGGAACTTATGGATCATCTGAGTGAGAAAAATGCTAAATCTCATATAGCAGTTACTATAAGTGGGCACTGTGTTAACTCATATCATCTTCATGACATAGATATTATTATTATCATCACTAATTTATAGGTGAAAAAATTGAAACACAGATGGGTTAAGTAATTTTCTCAAGGTCACACCACTAATAAGTGGAAAGTAGGGATCAAACCCAGGCAGTCTGCTTTCCAAATCTGTGCTCTTTACCACCACGAAAAGATATCATCTCTAGGTACAGCTTCTTCATTTCAGATGTGGAAACGTAGGTCATGTCACACAGGTGGTTATGCACTAAATATAGACTACAGTGACAGAGAAGGCAATTTTCTCCCCGGGAAAATTCTAGTTTCTCATAAAAGGCTGTTTCTGCAGAAAATCATTGAGCTGAGAATGCATAAATTACTAAAGAAACCTAACCAGATATTTGAGCAGAATTTACGTTGGTAGGAGAACAAGCAAAATGAGCTTTACCCTTGCTGTATCTTTCAAATATAAAACAGGAGGGATAAGCAGATGGATTTATTTAAATTTTTTCCAGGCAAACTTTTCCTGTGGTTCTAAGACATATCAAGGTCCTCAGGGAAGTGAACTCCAGTCCCTTGAACTCTTTCCAATCTGGAGCAGAAAAATGGCCCCAGGGTGACCAAGAGGCCAGATCGAGCTCAACTCTCCTTCTGGAAGCTTTTAGCCAAGGTAAACCAAGTATAAGGAGCTGCTAGGAGAGCACACAACATGCCTCCTCCTTCTTGATTTCCTGAGATGCCTCATCCCTGAGGAACCTGAATGTCCAAGCAGAGCCCCTGACAGGTGAGTGATGCCAACTGAAACTCTCTCTGGATAAAGCCACCTGTAAATAAGACTCTGTCCTCCAGATGCCATCTGAAGCCACCACATGAAAGAGTGGCCTCTCCTCATGTGAGATCCTTCACACTTGCTTACATTCAGGTCAGAGAAAATCTCATGTATCAGGGCCAACATGGTTCTCCCCTGGAACCAGTAGGATCCACATGGCTTTCTCATTCCTACTGAACCTGTTTGTGGAATGTCATCATTCTCTTACGACACAGGTGGAACATCTTAGATGAATTTCCAGATGGTTAGTCTGCCCCTTTCTATTTCCCACACTGAGAGAGACACAGGTCTATTGATTGCTACAGACCTGCGCAGACACTTTTGAGTATGTTTGTCATCTTTATATGGACTGTTTACCTCTGACCATTCGATGGCATTGATTAATTCAAGAAGACTCAAAAATCAAAAAACATTGACAAAGATCTTTATTATGAAATGTGAAATGATAAGATAAAATCAAGAAGAAAAAAATCATTCAAAAAAGAGAAGAGAGCTAAGTAGGGACATTGGGAATCTATGATGAAGAGGAGACCAATTGCTGCACAGATTTTTCCTCCTTTCCCAATGCCAGGGGTCTAGAGATACAGATAACACCTGCCCCTGCATCACAGGCTATTGCAGAAAGGAAGGGAGATAAGATAAAATCAAGAAGAAAAAAATCATTCAAAAAAGAGAAGAGAGTTAAGTAGGGACATTGGGAATCTATGATGAAGAGGAGACCAATTGCTGCACAGATTTTTCCTCCTTTCCCAATGCCAGGGGTCTAGAGATACAGATAACACCTGCCCCTGCATCACAGGCTATTGCAGAAAGGAAGGGAGAACTTTGGACTACACCACTTAACAAAGCCTCTCCTATATCTTACCTAATTGGTTCCCCCAACAATGCATTTTATAGGAAACTGGGATCAAATTATTTAAATGATTTGCTCTAAGTCACAGAGTTCTAAACAGAATGTGTCTACAGATTCCAACCCCAGGCTCTTTGTCCCACACCACATTCTCTCTTGCATCACCAAGTGAATTTGTGGGAAAAAAAAAACTGTTTCTGCCTTCAGCTATATGATCAAGGATGAATTACAACTTCTTTAGGGCCTCAGTGTCTTCACTTGGAAAATGAGGTTACACTAGAAATGGATGATCTACAGTTCTGAAAGTTCATGAATCCAGACATCTGTCCTCCATCAAGTTTAACAAAACAGTATTTTTTAAATTGCCAGTTATAATTAGTGGATCATGAAATTAATTTAGTGGGTAGCCACCATTACCTTTTTTTTTTAAGTGACAGAACAGAAAAGGTTTGAATAGAATAAGGAAGGGTAAGATAGGAAAAAATGTCAGCATGCATCCCATGAAGTAAGGGTGAACACTGTTTTGTAAAACTGGGTGTGTGCACTGAGTCATAATATAAAATTTATTTCTTACTATAAGACACAGTCAAAAATGATTGAAACTCAGGTTTAAATTATAGAGTCATATGACACATTACAGCAGAGTTTTACTGTATTCCAAAAATACGTATACACTTGCTTGGGGGGGGAGGAGTGTTGTTATTTTGTTTGTTTGTTTTTGTGATTCATTTGGCTCTGGTTTGACTTTCTCTTCCTTTTTTGTTATCTTTTCCCCCAACCAGGAGTTCTCATCCCCTCCTTCACTTTCTCATTTGCTTTGGGGAGGTTTCTGGCTGCTGCCAGAAAGGGAAGTTCTGAAGGAAGAGAAAGCAATGAGGTGTTAAATGGCATTGCATGTTCTGCAAAGCTCATGACATGTGGTTTCCTGAAGGGGGAAGCACAAATGACAAAAAAAGTCTAGTTGGAAGGAGACTGAAGACCCTAGAGATTCTGAACAATAGTGTTGTGGTCTAGGAGGGAGGGGGGCTATAATTAATATATCTCTGTCTCTTCCATCTTCTCCTTGTAGGAGAGTGATTAACATAAATGGGTTCCAACTCTTCAAATAAGGGTCTCTCATAAGGGGCCTATGTTGAGAGAAGTGGGGATTGTTTCTGCTTTCCCAAGGCTGGCAGCCTAAGAGAAAATTGTTTAAATTCATATAGGGAATGGAAGTTTGGGGAGGAAATTGAGGACTTGGTCTTCCCGTCTGTTGCTCAAAACCACTCTCTTCCCCCAAAAGACTGACCCCTCTAGTTCAAGTTTAAGCAGATGAGGCAAGTAGTTCCACAGGACTGGATATTTCCATGACCCTGGAGCCTCCCACAAGAGATTTCCAATTGTTACCCTTTCCTGGATCCTCTTGGGTACAAAACCTCTGACTTCCTGTGTGATTCAAAGTTTGAAGTCCCGGTCAGTGGCTAGAAAACGGAGTCTGTGATGAAGGTCGGTAAAAACATTTGACTGAGACCTTTTATCCTAAATCATCTGGCTGGAAACTTGAGATGTGGCATCCTAATTCTTCCTCTCAACCTGGCCTCAGGACAGCTTGGCTTGGAATAATGTCCAGGAAATTATTAATAATGAGAAACCTTCGTTCCCAGCAGGCCCAGTCTATTAATAGGGAAGGTGACATGTGTGATCTCATGGTTCTGCATAAATACTCTCTTTTGGCCTCTCAATGGCAAAAATACCAGTGTTTCCTTCAAGGGGCTGCAGGTGGAGGTGAGACAGGGCAGCCCCCTGGTTCTAACTGGCTCCCTGCGCTGAGCTCTGTGCATAGAGTCACGGTGTCCACTTCGGATCTGCCTGGCAATGATGCCTTTTCAAGTGCTACTGTGTTAAGCGGCCCCTGTGGCTTTATAAAACAGTTGACCTGCTATTGACCTGTTCTGCGTCCTTGCAGCTCAGGAGCAGTCTCTCTGGGCCCCATGATAGATTATAATGAAGATTACAAAGGCACTGTTAAACCTAATGTCTCCCAACTGCCCCATAGTACAAGGAGCAGTTTCCTGTTAGAGGAGCATGGGTGAGCCCCTCCAGGGACATTAGGTCAGTAGCAGTGACTCCAGAGCTGCTCAGTAACAACCCCCTCTCAGCTTCTATCCCTCCAAGGAAAGCCAATGGTCCATCAGGGTCAGCCCCACATTTTTTCAGAACACAAACCTTTCCTTCATTTATTCCCACATCCAAAAGTGCCTGCAACAAGTTTCCACAGGTAAAATCTTATCTTTAGCATGAAAAGTGAGTTACCAGGATTTATCCTTCTATGCTTTCTACTGGGTGGGGATGTTTAGCATCATTCCTGCCCTGGCCATAGTCAAATAAGTTAAACACTTGCAGATGAGAGAACCAAAGCACTAAAGAGGTACTTAGATTAGATAAAATCAACGTTGACAATCAACTTCCTGTGTAAGACAAGAGGTTCACCAAAGGAGCTGGGTAGCTGCAATAGCTGAACCTGGGTTTACTGAGAATTGAGTTTCCTGGGTATCAACACAGAGGGAGTTTGATGAGTTTCCCAGCTTTCTTCATTCAAGAGGAAGGAACTGTGCCATCTCCTCAGAGGAAGTAAAGCATGTCCTTAAATTTTTCCCTAAGATAAATTTCTCCCATGGAGCTTCATATTAGAGACACTGCATGGACAATGCTCTCAACAACATGAAGTGCAGTCACAATTTCAATAGGGCACTTGTCGTTTTTCTTGGTGAACCAGCAGGGTTACAAAACACAGCTCAGTGAAAGCAGTCTGCTGGAGGCCAAGCAGGATGGCCTGACCACATCTTTCCTATGGTCTGGCTTGATCAAATAATGAAGAATAGAATACCTGAAAAAATGAATAGGCCTTTCAACAGTCCTCTATAAAGAGTACTTTCTTCGTGGAAAATACTAGAGTGGTCAATCATGGCCTGCCCCGCTCTCCAAGTCTCCCTCCCCTAAGGAATCTACTCCATGGTAAAGCCACCATGAACCCACCTGCACTGGACACAGGTGGTTAGAGAAGGGCAGGCATTTCATCAGATGGCCAGATTCCTGAGGCCTGACTTGAAAGATGAACAGAGCTAAGCAGATTATTCCCCAGGAATTTGAATCCAAGGCCCCAGTGGGCATCAGGAATTGTTCTGAGATCAGAGGTGGGAAAAGCTGCGATGGCCAAGTACTGAGGTTGAGGAAGAGGGAAGAAGATGCCATATGATATTAGGAAAGACAGCTGGTAAAGAGTAAGAACAGAGCACATCTACACACAGAGATAGAAACAGGGCAAATCAGAGACCATGCAGCTCTTGAGAGAGACTGTGATGATATACTCTCCCCCAAAGCTGCCTTGGATCCAAACCACCTCCCATTTCCAGACCTAGCTATGGTGATGCCTGGGGGAGCCCTGGATTCTTATAATAAACTCTCAGTTTCTCCAGTAAGGTTGAGAAGGTCTTTATTCCTTGCAAATAAAGAGCCTGACCAAAATGCAGGCTTTTAATAAGAGTTGAAAACAGACAGTATTATGTCCCAGTCTCTACATTGCAAGCATCGTGTTGTTGAGTGAGGGCAGATCCAATGAATGAGAGATCAAAAGCAGATGGTATGACACACAACAACATGGATGGATCTCAGAGGCATTATGTTGAGTGAAAGAAGCCAGTCTTAAAAGGTTACATACTGTATGACTCCATTTATATGTCATTCTTGAAAAAACACATAATAGTGATGGAGAACAGATCAATGGTTCCCAGGGACAGGTGTGGGAAGAGAGTGTGACTATAACAGGACAACAAAAAGGGATTTTGGGGGATGATGGTGCTAGTGGTGGTTACACAAATGTATACTTGTCTTTAAAGACACAGAACAGTAAAAAGAAAAGAAGGAAGGGAGGGAGGGAAGGAGAGATGATCGCTCAAGTGAGAAGCGCTACTAAATGAGACCTTCAGACAGACCAGAAGTTGGGCCAACTCTAGGCAAAATCGTCTCAGCATATGCTCTTCTCATTGCTCTTAGCCTTATCTTTTCATCCCTCAACTCCTCCTTCTTTTCTTTCTGGCTGACATGGCCTTCATAACAAAATCAAACCAAGGAAATGAGCAATGAAGGTGGAATTTCTGGTATCAGTCAAGAGGTGAGAGAGGTCTTGAGCTGGGATCAGGTCTTGCCATCTCTCCTAAAATCACACTGTAAGTCAGAAGTAGTTCACATGATTAGCTCCAGGTTTAGGCTCTCCTGGGAAATTGAGTATCTGGCTTTCATTTTTTTTGTGCCCAACTGCTGTCTTTTCCTGCCATTATCAAATTCATTTTTCCCTTCTTTTTTTATACCCAGCAGCATCTCTTTTTACCTATTCAGGAAGTCACACTCTCAGCTTGCTAAAGAGATACTTCATGATATTTTCCCTGAACACAGAACTCAGAGGAAAAGCTTGGACTTGTAGCTCTCAGTTGTCTTTCAATTTTCCTCTTTGCTGGAAGATATTGGTATATCCTGACCGACAGCAAAAGCTCGAGCAAAGTAACTCTGTGTGAAATAAAAGGAAGCCTGTGTTAACGTATAAAATAGTAGCAATCACATCCTGGAGGATCTAAACTGTAAGTTGAACAGGATCTTCAGATAAGTAGCAACAAAGGACTGTCACGATATTTTAGAGAGGGGTGCAGAGAAGGTAATTCTGCAAGTCAGACAGGACTCAGAAACAATTGCAAAGGAGAGTGAGAGGACCACATACACCAGGGCTGGCCACCTAGTAGTCACCTGCCATCTTACATGGTCATTATCTTCCCAGCCACTGAAATGCATAGAAGGAAATGAGCAGAAGAGCAGTGGCCCTGGAGCCACACCCAGGCAACACCACATCCTAGAACCATGATCTCTGGCAAGTTCCTTGGGCAAGTTTCCTCAGCTTCCTCATCTATAAACAGAAAAAATAATAGTACCTACCTCATGGAGTTGTGAAGATTAAATGAAATTTACATATAACATACTTTAACAGTGTCTGGTTCAATGTGCTGCACCCCCTCCAACACACACACACACACACACAAACAATCACCATCACCACCACCACCACCACCACCACCATCACTGCAAAGTTATTCAAGGGGATCTCGGTGGAGCACCGACATTGTCCACTGTACAGAAGCTCTCAAAAATGCTAGTTCTCATGATGAACCTGACAGTGAGCCACCCCTGCTCCTCACCAGCAGAGTCAAATGAAATGAATTAGGAGACATTCTCTGTGAGAAGATTTACACCAGTAAGACAGGGAGCAGTAAATAAAAGCAACAGATTAGTGCAATATTACTAAACCTCATCATTTAGGTTCCCGCCTGGCAGATTTAATAAATGAGATCTATCTCTTCTTGGTGGATGCAGTAGCATAAGTACCATCTAAATCAGGTCTGCAGAGAATCAAGTGACCTGATGGATAGCTATCTCTTAGTTCAATAGCAGTAACGCATGGAGGATTTGGAGGGATTTGTGCCAGGAATTAGAGAATGCAACATTTGTCTTGAATTAACTAATTTTTATAATCAACGTACTGTGAGTGATATGCTCCTGCGAAGGTAGATTTGTGACCTGCCTGAAGTACCAATTATGTTCCAATTTGGTAATATGAGGTGTTGTGGCAATTTTAACACATCGGTAAAGATGGAAATCAATTTCTTTTCCTTAGTAAATTTTGTAAATAAAAAGAAAATATAGGGTTTCCGGGTCCAAGCCAGCCTTTTGCTTCAACTTTTTCTACTTCATGGCTGCTGACTGAGGACAGGGCTTGTCCCCCTAGAAATTCCACTCTGACACAAGACCAAGCTGGCCCCCCTTGGGCGGCAAACCTCTTGAGTTTTGGGAAGAGTGGGATCTTCTTCGGGACAGGCCTGTTGCTGGGCTGATGGGCTGAAACTGAGCTTTAAAAGTGTGTCAGATACTGTCACACACATTATTTCACCTGGCAAAGGAGGCTGGGCAGATACTAGCATTCGTACTTTACAGTAAGAAAAATGAGGCTCAAATTCAACAAGGGATTTACTGAGGATCAAGATGAGGCTCAAATACTACATCTTCAGACTGTAAACCCTGATATTTGTCTATGAATCCACAAAGTAATTTAATGGTTTAATATCTGTGTAAATATGCCCCTGTCTTCTGAGCAGATGAGAACATGGGGTCACTGAGACAAGTAGGAAGCTGCCAAGTGGAGGAAAGGGGAGGGAATCTCAGGTAGAGCAAGCAACATGTACAAAAGCAGGAGGCTTACAAGTGCACGTGAGATGGAGACAGTCAGAAAGAGCATCAGTCCTACACTTACAAAAAAAGCTATTTTACAAAGAAAACAGTACATCCAAAACTTTTCTTGAAACCACCAAAGAGTTGAGGTGGCAGGACAACTAATTAACACAAAATCTGAGGAAAGACAGGCACCTGCAAGGAGAAATGAAACGTGTGCTCTTGCTTACTTGGAATGGATGTTGTTAGGCGTTGAAGAATTTAGCTAAAATTGTCAGCAAATTGGTAAAGGACAAGTAGAATGTTTAGAACCCCTGGGGGATTTCCCTGAGGGGGGATCAATAGCCACTTGTAATTTCTTCTTCATGGATCTCACTGGGCACTCACAGAAAAGTCTTTCAAGAGTTCTGAGAAAGTGTCCCTTGTCCCACAGGCTTGTGGAAAGGAAACAGCTGTTGCTGCAGGAAACACGAGAAACCCCACCCAGATCCTGTTGCACTATATCCCCAACAGAACAAAAGCTTTAAACTGTTGGAAGAAGAACAACACACACTATCACTCTTAGGGCACAGAAGATAACCTACTGCAGCCAAGGGAAGAAAACAAAAAAGAGCCCTCTACTCCTGGGGATGAGGCAGTAATACCTGCTGTACCAGAACTACCTCTTGGAGGGGGCAGAAGCACTGAGACCCAGGGACATAGCCCCTGTCTGACACCTTCTAATGAGAATGACAGAGAATGCCTTTCCACTGCCCAACACTTCCTATGACCAGGCTAACAAGCAGCAAGTAACAAATAATAATCGAATATTGCTGAGAGACTTACAAAAGTGTGGAGAGAAACTCTCCCTGAGGAAATCTCAACGAGAAGATGGAAACCTGAGGATGGAGAAGACATTAAGAAAAACCCTCTGCAAGCCAGCCCCTACCCTCACCACAAGGTAATGCCAGAGGAATTTTAAGTCTGCAATGGGCTGTGGCTAATCATGGCAACAACAAACCCCAAGCTCGGGTCACCAAAAGCCTAGCAGAAGGAAAGGTGTACTCATTTCTACGTACAAAAACTATTTACAGTCTCCACTATGCTATATAAGATGTCTAGATTTTTTTTAAATTATAAGGCATATTAAGAAGAAGAAGAAAACAATACTGTCAAGAGATAAAGCCAAAAAAACTAGGCATATCCTATCAAAACTGCTGAAAACAGAAGACAAATGTTTAAAAAACATTTAATGGAGCTGGGGAAAAGATACATTATATACATAGGAACAAAGATGAGAATGACAGAAGACTTCTTGTCAGAAACCAAGCAAGCTAGAAGACAATGGAGTGACGGGTTTAAAGTGCTAAAAGAAAAAGACTATTAACCAGTTCTATAACCAGCAAAAATAATTTTCAAAAATGAAGAAATACTTTCTCAAAAACAAACAAACAAATGAAAAACAGAGAGAATCCATTGCCGGCAGACCTGCACTATGAGAAATATTAAAGGAAAAATATCAGGCAAAAGCAATATGATACCAAGCAGAAAACTTGGTATCAAGTTTTCACACAAAGAAATGACAAGCTCTTAAAATGGAATAAATGAAAGTAAAAATAAAATTCTTTTTCTTCTTATTTTTAATGGCTCCAAAAATAGGTGATTGTTTAAATAAAAATAGTAGCAACGTATTTTGTATTTATATCATATGTAAAAGTAAACTATATAACAACAATAGCACAAAGGATGAAAGGAAAAAATTGGCAGTATACTGTTGTAAGGTCCTGACATTACACACACGGAGATATAATATTATTTGAAGATAGACTGTAATTAATTACAGATGTATAAAGTTGTACATTGCAAACCGACTGGCAATCACTAAAAAATTAAAAAGGGTAAAAATAATAAACAAATAGCAGTAATAAAATGGAATCATATGTTTAACTAATTCAACAAGGGAAAGAAAGAGGAAAAAGTTTTTAAATAGATGGAAAAATAGAAAACAACTATCTAGATGGTCGATTTTAAGCAACTGTATCAATAGCCATACTAATTATAAATGGTCTAAACTCATCAATTAAAATGTAGAGATTGTTCAGTTGTATAAATAAAGCAAGACCAATGATAACACAAAAAATAGTCGAACTGAACGGAGAAATAGACCAATCCACAATTATAATTGAAGGCTTCAACACTCCTCCATCAGCAATGATAGAACAGAAAGACAGAAAATCAGTAAGGAACAGCACTATCCACCAACTTAGGCTAATTGGCATTTACAGGATTCTTCACCCAACAAAAGCAGAAAACACATTGCTTTCAAATGAACATAGACCAGTCAGTATGACAGACCATGTTCTGGACTAGGAAACAAACCTTAACAAATTTAAAGAAATAGAAGTCACACAAAGTATGTTCTCTAACCAGAACAAAATTAAACTAAATTTTATAAAAGAGGGACAGACGGTTTAACTAGAAACTTTGGTTTCACCAGGTTGGGAAGGGAGCTAAATGGTCTTCTAGGACTACACTGGTCTCAAAGCATGTGTTGCACATGCAGATAAAGACAGGCAAAAGCTTTATAATTTACTGTGAAATTAACACACATAGTAGGAAAGCTATTTTTGGTTATCACATTCCTCCCCATCTAGCAGAAAATGCCTATGATTTGCTGTGACTTGAGATGTATATAGAGTCAGCCCTTTGTATCCACACATTCAACGAACTGCAGATCAAAAGTATTTTTAAAAAAAATTCCAGAGTTCCAAAAAGCAAAACTTAAATTTGTTGCACACTGGCAACTATTTACATAGCATTTACATTGTATTTACAACTATTTACATGGCATTTACATTGTATTAGGTATTATAAGTAATCCAGAGATGACTTAAAGTATACAGGAGGATGTATGTAGGTTATATGTAAATCTATGCCATTTTATGTTTGAGCATCTGAGGATTTCCGTATCCACGGGGGTCCTGGTACCAATCCCCCACAGATACCAAGGGATAACTGGGCAGAGAAAGGCAGTGAAAAACAGATTGATATCTGGGGATCCAAATCCAGGGTCTCCTGCTGATCATGCCCTGCTTTTTCCTTTCATTTGTCAGACCACACAGTGCAAGCAATACAGTATGACGATTCAGCCCTCAGGCCTCAAGGACCTAGAGAGCAAAGGTCAATCTGTGTTCCCCTGCTCACCAGCTATGTGGTTATGGGTATATTATTTAACCTCTCTAAGCTTCATTTGCTCGTCTGTCAAGTGGAGATAGCAACTGGATCTATCTCAGATTGGTTTTGTGAGAATTAAATGAAAATGATGTATGAAAGCACTTGGTACAGGGTGTATAGACCGTAGTAAGCGCTCAGTAGAGATAGTTATCACCATTACCATCCATAATTATTATTCCTGGGGAAGAAATTCTCCTGGGAAGCTCTCCATAAGGCTAAAACACTTGTGCTGTTTAAAGACTATTTATTTAAATTTGGAACCTGGCAAAAGGCATAAAATTTATAGGTAGGAAGAAATTAAATCTGCTGTGGTTTCCCATCTCCTCTCTGGGAAGGTCAGGGAGAATAAAATGGAGCCAAAATATCGGGCTGCCCTTAAACAGACTCTCTCACAGGAAGACCCTGTCGCATCCCATATTCCCCCAAAGCTGTTTTCCCTACATGATTGTTGGTGCTTGAATTCCTTTAATTGGAACCAAACACTGTCATTCCACAACAGAAATATGACTTAAAATACATATAGTGCTGGGATGGGTGGTACAGTGTATTATTATACGTTCCTATTAAGAAAAAAAGCAGATTTTATATAAGTAGGGAGATGCTTTGTTTACAAGAAGGGTGGGGAACTGGGAGGTCCTCACTAAAAGGGGAGACAGTACATCCTAAAGACCACCTGAACCCAAAGAAAAAGGCAAATGAGTAAAACTAGAAGGATCCTGGAGGGCAGGCAGATCAGAGTTTTCCAAACACCAGCCCTCAGACCAGTTTGTTAGAATCTTCTAAAGAGACTGTTAAACATACAGACTCCTAGGCTCCACCCTGGACCTACTGAACCTGAACGAGTTGGGGTGGGGTATAGGATTTTAACAAGCGGGAGGAGCCAGATGTGGGCATCCCATGTCAATACCAACTTTTCCCTTCATAGAGGATGAAAACTGAGCCCAGTATAATGAAGTAACTTTGTCCAGGGTCATTTCATAGCTGTCTTAAATACACTTGGCTCAGCTGTCATTGTGGGAGCGAGAAAGAAGTGTGAGCCAGCAACTCTAGTCACTTTCCCACCCACCCCTAATGGTTCACTCGAGCATTTAACACATGGACAGTGTCACCTTCTTGCGATTCCAGTCTTTCTGTGCTACCCATGGCAACAACTCTCTCAGGATGGCTGAGCTAAGCCCAAACTCCTCTGTAAATTGCAACTTCTCGTTTGCAATTATCAGAGCTGGAAATGTCATATTTGGTCAGTAGCTGGCAGTCATGATTGGAGCAGCACACACTAACAAGAGGAAGTAGCAAGAAGCCAAAAATGAATCCAAAGGGAGCAAAGTGACCTCTAACCAACAAGAAAACACAAGCCAATCAACCAAGAAAATCAATGAGGTGAAAATGGTCTGCTCAGGAAAATCAATAGGGTGTAAACCAGCTGCGCTCAGCCCTGTGGCCTTGCACCTGCTCCAAGCCCCAAGCTGAAGCGCGTCATTCCTGCTTGTCAAAGACAGTGCCTCACTCCCACCTCAATCTCCTCCCACTAGAATCTTCCTATGTACCACATTTTCTCCCTGAAATACCCTAAATCTTGTCGACACATGAAAATGTGCTTTCTCCACCCTCTCATGGCCACCACTTTTACCCAGAACCTCATCATTTTATACTAGATTATTTCCAGAACCAGCTCCCTCTGCCTCCATCCTGTCCCTGGTGTACCTGGCATGCAAAGCTCAGCATAATGTCTCCTTTGCCTCCATTACTCCCTTATATGAACCCTCTGCCAACAAGGAAGGTCTCTTCTTTATCCCTGCCTGAAACTCGAAGTTTTTGTTCAAACCCGTCCTTAGGATGCCTATTCTCTTCTCTCTCTGAATATTCAGATCTTCCACCCACTTTGGGTTGAGCTAAAGTGTCCCCTTCTTTACCAGGCCTTCCTGGAACACCAGCAACCCCCCAAAATCCCCTCCTTCTCTCAGCACCTGTGGAACTTTTCAGTAGCATCCCTCATGTCTACATTAAGTACATGCCTACATTCATTGTTACAATGCTGGGGGTTGGTGGATAAGGGTGTTGTCTCTATAATATTCTAAACTCCTGGAGGAAGGCAGTATAGAATGAAAAGTACACTGGGATGAGAATTGGGAGCTCTTGGCCCAGCCCTCCTTTGCCTGTAATTACTGTGGGTTCTTGGGCAAGTGATTGAAGCTCTCAAGGCTTTTCTATAAAATGACATGGTTGTATGGGAGACCTCTAAGTTTCCTTCTCATTCAAACATTCTAGACTCTAAGACAAAAATTGTCTCTCCTTCATATCCTCCGTAACACTGACTAGCTCTTTCCCCTTAATATTTTTTAACCTCTTAAGATTCTCTTTCCTAACTTATTAAATAGGATTGATAATAATACCTTTTTCATAGAGTTTTTGAGAGGCTCAACTAAGATACTGTTTGTAAGATACTTAGCACAGTCCTAGACCAAAGTAAGGGCTTTATAAATTTTTGTTATTATTATTAAAGAAATAGAGGAGCATATTAAATATCTGTCAAATAAATGAATAAAAACAACTATGTTTGAGCCAAAAAAATCTGAAGTAATTTAATTGCTATTTAAACAATAAGGTATGTTACCTTTTCTTTAAAAACAGAATGTATTTTCCTTTCCTTTCTCTGAGCTAGAAATTCCCATTTATAACTGCCCTTCTGCATCCACATTGAAAGCAGAAGATCAGAGCTATTTCTGCAGGCCTATGTGCTGGACAGTGGGCTGTAGGAAGGCTAGGGAAAGATGTGCCCATCCCAGATGGCTCTCCTAAATGTCAAAGCAGCCGCACATCCCAAATAGGAAGACCAAACATTCCATTTAAAGAAGCCACAGTCGCTTTAACCTGAGACATGAAGATGGTGTTTCCTTGAGAATAAAACAAGGAGAAGGCTGCAGTTCAGAGGCCCCTGGTCCCTGGCTGGCAAGGTGTTAACCGTCAACGAGCTCACAGGGTGAATCCTTTTCCTTCTCAAAGCAGATCCACTTGATGATGCTTCTCTCAGAAGATAGAGAAATCTCACGGAGTTGGTGCTTATTCACTCAGACAGTCAAGTCCAAAGCAGAGGAAGTGTGTCCTGAGGCAGGTCCCCAGGGATGAGACCACACCCTGAGCCAACCAGCTGGGAGGAAGAGTCCCAGCTCAACAGATTGTGGAGTTTCAGGAGGAACCATGACAAGGCCAGCTGCCCCTGTGACTGAAAGACAAGACAGTCATTCCAGAAAATAGTATTCATGGAAATGGAGTTAGGCTGCCTGGAGTAGATTAGGAAACCAGAATACATGGCACTCCAGAATTCAAATAACCCAGACTAGATTTGGGGAGAGTGGCAAGGTCCTCTTCAGAAATGTAACAACTTAGTAAGTCCATAGAACAAAAAGCTTCATACAATAAAAAAATTTTCTTTACTAGTGCTTATGATTCCAAACTTTTAAAGTATTGCTTCAAGTGCCAACAAAAATAAATAAATAAATAAATAACCAAACCTTTCCTATCCTTTGATGGAATTCCACTGGGGTTGGGAGGCAGGTATGAGTGTAAAATATACAGCATGATTAAAAAAGAAATAAATACTTTCAAAAATGTATTACTCAGTAACTAGGTTATAGATGAACAATTGGTCAAAACCAATTTGTAAAGGAATTGCTACAGTCTCTCTATAAGCTTACAAATGTAAGATTATAGAAATCCGTATGCATCCCTCTTTCCATAGGACACACATCAATCCTGAAGTCTAATCCATTCTGGAACCTTTGTTGGTTGATGGTTGAAATGACAGCAACAATGTCTTCCTTCATTGATTCACTGGAAAGTAGAGCAAACACAAGGTTCTTTGAAGTCTCTCAAGCGGAAGTTGGATGGCATGATATCTGGGGATAAGGTTAACCACTGTTCAATTGTTTTTAATTACCTTGTGTTTATATAGGGTATTTGTATGATAACAAACATATAAAGCACATAGGGGAACTTGACCAAAGTTACTTGGTGACAAGGAAAGAAATGGTGAAAGTGTATACAGTGGGGACTTCCCTGGTGGCACAGTGGTTAAGACCCCACGTTCTCAATGCATGGAGCCCGGGTTCAATCCCTGGTTGGGGAACTAGATCCCACATGCACGCCGCAACTAAGAGTTTGCATGCTGCAACTAAGGAGCCCTCCGGCTGCAACTAAGACCCGGTGCAACCAAATAAATAAATAAATATTTTTTTTAAAAATGAAATTAGAACATTCTAAAAAAAAAGTGTGTACAGAGTACCATGGTGAAATCTCAGGAGAACAAGTGGGAAAGAGAAGAATTGTTATGGGGACGTCACAGAGCAGAGTAAGTATTAAAGGTAGGGCCCAAAGAATGGAAACATGTCATTGTTCTGCCTCTTACCAATTTTAGGACCTTGCATAAGTCCTTCATATTCTCTAAACCTCAGCTTCATCATTACAAAATGGAGAAAATAGTAACTGTCCTTTGTGAGATCAAAGTATTGCTTTTCTCATGCAGGATCTCAGAGAGCAAAGTATAAAGACAAATCAGTGATAAACCCAGAATTCTGATATTTAAAAGATTTCTTGATCTGTTTGGAAGATCTGTTGTTTGTGGTAGTAGTTTCTAGTCTCAGAGTGGCCTACATGTCCCTGGACATGAAATAAAATATCAGCCCCTGAATCCCTGAGTCCCTGAGTCAGGAAGGCCCCACAATACCATGAGAACTTGCGTCACGGAAGCTGGGACTGAACAAGTGGGTACACACGTCTTTTCACCTGTTCTGGCTATTAAGGTACAGGGGCAAGAATTCATTTTTATTTGCATACAGAAAGCCTCTTAGGGTGGCCTTGTCTCCTGAATACTGATCATATCCCCAAAGGAGGTAGATTAATAGGTTAGTTCTGTTTTTGTAACAGAGACACCCACGACTCTATTATGTTCTTGCACGATCTCTAAGGGCATGCACACATGAGTGTGGTGTGTGTGCGTGCGTGTGCATGTCAACCATGACAGACGTGCTCTGGGTGTAGAAGGCCACTGACTCTCTGAAGAAGAGAAAGCCAAAGTGATAAGCTTAACCCAGGTGCCCGTGGGAATTCTACTCCTGACCAATAGTGACCATCTCTGAATCTTCCTTGAAAGCAGTTTCAGCAAGCCTGGGAGCCCTGCCCTCCCCTCAGAGTCCAGCCCCTCTTCTGTGCCGAGGCTGCCAGCCAAGGGACAAATTAGTGTCAATGATGATGTCAACACTTGCCTGGTGAGTCCTGCATTCAGCACATCTTCCTAATGAAGCTCTGGACTATTTAATTAGTAGCTGTTCTGACAATTCTGTCCTTGTCACATCAGCCATAGATTGGAACACAAGGGAGAAAATGCCCGTTGAACCCATGCCATGGCATTTGCTCTTTAAATTGAGATGAGTGGGATGCATTCAGCTTGCTAATGCATGGAAATTAGAGGTAATGCAGTTTCTTACTCTATCAGGTGGGAAGGTACAGAGACACAGCCACACATAAAACAAAGGACGTTTTATTTTCTCCCCATCCAAGCAGTTGTTTTGCTTACCACCTCTCCTTTTTGAGGCATACATGCACTGCCTTTTAGGGCATTGTCCTTACAGTCAGAGGGACCTGAGTTTTAATTCTGCTTTGGCTTTTATTAACTCCCTGACTTTGGGCTAGATTCTTAACTTCTCTGAACCCCAGTTTTCTCATCTGTTAAATGAGAATAATAATGCCTACCTCTGAGGTTGTTATGATTCAAACAAACAAATGAAGCACTAAGCATAAATACTAAATATTTGAAAAAGAACTTTTGAAAAAGAACTTTTCATATTACTTTTCATATTATATCTCAATGTCCTAAGATCTGAAATAAGAGATTAATTCCACACTGTGGTGAGTATAGTACTGGCTTTATTCACCTCTCTTCTGTTTCCCACTCCACACCCTTTTTTTCCCAACCTAGTTTCTTCACCACTCCTTATACAACATAGGTTTCAGCCATCTCACCACCCCAATTGTCTTCCTCTATAAATTCCAGTTTGTAGGTAGTTTTCAAAAAGTGTGACTCCCAAGTTTAACCCCAAGCTCCCTTTCACTAAGTACAATGGGACTTTTATTTCCCTTGAACTAGACAACTTACTGACTAATTCAGTCTCAGATCCCATTAACTTTTCAGCAGCCATGCCATACAGGATGGGAAAGGGCCTTTCTATCCCAAGGGCCAAGAAAAGGTAATTTATTTGGAAGAAACGACCAAATTCCACCCATTTAAATTTTTATTAAACAGAGAGAAAATGAGACCTTGAGTGATACAGTTCATTTGTGATTATTAGAATCTTTGAAAAGGTTAAGGTGTTTGCTACAAAATATAAAACAGTCATCTGCATCTTTACCACTTAAATTTCAGGAAGGAGATTTAGAAATTTTGGAAGGCAACCATCCATTAGAGTCTTGGGAGACAAACAGTATTAAGATGGAATCTGACAAGGAAAATGAGGATAAACAATAAAATAGTTCCATAAATTTTAGAGGATGTGTCATTGTTTCAAGGCTTTCTATTTACTACTTTAAAAATTGAAGGAAGGAATATGTCCCTAGTACCTTCTTGAGAGTCAGTATGCCACAGAGAATGCAAAAATACATGAAAATCCTTAGTATTTTTTTATTATGATCATTCCTTTAGAGCCAGTTTTATTTCTAATTGTTAGTAGTTGTTTCATTTAGAATTCTGTTTTATAACAATGATCCACCTCTGTCATATTACTGATGTTTTTTACACCTTTAAAATAGATTTGTAATCAATAATACTTGTTAACGCTTGTCATAAAAATTTAATGTAAATCTTATGCATTCAGTGGTCATTGCTCTGTAATTTGTAAAGACTTACCAGTACTCTGTTCTGCTAATTAATTTGAGGATTTAGACTGTAAGCTCCATGAGGGCAGGCAGTTAGTAGTTTTCTCATTTTTGTAACCATTTCTATTGTATGTCTGCATAGCATACATTTTGATATATCAGAAATGGTGTGTTTTAATTGGGTCTTCTTTATAGTAATAAAGGCTAAGAAAAAGGAAAAAAATAGTTCCATAATTTTACTTGTTCCTCCCCTCCAGTTCAAAAGAAAACATAGGTCTTTTCAACAGATAAAATTGCCTTTAAAAAAATTAAGAAAGTAAGATGGGATTTCTTTCTTTTTCTAAAGATGAACTTTTTAAACACTGCCCTTTTACCCTTGAAACCACCACTCCACCTCCCTGAAGGGGCCCAACCAGATCATGTTGCCTGTCAGCAAAAACCCATGTCTTCTCCAGAGAATCCTCTGTGCCTTGCAGTGCCTGGCACAAGTCCAATAGTCAATAACTAAATGGATAAGTATTTGTTGAATTAATGAATGAACAAACAAATGAACAAATGAGTTCATGAATAACAATCTTCTCTGGGGGGAGTTTAGTTACCATATCATCAGGGTTGAGTGTAGATAACAGAAAAATAGTCCAGATCATTCAAGCAGAGAGCTTAATGCTGGATAATAGGGGCTTACACAGACATTGGTAGAACTGGAGGAGCATCAATCAGTCAGAGAGCTGCCACTAGACCTACAGATTTCAAGGTCACCTCACCATGACAAGCCACAGATCAGGAAGCTGCTGCTTTGGCCCTGGCTACAACTACCCTTCATACCTACAAATCTGGTGACTACACAGGGATATATACATATATACCGAATATATAGATATATTCTTTTTCTTATTCTTGTCCATTATGGTTTATTACAGGATATTGAATATAGTTCCCTGTGCTATACAGTAGGACCTTGTTGTTTATCCATTCTATATATGATAGTTTGCATCTGATAGTCCCAAACTCCCAGTCCAACCCTCCCCTGCCCCTCCTCCCCCTTGGCAACCGTAAGTCTGTTCTCTATGCGACATATAGTTCTTTATAGCTTCCTAACATAGCAAACTAGAAAGAGGGTGGAGTGAAGTTTGAAGGGGCCAATCCCTGTCAGGAAGTTCTTTCAATCTAATGAGAAAAAAGCTTTAGTCATGAGAGAGGATGAAACAAGAGAAGAAACAGGAAGGGCTAAGAGATACACCTAATGACTCTATGGCCTTGATTTTCTAGTATGCTCCAGTTCAACTGTTCGGGTCTATCATCAGACCTCATGCATCTTTTTGAGTTTGTAAAACTTGATGACATCAGATACAGAAGAAAAAAATTCACCCCATTCCCCAAATATCATTTCTTCTATGACTCCATCCATATAGAAGACAGCCAGTATTCTAGAAAGAAATTACAGTAATTAAGACTAGGGTCTGTCCTGCCAAATGTTTCCTTGGAATCTTGAAAACCTTCCCATCTGTTGCCTAGAGGAGGCAGGTTTTCCAAACCAACTTCTGAATGAATCACAAGCTGTGATGGTCATGACAATGGGCCTCACAAACTTCCATCTGCAGGAAGTGTAACTGCTCAAGGGCCCCAAGCTGCTGCTGGCTCTGACATCCATTGAAATTCATCGCTGCTGTGGCACCTAGGCCGCTCTTCCCAAAAGCTGCTCCCAGGCAATGACTAAGCACAGCAAGGAGTCTAAGGCAGGCTCTTTCCTGGGAGAAATGGGACTCCTTTAATGGGTGACTTTGGCTCAAGGACTCCCCCAGAGCCTTGCCAAACTTTCCTTAGAACTTTCCATAGCCTGCTCAGCATCTAGGGTGCTCCCATGCAACATTTCTTTCCTCTGTCCTTCACTCAAGGTCAGATTTGCTCTGATGGCTCTTCCAGTCTCTCTCAGCTCCCTCCCATTTTCTCAGGCATTTCCCTTAATAAAATCCTGTCTTGACATCTGCTTTCTGGAGGACCAGGACTATCACATGAGTCATGCTGGGAGAAGCCTTACAGCTGATCTTTAGCATCCCAAGCCCAAGTATGTCCAAAGGATGGGGAGGGAGATATGGAGGAGGTGGAGGTAAGAGATCATTATGAGACCATGCAGAGTAAGCATCTTACATAGGCAATGGAACCACGGTTTACATATACATATATCTAATGAGAGAACAGCTTTCAGTCATGGACAGGAGGAAGTCAGAGAACAAACAGTAAGAGCTAAGAGATATGCATGGCTACTCTATGACTGAGAGTTTCCAAGATTGTTCCAATTCAAATGTTCCGGTCTCACTAGACTTCATATACCTTTTTGAGCTTATAAAACAAGCTCATACCAGGTACAAAAGAACAAAATTTATCCCAATCCCTGAATATCATGTATAAATATATATACACATCTGTGTGTGTGTGTGTGTGTGTGTTTATATTAGAAGCAACTATTAAAAGGAGGACATTTTAGGGCTTCCCTGGTGGCGCAGTGGTTGGGAGTCCGCCTGCTCATGCGGCGGACGCGGGTTCGTGCCCCAGTCTGGGAGGATCCCGCGTGCCGCGGAGCGGCTGGGCCCGTGAGCCATGGCCACTGAGCCTGCGCATCCGGAGCCTGTGCTCTGCAACGGGAGAGGCCACAATAGTGAGAGGCCCGCATACCGCAAAAAAAAAAAAAAAAAGGAGGACATTTTATATTGTTAATCCTTGTCAAGAAAGATAATCTCCATTCTTGAATAGGTAAAATAATGAAAATGTTTTAAAGTTTTTTTCTCCTGCTTGTATTCAGGCAAAATTTTCTTTCCTTTTAATGAGTTTTTATTGTTAGAAGTTCAGTACTTTTGCTTAAACTGTCACTAAATCAGAGTTTCCCTTGATTATTTTATTTCTGAGTATACTCCTTGTTAGCATAAGTTAAGTAGGAAGATAGATAGATAGATAGATAAATAGATAGATAGATAAAATATAGATAGGCAGATAGACAGACAGGTCTATCTCACTATTTTAGAAATCTAGTCTGCAAACTCCATGTCAGTCCAGTGCAACACTGTCATCTCAGTTCCTAGCACTATGCTGGGTATACAGTAAGCACTTAAAAACAAATTAAGTCTCAACCTTGATCCTTACAAAAGCTGACTTGACTCAAAACAACTCACAGAAGATTCTCTTTGCATTTATCTTCTATTATTTGCTAACCCCCTAAACAAGAACACATCTAGAAGGAACTAAATTCGGAGCTGACTTTCATGGCCCAGATCATGTAAAGTAGAGAAAGGGATTGCCAGATGGAGCTTCACTGTTACCAACTAACTCTAAACACAGTCTGTCCAAATGCAGTGACTCAAACCCCTGTTCAGCCACTCTTGGAGATCATTACAATGTGAAATGTTCAGGGATACCCAGCACCCTCTGAGCAGTCTAAGAGGGGCAGGAATTGCTTCTATACCATTGTTTCAGTTCTGTAAGATAAACCTGGAAGCAGAAACTGCTTCCTGCCCAACATAGAGTCAGATTCATCGAGCCCACATACCCAGGGTCTGACCAAGACAGTCCCATGACCTAACTATTAGCATCTTTATAGGGTAAATTGGATTATATAGGCCAGGAATGCCATTTTTTAGTGGTCAAGAACTTGAAAAAGGAGAACAAAGATTTTTGAATGACAAAGGTAAGACTATTGGTGTGATGAGTTTGTGTCTTTTGTTGTGATTTTTTTTCTTTATCCTTCCTACCATTTTTTCTACCACTCTGGATCCTGCCCCTACTCAACGAGGCACACTTATGAAGTAGGAAAATCCTGACCCTTAGAAATTCATTCAAAAATTATTTATTGAGCACATACTACATTCCAGGCCTGAAGTTAGGTTCTGTGGAGACCATGATGAGCCAAACTTACACACTTTCTACCATCATTAGAGCTTTAAGTTTGGGAGGGAGATATCAGTAATAAAGGAATCCCACAAATCAATATCCAGTTACACATTAAGAAATGTGCTATGAAGAGCAGGATGCTATGAACCATCCCAGAGGAAGTAATAGATTGAAACATGAGGAACAGTTAACTCAGAGAAGCCAGGTAGGTAAGAACAGGTGGGTCAGGGAATGTGGCTCCAGGCAGGCGGATCAGCATGTGGAAAGCAGGAAGGTTTAAACACAGAGCATTTCAAGAACTGGAAGAAGGCCATGATGGCTGACCCCAAGCATGAGAGGGAGTGCAGTGAGATAAGACCACAGAAGAGGCCACAGCCAGATCAGCAGGCCCTTGTACACATGCCAGAGCCCTGAGGATTTTCTCTCCTTTGGTTTTTCCTTATCCCCTCACCCCAGAGCCCAGTGTCCTCAGAGTTCCCCCAAGCTTGCAACTGACTGCACACTTTCCTCAAGCATTTCAAAATTCTCTTAGCCTCCTTCCTCCCCCATGAAAACATACAGGCTCGCATCCTGGGCTAGAGCCCCTGTCCCTTTCTGCTATCAGCTCTCCCTCCTTGGCCTTGCTGCTTTTTCAGTGCCAAGTGTCTTGTTTTTTTTTCTCTCCCTCTTAGCTCAGATTTATTCTCAGATCCTCCCTTTGTTGATGTATAAATTCCAGGCTAGCATCTACTGTGTAATCCTTCCCAAGGATAGTGGACATTAAAAGGGAAAGCAGGGCCTCTCTGCTTTAACCCACAACAAGGAATCCCCAGACTCCAGGGAGTTTATCTTTCAGAGAGGAGAAACATTTGTGTGCACCACATTCCTGGTGCTCCTTAAATCTGCTGTGTAAACAAGTACCATTTTCCCCAAACTACACTTGCTTACATCCTAGTAGAAATATATGAGAGAAGATTATCCCCAGCTGTATTTAATAAACCAGTGGTTCTTAACTGGGGGGGGGGGGGAAATGATTTTGGCCCCCAGGGAATTTATGACAATGTCTGGGGACATTGTTGTTTGTCACGCTGGAGTTGGGTGGTGATGCTACTGGCATCTAGTAAATCGAAACCGGGAATGCTGCTAACATCTTAAACATCTCACAATGCACAAGACAGCCCGCACAACAAAGAATTATTTGGCCCAAAATATTAATGATCATGAGACTGGAAAACCCTACAATAAACTCCTCCAACTTTGAAGTGACAGTTCAAGGTTTATATCCCTCATCCCTGATTAATATCAGTAATTTATCATAATTAATATCATTCCATGGCTAACCACCTCCACAATGCATTCACATAATTACTGCCTATATTTTTACGTATTTTTATTGATTACACTTTCACCCTTTTTATCTCTTTAACTTGGATATTTAAGGTCTTCAATATTCTCTTTATACAGGACATGGGACTGCTGCAGTGGACCCCAGGGCTGCCCTGTGCAGAGGGAGACAAAGATGTTTAATAGTCAGGATAGAATTGAGCATGTTGTAGTGACAACAATCTCAACATTTTGGTTGCTTTAATGCTTCGAGTTTATTGCTCACTCACACTGCATATCCAACACAGGCCAGCTGGGGGTTCTTCTTCCCTGTGTCATTCAGGGGTCAAGGCTGATGGACACTCTGCTATCTCAAGATGGGGCTTCAAGGTTCACTTCAGGAGGGAAAGAGATGCTAGAGAATCATGCTTGAGCCCAGAATTGATACAAGTCAC
The DNA here is from genome assembly GCF_011762595.2 of Tursiops truncatus. Classification (NCBI taxonomy): domain Eukaryota; kingdom Metazoa; phylum Chordata; class Mammalia; order Artiodactyla; family Delphinidae; genus Tursiops; species Tursiops truncatus. Next base: position 35,588,266 of record NC_047035.1, on the reverse strand, counting down.
TTCTGCTCATGACTCAGAAATAGTCATATAGTCCTATCCAGACTAGAAATAACAGCAAGAGAACTAGGAAATGTAGGGGAACTAATAGAATATTAGCTGAGTTTGAATTCCAGCTTTATCACCTGTAAGCTGGGGTAAGTTATATAACTTCTCTAAGCCTCAGTTTCTTCACTTGTAAAGTGGCAATAATAATAAATATTTACTTCATAGAGTGGTTGTGAGGATTAAATGAGATGCTTTATATATAACCCACAGCATACAATATTGGCTTAATAAATGAAAATTGCTATTGTTATTACAGTGATGACAATAATGATAATATGGTTTTGGTTCTTCGGACCACAGGCATGTATAGGTTCAATAGATCATAATATAAAGCAGACCCAAGAGGAGGTTACGTCCTGACTGGCTTTTTTCACCGGGATAACATGGTGATTTGTCAAATTTTCTTTTGTATTCCTAAGAATAAATAGATTTACTCTTTGTTCATTCATCCAAGATCATTTTTGAATACCTACTATATTCCAAGCATAATGCAGATGGTGCCAATAGAAAAATGAAGAAGACCTCAGTCCTGCCTTCAAGGGTTCACAGTCTGGAGGGGAGGCAGCTGAGGTCTATGGAAGCTCTGTGATAGCACCCCACAGACCAGGGAGGCAAGAGTCAGGTCACAAAAAGCAAATGGAAGTTATCAGGGAAGGAGATGGACTGGACAAGGGAGAACAACTCAGCCAAGGAAAGAATATGGCAAAGGTACAGAGAAAGCTTGGTAGATTCCATCATTTAGCAAGTCCAGAGCACCGAGGAGGGGAAGGGGCAGATGCAGAGGGGTCTTCTACACAAAGAAGAGTTCAAACAGGACAGTGACATGATCAAGTCTGTTTTCGAAAGAATCTATTTAAGTGGTTACATTAGTCTGCTCAGGCTACCATAACAAAATACCACAGACTAGGTGGCTTAAACGACAGAAATTTATTTTCTCACAGTTCTGTGGGCTGGAACCCAAGATCAAGGTGGTGGCAGGTTTGGTTTCTCCTGAGGTCTCTCTTCTTGTCGTGCAGATGGCCACTTACTTGCTGTGCCCTCACGTGGTATTTTCTCTGTGGTCTGTATATCCCTAGTGTCCTTTCCTCTTCTTATGAGGACACAAGGTATATTAGATTAGGACCCCTCCCTTATGACCTCGTTTAACGTTAAATACCTCCTTAAAGGCCCTATCTCCAGATATAGGCACATTTGGGGGGTGTTAGGGCTTCAACATATGTATTGGGGTGGGGGGGGCTATAATTCAGTCCATAACAGTGGGCAAGCTTGGTTGCAGGCAAGCTAGAGAGGTGAAAGCAGCAGCAGCAGCTCAAGCAAAGCACTGCATTGAGTTAATGGGAGTAGGGATGAAGGAAAAGGGAAGTATCTGAAAAATAAAGAGTTGGTAGGACTGATGAGACATGATACTCATACATTGTCGTATGACTTAGGCAACTGAGTAGGGACTAATCATACCAGGTACTGAGATGGAGGGTGTGAAAATGTATTAAGGAAACCTAACTCAAAATTGGAATCGGGAAGCCGTGAAGTGCAGGCTCTCATGCACGTGCCCCCGCGCAGCCTGCTTTAGTGCCGTAGGAAGAAGGAAGCTTTCCTCTCTCAGCCGCAACAGTAAGCTGCCGTCTCCTGCAGACAATGAGAAGCTGCCACCACTTGGAATTCTCATTTTCCTCCAACGAACTTTTGTTAAAAACAACCCCGCCAACTTCCTCCTTTCCTCTGTGAGAGAACGCTCTCCTTGTTTGTTCTCCAGGCTTGCCTATGGTTCACATAGTTTGTACCAAATTGCAATTCCTCTGCTATTCCCAAATAAACTCATCTTTTTTTTTTTTTTTTTTTTTTTTTGCTTAAATAAAATTGCTCTTCGCTCTGTTTAAGGTTGACAAGGGAAAACAGTAGGTAGGGGACAGATGAAGAGTTCATGTTTTAACTGTTGGTTTTGAGGTTCCTGGGGGACATACGAGTGGAGAAATTAAACACGTAGTAAGTATGTGGTCTGCCTCCAGAAAGAAATCTAGGCTGGAAATACAGATTTGGTAATTGTCAGCATAGATAGGGGCTGATTAAGGACATAAGAGTGGATGAAATCACCCAAGGAAAGTAAGTAGAGTAAAAAGAAGAGATGGCCAATGGCCAAGAGCCAAACCTCAGAAAACAGAACAAAAGAAAAAAAAAAAACATTTAAAGAGTAGGTGGAATAAGATTTGCTTGTGAAGGTGCCTGAGAAGAAGAACCAGCCATTGACACAGGCAGCTCCAATTGCCTTCAGAATTTGGCCTGAAGCCCAATTATATTTCTCTAGCTTGTGCCACAGTACATGAACAGTACAATTTGTCTCACTTCTTTCTCTTGCTTTTTAGAATATTCAAAAAATTTTGGCTCCCTAAGTAGTTGCAGGCTGTAATGGAGGAGTAGATCCCTTCTAGCTCAGAGTTCATAATTATCTGTTTTTCCTGTTCTCTTTTAACGGAGAAGCATAAACACATTTCAAATATATGTTGGAAAACCATCATAATATCACAAAGAGAACTTGATACCTATTTTCAAAGCATTGTTATACGCATAACAATTCTAACAAGTTAGATGTAGAAGTATTATTATCATTTTTTTTTCAATGAAGAAACAAGAGTAATGAAATGAGGTGATATAACCACAGTCACAGACCCGGTGATTGGTGAAGACGGGATGAAGTTTGCAGCTCTTAGGACTCAAAGGCAGTGTTCTCTTAACTTCTGGGTCTCCATTTCCTCACAGAAAAATGAAGTTATTAGACAAGAAGTAGGAGTTTCCAATGACGTTTAATTGTGTAAGTTTTATTCTGGTCAAAGCTCACTTAGAACAGCCGCAAGTATTAGACATAAGTGGCTCTGGCTGAAGTAGAGGTGAACCCCAGAGTCAGAAAAGTGACATTTTGATATTGGCAGATGTTTTGACCAAGGAACATTTTGACTCAGGAGAAAATACAATCAATTAAACTTTCAACTTAAAAAAACTACCAATTTTCTTTTTAAATTACCAAATGTAGGGGGGGTTGAATGGTGGCCCCCAAAAGGTATATCCACATCCTAATCCCCAGAACTTGTGAATATTACCTTATATGATAAAAGCTTGAATGTTACCTTATTTGGAAAAAGGGTCTTTACATATGAATTTAAGGACTGTGAGATGAGGAGATGATTCAGGATTATCCGTGTGGGCCCTAAATCCAATGTAAGTGTCTTTATGAGAGACAGAAGAGAAGACACAGGCACAGAGGAAAAGGCCATGTGAAGACAGAGGCAGAGACTGGACTTACGTAGCCACATGCCAAGGAACACCTGGATCCACCAGAAGCTGGAAGAGACAAGGAAAGATTCTCTCCTGGAGGCTTCCGAGGAAGCACAGCCCTGCTGACATCTTGATTTTGGAATTATTGCCTCCAGAATCGTGAGAGAATAAACTTCCATTGTTTTAAGCCATCAAGAGTGCGGCAATTTGTTACAGCAGCCCAGGAAACTACTATACCAGGTAATGTGAAACATCAGTAAGCCCACCCTATACCTTACCTTTAGCACACTGCCAATACCATTCTAGGATGAAGAAGTAGGGGTGAGGTCAAGATGAAAGATGCAGTGAAGGTGGATGAGGTTCAGAGACAGGGTGAGACCGAGGAATTCTTTAAGAATTTACTTAGGGGCTTCCCTGGTGGCGCAGTGGTTGAGAGTCCGCCTGCCGATGCAGGGGACACGGGTTCGTGGCGCGGTCCGGGAAGATCCCACATGCCGCGGAGCGGCTGGGCCCATGAGCCATGGCCGCTGAGCCTGCGCGTCCGGAGCCTGTGCTCCGCAACGGGAGAGGCCACAACAGTGAGAGGCCCGCGTACCGCAAAAGAAAAAAAAAAAAAAGAATTTACTTATACCTTGGCTGGTCCATGTCTCAAATTCTCTCATTCAACCATCAGAGTTAAAGACACTGTGCATACTGATATTTAGCCCCTTATGCTCAGCTCCAGACTGCACAGGAAATTGCCAATTATATTTCTAGCAGTCCTCTCAGAACTTGTGATAATATATGTTTTCATTTCATAATATTCCTATGTAACTCTGGTTTGGGGAGATAAGCCTGAGGTTCCTAAGAACATATCCCAGTTTAATCAGACTTTTAAGAAATACCTTTAATATATTTTTCTGAGTAAAAGTAATACATATGAATAAAAATTCAAACAATAGATAAGTGAGTAAAATAGAAAATGAAAATCACCACAACAGGGGTTGGGTTTGGGGTAGAGTAAGCATCAAGGCTAGCCAGGCACACTTTATTGATGATAAGGACCCGGGGTTTTATGATTTTACAGGATCATTTTGTGCAGCCATGCCACGCCACAATATCTGTAGCAAAATGATTGAGCCAAGATGAATTTTGCATCATGATAAGCATGTCAAAATGTCCTGCTTCACCCATAGAACTGTACACTGTCTGACCTTCCAATACCCAGAAAGTCCCTTAAGAGATTTCCAGAAACCCCTCAGAGATCTTTGGGCCACAGTTTGCAAAATGCTGGGTGAGACGTCCTTCAAGTGCCTCTCAGCTATAACTTTCAATAAATGTGTGTAGATGTGAATGAGTTTAATAGACAGTGGTAAAATAACACAATACAGCAGAGAGCTATTGGAACGGATACCCATAAACCAGTTAATGCCCGTCAGCAATCAGAACACTAGTAGCTTCTGCCTCTATTGATACTTGCGATTACAACTTAATGTTTTTACTTAACTGATGGCAGTTGTCTCCACGAGAAGCTGTTAGCGCATTAGGTCTTTATTAAGACTGGCAAAGTAATAAATAATGTTTGTGACTTCTCTTTTGTTCACAAGGTTAATTGCTGCTTAAGAGTATTCTTGTGAGGTATTAAGAGCTCCCAAGAAGTTATATATGCAAACCATTAGACTAAAAACAGAAGTCTCAACAATCTACTAATTTACAAGTTGTTGATGGACCCAAGTTGTGCCTGGCAGTAAGATTCTAGCAGTAAGATACTGAGTATTACCCAGGATTTTGCATTCATTCTGATTTTTTCATTTAATTTGACAGATATTTATTTAGAAAAAAACACTAAGTTAGGAACTCTGGGAGGTACAAAGGTATATACCACCAACGCTCTCCAACGTTGTTGAGGAGAAAAATATACATGTGTTAAGTGAATTATTGAATGAGCTGTATTCAGAGGATGCAAAGAGAAAACTACTCCAGCTTGGTTGTAATATAAAATCTTTGGACTTCCCTGGTGGCGCAGTGGTTGGGGGTCCGCCTGCCAATGCAGGGGACACAGGTTCGAGCCCTGGTCTGGGAGGATCCCACATGCCGCGGAGCAACTAGGCCCGTGAGCCGCAACTACTGAGCCTGCACACCTGGAGACTGTGCTCCACAACAAGCGAAGCTGCCCCAATGAGAAGCTCACGTGCTGCGGCGGGCAGGGGGGTGGCCCCTGCTTGTTGCAGTGGGAGAGAGCCCGTGCAGCAGCTGAGATCCCATGCAGCCAAAAATAAATAAGTAAATTAATTAATTAAAAAAATATATATATATAAAATCTTTTTTCCACGTAGCTGAATATGGTTTGCTAAAATTTGCTTAGAAGTTTTTTTTTAAGTCTACGCCATTTGTCTAAGTCACTGTTAATTGGTTACTTTGCTACTTGCTGCCAAATACACCCTAACTTACTTAGGTCCATTAGACACCACTCACCCTGGAGTGGGACTGGACCTAAGAGATCATTAATTTCTATCTCTCTGTCCTACCAAAGAGGAGGGTGGATCCCAGAGAGAGATGAAAGGATTGGTCCAAATCACGTAGCAGCAGCGAAGCCTGGACCAACCAGGGTTCAGGTCACTAAATTCCTTATTTCTTTGAGGCCTTTAGAAGATGGATTCAGTTGTGCTAATACTGCGCTTTATAGTTTGTCCAGTTTGGACACAATACCTCAAATTCCACCACATGAATTAGACACACAGGCAGAAAAGAAAAAAAGATGATGATGGTCATAGTGATGATGATGGTGGTGGTGATGAAGAAGGAGAAGAGGAGAATAAGAAGAAGTAGAAAATAGCTCTATTTAGTGAGAGTTTACAATAGACCAGGTGCTTTACAAACACATCTATTATAACCTTGATAGCATCTCTCTGAGGTAGATACTAAAATTATTCTAACTTTACGAATAAGGACACAGTGTTGTTGAATGCTGAGGTTGCACAGTAAGTGGCTGCCAGTAAATGTGAAATCCCAGACTGGTCTGCCTTCAGAGCCTGGATTCTAAACACATATAACACTACAGGCTATGCAATTTCTGAAAAACCCTGCCCCCACTACCAGTCTGAGAGGGACAAGACAGGGACACACGACAGTCCTTGCTGGTGTCTGAGAAAGCCCTAAGAAAGACTCAGATTGTGCCAGCAGCCCCAAATGGTATTTCTGATGTTCTCACTCTCTATGGTGCTTTCAGTTAGCAAGACAATCATCTCCAACAGGAATTCCAATGAAGCTCAGAGCAAATTAATTAGCCTTGCTGCAGACACAATAAAACTCTGCAAGCAGTTACCATAGTAGGTAACCTTGCATGTTTTACAAAGTGTGGCGTTTTTACTTCATCTCATGTTGAATAATGAAAAATTTTCCCTGCCCCCTGCTAAACAGTGAATGATGAGAAGCCCTTTGGTAATTCAGTGACGTTGAATTAAATCTATGGTAGAATAGCCACATGTTTTCCTAGGCTACCATCCCCTTATTTTAGCTCCCTCTCCCTTTTCCTCTCTCTCTCCCTCACAAATTCCATCACAGACATTGAAAGGAGATGGTGCTACATTCCTGGCTACAGAGGGAGCATCTGTTGGCAACATCCAGCTGGAGTCAGGCTCCTGTGGGAAATTGGAGGTCACTGGGCACTCCAGGGAACCTAGATGTGGTAGTACTGCCCAGAGACCTCAGCACCCACTCTGAACCCACACAGCATCACCTCTGAGGAAGTCAATTCCAACATCCTCTGTTGCTCTCTAGCCCCTGCCCTGCTTTATTTGCCTTTAGAGAAGTTATATATTTATTTGATTTCGATTTTATTTTTCTCCACTGGATATAAATATCATGACAGCAGGGACTTTGTTTTGTTCACTGCTCTGCTGGGGAGAAAGCACCTAAAGCAGTGCCTAACACGTGGAAGGAATGCAGTAATATTTGCTGAACGAATGAATGACTGCCAAAAACATTGGCCAGTAATGGCAGTTTTACTGAGGATTTCCTGGGGGAGGTGGAGGAGAAAATGAAATCACATTCCATGTAGCAAGAGTTCACCCAGTCCCCCACTGGACCTCTTCCTCTGATGTAACTCCTCTCTCCTTTTCCCACCCAACCTCCACAAATGCACTTCAATTGTCCAAACAATCTAGGAAATATCAAAACAAAATATCAAAATAAACAAAAGCCTAGAGTCTCTGCACATGTACCCCAGCCCAAAAAACCACCTTAGAAATCATTTCAACCAAAGACAAAACATCTCAAGCATGAATAGGGAACTGACTAAATTATGGTACATTCATAAAATGGAATATTATGCATCCATTACAAAGAATTTGGCCAATGACCGATAGATAGATAGATAGATAGATAGATAGATAGATAGATATTGGGTGGACCAAAAAGTTCCTTCAGTTTTTTAAGTAAAAATAAAAGACACATTTTTCATTTTCACCAAGAATTTTATTTTGAACAATGTATTCACCCTTTTGTTCCACTACCTTCTGCCATTTTTCAGGTAGCTTCTTAATTCCATCTTCCCAAAACATTTTATCTTTTTGAGCAAAGAACTGTTCCAGGTGCCTTTTACAGTCTTCCAGGGAATTGAAATTTTTTGCCTTAAGAGAATTTTGTAAAGACTGAAATAAATGGAAATCCAAAGGTGCAATGTCTGGTGAATATAGTGGATGAATCAGAACTTCCCAGCAAAGCTGTAACAGTTTTTGCCTGGTCATCAAAGAAACATGTGATCTTGTGTCATCCTGATGGAAGATTATGCGTTTTCTGTTGACTAATTCCGGACACTTTTCATCGAGTGCAGCTTTCAGTTGGTCTAATTGGGAGCAGTACTTGCTGGAATTAATCGTTTGGTTTTCTGGAAGGAGCTCATAATAGAGGACTCCCTTCCAATCCCATCATATACACAACATCACCTTCTTTGGATCAAGACTGGCCTTTGGTGTGGTTGGTGGTGGTTGATTTCACTTGCCCCATGATCTCTTCCACTCCACATTGCTGTACAGTATCCACTTTTCATTGCCAGTCACAATTTGTTTTAAAAACGAACATTTTCATTACATTTCAGCAGAGAATCGCATGCAGAAATATGGTCAAGAAGGTTTTTTTCGCTTAACTTACGTGAAACGCAAACATCAAAGTAACTCACACAGCCAAGCTGGTGCAAATGATTTTCAGCACTTGATTTGGATATTTTGAGTATGTCGGGTATCTCCCCCGTAGTATAACGTTGATTGTTCTCAATTATTGTTTCGATTTGATCGCTATCAACTTCAACTGGTCTACCCAACCGTGGAACCACGGTCTACCCGTCACAAACCACTTTTGACACATTCGATCAGTCACAGCACATTCTCCATACACTGCACAAATCTTTATGTGCATTTCAGTTGCATTTTTACCTTTCTTGAAATAATAAAGCATAATATGCTGAAAATGTTCTTCAATATTAAAATGGCTATACAAAAATTCACCAATTTTGATGTCTTTTTTTTAATGCAAGCTGATATGACAGCTGTCACATACAATCTAACAAAATTGTTTCGAATGAAGTTAGACAACTAAGTGCTACTAGAGCCACCTTACAGAAAAAACCAAATGAAACTTTTGGCCCATTCAATAGATAGATAGACAGAAAGAACAATAGCCAAGATATATTGTTTAATGAAAAAAGCAAGGTGTAGTTCCACGTATATAGTATGATTATATAGGTGAAAGAGAGAGAGCAATATACATATATTAATATTTACTTAGTAGATCTTTGGAAAGACACATAAGAAACTGCTAATGGTAGCTGCCTATAGGGAACAGAACTAGGAAACTCTGTGTCAAGGGTGGAAACAGACTCTACTTTTTAGGGAGCTTTTGGTAGTGTTTGAAGTTTTAGTTTTAGTTTTTTGGGGGGTGTTTCTTGTTTTTTGAGTGTTTGAATATTTTATATACATCAAATAAATGTAAATAATTAGAAACTAAATGATAGAAAGTGTGGGTGACAGGTAGTCAAGCAAGCCATAGATCAATTCCACCTTCCCCTCAAAGACTTCATCCAACCAAACAGGAATATCGTGCCTTGGGAGTGTCTGCTAAAAAAATTAGACTTGAATCTTCACCCTTCCATTCTCTGCCAAAATGAAGCCTCAGAGCACATAATGGTACCCACTGGATCCCAAGGCCAAAGGAACTCAGGGAGCCGGCAATTAACTTAAATGCATTTGCTCCATCCAGAAAAGCTATTCAAATGTAACTATGAGGTTGGTCTCCCCAGAACTTTTAGCTTCCCCAGCCATTCTTTTCATAGAAAATAATGCTTAAAATCAGAGTAACTTAGCTTTTGTGATAACAATATAATGTAATGAGTGGTTGGAAATGTTCTATTTAGCTAAGAAATCTCCAGTCACATCAGCTTGGTCTTCTGGAATGTACATCTTACCAAAGTACTGATTATCTGCTGGTTCTGTTGCCTGTATACACCACTTGCTAATATGTCCTCTAGAGTTGTCAGGTCAATTGCTGAAGTAAGAAAGAGAGCAAGAGCAGGGATTTCTGGTTTTGTGTCAACCCCCCGAGAGGAATCCTGCCTGTCCCTTGGAAGGGTATTGTGAACTCTCCCGAGGGGTGAGGGTGTTGACTCTGCCAGAGAGATCCCATGGTGGCCGACGACCACCTTCAGTGGCTGACCAAGCCATGCTCCAGAGCCACTGAGGGACAGCAGGGAGTTAAGTCAGGATCCAAGAAATGTTCATTCCAGCCCATCCTCATCTCCCACAGATTCTGCCAGGCCCCTCACCTATGTCTACACCTACACCCACACCTAACATGTACGAAGATATCTATACCCTTTCTCTTGACTGAGCAGGACAAAAAACTGAGGGAGATTGAGCAGAGACAAGGAAAAGAGAAGGCTGGTGAAATTCACTCTTGAAAGAAGTAGGGGAAGCCCTTCTTTTAAAGTGATTCTGCACTATTTGGCACCATCAAGGAAACCATGGTGGAAAGAGCAGTTCCTGTCTGATTGCCAAGGAACAAACACGATTGGATTTTACACTTTCAAGCCAGCTGAAAAGAGAGGGGCCTGTGATAAAACTGAAGAGAAAGTCCTGTGCTATCAAATTCTGGGTAAGTCAGGTGAGATTGTCAGCAAAATGTAGATGATTAAAATATGGCCAACAAGTGTAGGTTCATATCTTCATAACTTCCTATTTTGCATCTTCCTAGAATTAAAGAAAAATTGCTAATGTAATCAGCAAATTCCTAGATCACTGACAATTCTAGAGGATAAATTAACACTGGCATTTTAATTTAGGAGCTGATTAGCTAGTAAAAGAGGTTCCATTTAGAGCTGAATGATCCTGTATTTCTAGCCTTAGAGCTTCATTCCTCTAATTTAAGTTCTTGACAGTCACTTACAAATCGCTCAAGACAGAGCCCACTTTAAACACTTATCAGTCAATCACACCTAAATGTGAATTAGTATGTTTTAGATCTCCCCTTAAGAACAGTTTTGTACAGGAGGAAGAGGGACAGAACATGCTTCTGCAAGTTTGAGGGAGTTGGAAAGGAAGTGCCCCCATAGACTGGAGTAACTGAGAAGAAAAGATGGGAAGCATAGAATGGGCACCAAACACAAATTTCACTACTTTTCTTGGGGAACAGGGCTCTCAGGCAGCAGAGAGCTTTGTCCACCTCACGTGCCTCTGTATTCTGTCCAGTGGCAGAGAACATGGTGGTTTCCTGACATCTCCTGATTCATATCTATATCTTTAGATCTTTATGTATAGAGGAACCTGGTCCAAAGGTATCTTCCAGCTCCCCAAGCTGTAGCGGTCCTTGGTCCGTCCCCCTAACTAGCAGCAGAATAGCATCACCTCACTCTGAAGTTTCATTCTCTGCTGCAGGGTATCACCTCCACCTAGCCACTCCCTCTCCTTCTTAACCACAGTAACATGACCTTGAACATCCTTATTATACAATAAACCTAGAACTGATAATGGTTTATGAATTCATCTGCATGGTCTATTATTGGCAACCTCTTGAAGAATCAACCCTAATGTTAAACATGACTTCATTAAGAAAACTTTTACACTAAAATCAAGCTGGCTCCTATAGCCAGAGACCTGACACTTAGGGAAAACTGAACCTCACATTATGAGTTAAATTGTGTCCCCCAAATTCATATGCTGAAGTCCTAACCCCTAGTACTTCAGAATGTGACCGTATTTGGAAATAGAGTTTTTGCAAATGATGAAGTTAAAATGAAGTCATTAGGGTAGTCCCTAATCCGATATAACTGTGTCCTTATAAAAAGGGGAAATTTGGACACAGGGATACACACATGCACACAGAAAGAATGCCATGTGAACATGAAGGCAGAGATCAGGATGATGTGTCTACAAGCCAAGAAACAACGAAAATTGCCAGCAAACCACCAGAAGTGAGGAAAGAGGAATGGAACAGGGCCCTCAGAAGAAAGCAACCCTGCTGACACCTTAAGTTCAAACTTCTAACCTCCAGAACTGTGAGACAATCAATTCAGCCAAACTGTTCTTGGTATTTTGTTACAGCAGGCCAAGCATATTAATACACTACACTTCAAAGCCCTGGCTCAAGATCCATTGGCTTAAACCCTAAAATCTAAAATTGTTCCTTTCTCTACTTTGCCCAACCATTCCAGGAATCAGTCTTCAGCTAAAAAGCTCCAAACTGAGATGGGTCTTGAGTTTCCAACTAGGGAAAGATAAATTTGGATTTTAGTCCTGGTTGACTCTTTGGGTGAACTTGAACAAGTTATTTCATCAATTTCCTGATTGTCAAATGAGGAGGTTAAATAAAATTCTGGTTGGCAAATAGATTGTATCTCTTGTGCCTATTCTAGCTGAGTTGTGGCAGCTACCTAAAGCACGATCTTGAGCACTCTACGAGGACCGTATTCCTACATCTCTGAGCCTGACCCTCTGGATCTGCTCATCTCATTACATGACTTCCAAATAATTTAATGAGTTATATCCATCCCTTTCACACACTGTTCCAATAGGCTCTAGGTAAGACTCTTCATATTCCCACAGAGTAAGTGCTTCAGCTTTGGGATCACTCTGTCTTGCCACTCAGGTGCCTTGACTGAATAGAAAGAATACAATGATTATCAACAATGTCTGCTGTGGACACAAGATGGGAAGTCCACCCCAAATGACCTATGTACTTGCCGTCCCTGGACTGAATTGAAAAACTTTACAATTTCTTTCTCCACTGATCCAGAGCTTCTTATTATTGCCCTTATTATCACTTTCAATCATTGCTGCTTCTTTATGCTATTCTCTCCCAAACTATCTGCTCTTTTTTCTTTTTTTTTTTTTCTCTCACCTCTTCTCCAATTGTGATGGTTAATTTAATGTGTCAACTTGACTGGGCTACAGGATGCCTGGATAGCCCATTGTTTCTGGGTGTATCTGTGAGGGTGTTTCCAGAAGAGATTAGCATTTGAATAGGTAAACTGAGTAAAGTGGATTGCTCTCACCAGTGCAGGTGGGCATCATCCCACTGGGTCCCTGAACAGAACCAAAAGTCAGAGGAGGAATAAATTTGCTCTCTGGTTGAACTGAGACATCCATCTTCCCCTTCCCTTGGACGTTGGTGTTCATGGTTCTTGGGCCTTTGGATTCCACCCAGGGCTTACACCATTGGCTTCCTTGGTTCTCAGCTTTTTGGATTCAAATTGAATTACACCACAAGCTTTCTTGGTTCTCCAGCTTACAGATGGCCTCTTGGCCTCCATAATCATGTAAGCCAATTCCTATAATAAATAAATAAATCTATCTAATTTTCTGTTAGAATACGTGTATATATCCTATTGGTTTTGTTTCTCTGGAGAACCCTTCTACACCAGCCTTTTCCTACTCTCACTCTTCTATGCTTTATGGCTTTGGTGCTGCCAGAATTGTCTATTATAGCTATCACCAGCCAACGAAAATACACTTTCCTTCTGGGCTGGTAAAATGGTCAATTACAGGACATTATCTATGACTTTTTTGGCTTAAGCTCTTGGCAATTTTCTTCAGTGTTTATAGTAGTCTTTTTTGTTAAGTCTCCTAAGGGTTCGTGGTAGTCCTAGGTGCTTATGCGTGCTGGATGCTGATACACTGGGGCAGTGTTGTGATACCACAAAGAGCCTTCCTAACACTCAGTGATTGAAAGGAGGTAAAGCCACGTTTACGATTTTTGAAATGGAGGTGATTACATTACAGCAAACAAAGTTCTGTCTTTATCTAGAGCTTTCCATACATTATCCTGTTTGATCTTCACAACCTTGTGATGTAGGCAGGACAAGTATTCTGTTATTCTCACATTACATTTAGGGATCATAATTAGAAAGACTAAGTGACTCAGTTACGCAGAATTAAAAGATTTCATGTTGTGTCATCTTACCAGTCACTCAGCAAATCATTTAATTTCATTCATTAAGATATTATCATATATGAGTAAACCCTCTTTAACAGCCATCAAGACCCAACAAATGAGTAGCGGTAGACAGTTTGACCAGGATTGAATTGATTAAAGACCACATTTAACGGAGCCTTAAACTGTGTCCAACTGTGTCCTGCTTTTCCCCAAAGCAGCAGGATGGCTTCTCTCTGAAGTACTCTCGCTTTTAGTGAAGCAGTTTTGTGTAATTTCATGCCGGACTCATAGGCTCTGCTTGCCTCATCAGGTGTGAATCAGATAAAGAAATAACTAAATTCACTTTGCCCATGGTTCCAAGTCAATACACTCAGAGTGAGGGCTTGTATTTTACTCCACACTTATCCCACAAGGGTAATGGGTTTGGGGGTCAGTATGTTCCTTGCTAAACAGTTGTTCTTTACACTATGGTCTAGAAACCATCAGTGTATCTGGTAATCAAACTCAGCATAAGTATACAAACACATTGCCACGTGCTTCCAAGGGAAGCAACCAATCTTTAATGTTTCCTAGGACTATAAGGAGGCCATAATGAGGTTTATGCTGTATATAACTCATTTTTCTGAAATATTGGCAAATAGAAATAACAAGTTCTCCTTTAGCCTAAATTTTCCTCTGGACCAATAACTAAAGAAAATTACCCTGAGAGCTCAAATAGTACCGGCTTGCTGTGAAAAAGCACACATCTCTAGGATGAGAAATAAGCATTTTCTTGTCTCCTGGCTCTGGGGAGACATCCAGCGTCAGAGGGAGTTCTGCAGGATGAGCAAGGCAAGCTCGCCTCAGGAGGTGCAGCTGTGCTCTGGCTGAGAACAAGAACTACAGGTTTGCTCCCCAAAGAGCTGGTGAGTATTAGGAGGAGGCATGAATACCGCCATCCTTTTTTGCTCTTGACAGGTTTTACCCAAGTTATTTGCCAAAAGGACAGAGCACAGGTTTCAAATAAGTCTTTCAAGCTAAGATAGCACAAAGCTCATGATCAGATTAGAGACTGAAAGCCACCAGGGTGATGGCTGCCGGGCAGGCTTCCCACAGCCCTGCATCACTCTTTTTGAGGCTGTCCGCCCACTCTTCTTCCCAAGTACGGCCATCCATCAAGTGTCTCTGGTATATCTGTGAGGCTCAAATGCCCAGAAACTTTTTAGGTCTTATTTTGTCAGACTTTTCATCAGATGAATCATATTTGGTCATACTCTACTTCTTTAAATTCTCTTTTTTCTCTGCATCTACGACATTATACTCTCACAGGTATTTTTCTACCCCTTTGACAACTTTTTCCCAGTATTTCCCTCATACCTCCTCCTCCAACTAACTTTCAAATGCTGGAGTTCCTAAAAGCACATTCCCAGCCCCTATTCTTTTCTCTATCTAGACTTTCTCCTAGGTGATCTCATTCATTTTATCTTTCTAAGTGTTATCTGTGTACTGGTGTGCCAAAAAAATTTCTCCACGGAGATTCTTCTTCCTGAGGTCTAGATTTGTTTATCCAACCACTTTTCCGTTATCTCACCTGAGATGTCTCAAAAGCTCCTCAAATTTAACAAAAGCAAAACTGAAGTCTTGACCCAAAAGAAATATCTGAGACTTCCCTCACGGATTTTGATCAAGAAGGACAGACAGCCACCTATTCCAGGAGAATCACTTCTGGTAATGGGGGACTACATAAATCAGACCAACTCTTTCACTGAGAACAGCTACAAAAGCCAGGGAAAATAGTTCTATATATGTTTGAGGGCCTCAGATAACTATCAATAACACAGCAGTGAATAACCATGAGGCCAAGATCCAAAAAAAGAAAGAAACCCAGAGAAATGAGCCTAGCTTTGGGGACTACTTTTTCCCTGGGGAGATCTTCCAATTACATAGAGATGGCTGAGAGGCAGAGAAACTGAGCAAAGTATTCAACAAACTGATAAGGCAAGGGGACGAAAATGACAGTTTGGGGCCTGCCAAGGAAGGGAACACTCTTAAAGTTCCCAAGCTTTGGGGCTTGATTTTGGACCCTGCATTATTCAGGAGTTCTCCAGAGAAACAGAACCAATAAGATGGACAGACAGAGAGAAAGAGAGAGAGAAATTTTAAGGAATTGGGACATGCAAGTATGGGGGCTGGCAAGTCTGAAATCTGCAGGGCAGGCCAGCAGGCAGGAGACGCAGGGAAGAGTTGATGCTGCAGCGTGAGTCAGAAGGCAGTCTGGTTCTGCTTCCTCGGGGAACCTCAGTCTTTTCTCTTAGCGCCTTCAACTGATTGGACAAGGCCCACCCACACTGTGGAAGATAATCTGCTATACTTAGAGTCTACTGATTGAAATATAAATTTATCTAAAAAATACCTTTACAGTGACAGCTAGACTGGAGTTTGACCAAATATCTAGGTGCAGAGACCTCTCCAGGTTGACATACAAAATCAACCATCGCAGATCACAGACCACTGCTGATTTAAGAACCACACTTTGAGTAGAACTAGTCTAAGATCATTGCATTACAGTTGAGCATTGGACAATGTGGGTTTGAACTGCAAGGGCCCACTAATATGCAGATTTTTTTCAGTAAATACGTACAACAGTACTACATGGTTGAATCCACAGATGTGGAACTACACATATGGAGGGCTGACTATAAGTTACACTTGAA
The DNA here is from genome assembly GCF_011762595.2 of Tursiops truncatus. Lineage (NCBI taxonomy): Eukaryota > Metazoa > Chordata > Mammalia > Artiodactyla > Delphinidae > Tursiops > Tursiops truncatus. The sequence goes on along the minus strand of NC_047035.1, from coordinate 35,571,860 downwards.
TTGTTTGCTGCTAACCCCTGTGTTGTTCAAGGGTCAACTGTATTTGGTATTAGGAAAAAGTATTCATTATATTAGGCTTTGATAAGTCAAGGATATATAATATAATCTCTAGGATAACCAATAGAGTAGTAAATTAATGTTTAACTTGGGATAATAGAAAATAATCTAAATACAAAGGAGAGATTAAAAAAATATATAAAATAGGTGAAACAAATAAAAAGCAAATACTAAGATGGTAGATTTAGGCCCAAATATGTCAGTGATTACTTTCAATGTAAATGAACTAAATATTTCAATTAAAAGAGGAAGATTATCAGGATGTATTTAAATACACACACACACACACACACACACACACACACACTGCTTAAGGACACACATTTAAATATAATATAGACAGGTCAAAAGCATGAGGATAAAAATGGTATACCATGAAAATACTAACCAAAAGAAACTACAATAGCTATACTGCTATTGGATAACTAAGACTTTAGAACAAGAAACATTATTAGAGCTAAAGAAGAACATTGCATAATAATAAAGAGGTTAATACACCAGGAAGATACAACAGTCCTACATTTGCTTGTTCCTTGGAACATAGCTTCAAAACATATTAAAAAATACAGAAAGAGAAGTCTGCAAATCCACAATTACACTGGAAGAGTTTAACACACCTATCTCATAGGTAGAGCAAGCAGTCAAAAAATTCAGTAGGAACACCAAAGATCTAAACAATACAATCAAACTTTTCCTGGTGGACATATTTATAGAACAGTGTACCTAATGACTACAGAGTATACATTCTGTTCAAGGACACACAGAACATTTGCCAAAATTGCCATATTCAGAGCCATAAAGCAAGTCTCAATATATTTCAAAATCAAAATCGTATCAGAATATGTTTGGTTTCAGTGGAATTAAGCCGAACAAGTAGGAAATCCCTCAATTTGGAAATTAAGAAGTAAATTTCTAAATGCCTATGGGCCAAAGAAGAAATCACAAAGGAAATTATATAACAAATATTAACCCAAAGATTTTTTTAAAATACATATTCAAATCACACTTACATGAAAATTTATAGCCCTACTGACATACAACAGAAAAGAAGAAAGCCTGAACATCAGTGCACTAAGTATCCACGTCAAAAAGCTAGAAAAAGAGCAGAAAATTCAGCCCAAAGAAATGAGAAAGAAGAAAATGATAAAGATAAGAACATACGTTAATGAAAAAGAAAATAGAATAGTAGAGGAGGTGATCCAAGAAAACAGTAGTTTTGCTGAAAAAACTAATAAGGTAATACTCCTTCAAAAAAAGGCACAAATAATTCATGTCAGGAATGAAAAGGGGATACCACTGCATATCCTACAAACAATGAAAGAATAATAATAAGATTTTTTTTAACTACATGCCAATATTTGAAAATTTAGATGAATTAGATGGTATATTCCATAAAACACACACACAACTTAGCAAAACTAAAAGTAATTTAAAAAGTAATTCACTGCTTAAAAACCTGCCCAGGGAAACCTATAGGCCTAGATGGCTTTGCTGTGAATTCTACAAAATATGTCAAGAAGAAACAATGCCAATTTTTCCACATATTTTTCCAGAAAAGAGAAAAGGAAAGATCACTCTTCAGTACATTTTTTAAAAATTTTATTAGAGTATAGTTGCTTTACAATATTGTGTTAGTTTATACTGTACAGCAAAGTAAATCAGCTATACGTATACATATATCCCCTCTTTTTTGGATTTCCTTCTCATTTAGGTCACCACAGAGCACTGAGTAGAGTTCCCTGGGCTATGCAGTAGGTTCTCATTAGTTATCTATTTCATACATAGTATCAATAGTGTATATATGTCAATCCATACCTCCCAATTCTTCCCACCCTCCCCCTTTCCCCCTTGGTATCCACACATTTGTTCCCTACATCTGTGTCGCTATTTCTACTTTGTAAAAAGATCGTCTATATCAAATTTTTTCATATTCCACATATATGCATTAATATACAATATTTGTTTTTCTCTTTCTGACTTACTTCACTCTGTATGACAGTCTCTAGGTCCATCCATGTCTCTACAAATGACCCATTTTCATTCCTTTTTATGGCTGAGTAATATTCCATTGTATATATGTACCACATCTTCTTTATCCATTCCTCTGTTGATGGACATTTAGATTGCTTCTGTGTCCTGGCTATTGCATATAATGCTGCAATGAACATTAGGGTGCATGTGTCTTTTTGAATTATGATTTTCTCTGGGTATATGCCTAGGAGTGGGTTTGCTGGGTCATATGGTAGTTCTATTTTTAGTTTTTAAGGAATCTCCATACTGTTCTCCATTGTGGCTGTATCAATTTACACTCCCACGAACAATGCATGAGGGTTCCCTTTTCTCTACACCCTCTCCAGCATTTACTGTTTGTAGATTTTTTTTTTTTTTCGGTACGCGGTCCTCTCCCTGTTGCAACCTCTCCCGTTGCGGAGCACGGGCTCCAGACGCGCAGGCTCAGCGGCCATGGCCCACAGGCCCAGCCGCCCCGCGGCATGTGGGATCCTCCTGGACCGGGGCACAAACCCGTGTCCCCTGCATCGGCAGGCGGACTCTCAACCACTGCGCCACCAGGGAAGCCCCTGTAGATTTTTTTTATGATGGCCATTCTGACCCATGTGAGGTGATACCTCATTGTAGTTTTGATTTGCATTTCTCTAATGATTAGTGATGTTGAGCATCTTTTCATGTGTTTGTTGGCCATCTGTATGTCTTCTTTGGAGAAATGTCTATTTAGGTCTTCTACCCATTTTGTGATTGGGTTGTTTGTTTTTTGATATTGAGCTGCATGAGCTGTTTGTATATTTTGGAGATTAATCCTTTGTCAGTTGCTTTGTTTGCAAACATTTTCTCCCATTCTGAGGGTTGTCTTTTCTTCTTGTTTATGGTTTCCTTAGCTTTGCAAAAGCTTTTAAGTTTCATTCTGTCCCATTTATTTATTTTTGTTTTTATTCTCATTACTCTGCGACGTGGGTGGGAAAAGATCTTGCTGCAATTTATGTCAGAGTGTTCTGCCTATGTTTTCCTTTAAGAGTCAACATTTAGCCAGACTTACTCATAAATTTAGTTCATTTTTTTAAGGCCAGAATAATCTTGATACAACAACTGGCCAAGGCCATTTCAAGAAAGGAACATTAGAGGCCCAGCTCACTTATGACATTGATTTTTTAAAAACAATCTAGACAAAGTCTAGAAAATCAAATATGGCAATGTGTGAAAAATATTATATCAATACATCACAACCAAGCTGGAAATGCAAGAACTGCAAAGTTGGTTTAGCATTCAAAACTCATTCAATGCAATCTGCTCCATTAATAAAATAAAGGAGATGAATCCTGTGACCATCCAGTAGATGCAGAAAAAAGCAGTTCATAAAATTCAATACACATGATTAAAAAAAAAAAACTGGTAGCAAACTAGAAAAAGAAATTAACATCCTTCATCTGATAAAGAGTATCTACAAAAACCTAAAATAACACTTAGGTCCTTAATCATCTGCTCCAGAGCCACTCTTCTTTGAATCTTCTCCATCTCAGTAAAATGACATCTCCATCCATCCAATTGCTAAAGCCAAATACCTGAAAGTTATTATTTTGGGTTCAGTCTCTCTGTCTCCTACCAGCCTCATACCCAATCCCTTATCAGTCTATTGATTCTACTTCCAAATATTTCCAGAGTTTTCCATCTCTTTCATTACCACTGTTTTCCATCTCCTTCATTACCACTCTGGGCTACTACCATCTCTCACCGGGATTACGACCATAGACTTACAACTGGTCTTCCTGTTTTTATTCTTGCCCCCTCCAAACCATTTTCCAAATCCACATAGCAAACAGAGTGATATTCTTAAAGCACCAATCAGATTACATCACTGCCTGTTTAACAACTCCCTAAGGTTGTTGGGGAAAAAAATCCAAAATCCTTACCAAGGTCTACATGCCTCCATGCCTCATCCTAGCATCACTGTCCCCCTCACCCACTGTGTCACGCTGGCCTCTTTCAGTTCTTTGCATTTGCCAAGCTAGTCTCCGCTTCAGCATTGCTCCCCCGACTTGCAGTGTTTGCTTCCTCACTTCTCACTGGGCAACCTGACCACCCTATGGTTTCCTTTCTTAGAACCCTATACTTTCCCTTCAGAATTCTTATCATAATTTGCAAGTCTATATTATTCTTTTACTTCTTAAATATCTTCTTCACTATATTATAAACCACAAACGCAAGAATCGTGACTGTTTTGTTCTCTTCTGTTTCATCTCTATCCTAGTGCCTAGTGCATAATAAGCATTCATTGAATCATTGTTGAAAATGAATGAATGAATAAGTGAATGAATGAATTCTTCTTATATTCCAAGTATATTAAAAGTGTGTGTAGCTTTTTCAGGAAATTGCTTCCAGCATGCATAGTTTGAGCGACCATTGTTAATAACTGACTGTAAGCAGTTTCAGAAATATAACCTTGAGCTTCCAGACAAACCTTGAAGTAAATGAACACTGTGTCTCACTTAGACCTCTGCAATTAATTCTAACTTCTAAAACACCTTATCTACTGGCACTAGAGCTTGCTTTGCATGGATCTTATGGGAAGTTATTGCAAACAGGCATAAAAGCAACCAAAGGCAAGATATCAAGAGTTAAAAGCTTTTATTCAGCTACAAATACAGTTTTCTAGCTGAGCAGACTTCAAAACCTTCATTTTCATGGTAAGCAAACAATGATCCTAAAATAAAATATGTGCAGCCAGTGATATCTATTTACAAATGCCCTATGACTACCTTCTAAGAAATGCTATATGATGGTAAAACTTCAAAAGACATCAGTGCAACCAACACCATCATTCTGTTAAAAATATTTTCATCTTTATGTGATAACCCCAGGAATACAATCTTTATAATCGCGCAACTAATCACTAACTCCAGAGTGATGTAAAATTAATTTGGTTATGCCTTAGTACCTCATTTTTTTCTACCTGCAAAAGGTGGCAGCTAATGTTATGTGAAAATAGAATCTATAGAGACCCTGTGTTCCTAACACACTTTAATGATGGGTCAACTCCCTCAGTATCCCAGAAAGAGAGGAAATAAAATTTTCATTTTTCTTCATAGGTTGAAAGACATGGCCAGACTTTGTACCATGATTGGAACCAGTTCTTTCTAGGATTAAGGCCAAAATCAAAATCACCAGGTTGATCATATGTTCCCAAAAGGTAGTTAACTCAGTCTCATAGACAGGGGCAAAGGAAAGGCATCTACCATTTGTATCCTTATTCGAAGGAAATAAGAAGAGTCCAAATTATCAAGCTGCAGATTTAAGGTCACTTAAGGGCTCTAGAAGCCACAGCAACTGGTGAGGGTAACAAGGGCTTTATATTCTCATGGTGATGAGTTCAAACCCCAGCTCCTTCACATGCAAATTGCATGTCCCTAGGCAAGTTACCAAACCTTACTCAGCTTCAATTTCTTCATCTATAGAAAAAGGATAACAATGCTGTCTCATACAGAAAGTACATGGCACACAGTAGGAGTTCAAAAAATGGTAGTTATTCAGTGGAATAGATATTGGCCTTTCTTTCTATTCCTCCTTTGTTAAAAATAAATGAAGGAAAGGAGAATAGGAACTCGCAAAGGTATTCTTAAATACTAACATTCCTCCTGGGGATGTTCAATACTGCCAGAAAACCTAAAACCCCTCAAAAAAGGAATGTGAATTAGATATAAAATATAGCTGGTCCCCAGGACTTTGTTCTTTCACATCCCCAAATTAACATTATCTAAGAAACCAAATGACATCAAATCTGTATTACATTGAGAATAACTTTCAAAACCCCATGGGTAAGAGACAGAAAGAAAGGGAGAAGGAGGCTGAGATGGAAATAAAATGGAGGGGAAGGGAAGACATGAAAGAAAGAGAAGAAAGAGAGAAACCAACCAGTTCCATCTGGATTAAAGTTCATTTATAATCAGAACAATAATGGGATTGTCTTCTCCTTTCTGCTGTGTTCCCTATGAAAGTCAAGACCGTAGTTGCTTTGTTCACTTCTGTATGCCCAGTAGCTAACACACTGCCTGGAACATAATAGGTATTTAATAAATAATTGTTGGATATACAAAAACATGAATGAGTGAGTGCTGTGTATGTCTCCGGAGTCGTAAATATTCACCCTGCATCCAAGAACTTGAAAACACAAAGGACTGATTTTATGCATTGACTCTGGGTACTTGGAACTGGAATTCCACATATGAGTGTCCCCAGGTTTGCACCATCTCTCTAGCCCTGCAAAATGGCCTTTTCGAATAAAGATCTGAAGGTCCTGTGGGGTGGCCTCAATTTCAGCTCTCACTCTGCCAGTGTTCTCAGTTGCCTTATAATACAGTGTCTGGTGCTAGATATTAAAATGCAGAAAGAACTTTTTAGAGACTCTGAGTCGTATACAAAAAAAAAAAAACCACATCAAAGATAGAGCTGAGCAGTTAGAAATCCGTCAATACAGTGTCTTGCTCTCATTATTGAGAGATGCTTAATCTCATTATTCAGTTTTGGGAGAGAACAGGAGGCATGTAGTGAAATTCAATAGAGACATAATATATAGCTTCGAGTTAGCAACAGATAGTGTAATGTTGAAATTTCCAATTTCAAAATAAGTTTAACTGTCAATAATTATAACTATTTAATCAAAACACTGTAAGAATATTTTTTGGTATATTGCATATTAAAATTTTTTAATCTATTAAACACAGGTCAAAAGCCCCATCAAATATAGAAAGGCTACAGAAATTTCACCTGGTTGATATAAACCACTTCATTTACATTTTCTAGAACAATTCTTATAAATCCACTACTACCAAAACACAGCTATGAGGATTAAATTTAATTGTGTATGTAAAAGTATTTTGCAACATTATGTCTTTTTTTTTTCTCGGAAAGATATGAGACATTTTTGTTTCTTTCTCAGCCAGTTTGCATGTAACATGTAATGAAATCACCTTCCATTTTTACCTGCCTCCCTATTAGAGGCAAGATTTTTTTTCTTTTCCTTCTTAAACTAATGGGATTGTGAAAAAAGCAATCTCATCCCATCAGATGCCACCATATTTCAGAAATGAAGTGATTTATGGGCAGTAATTACATTACGAAAAGTTTATACATCATTTGGGTATTATTCAGGGGAAAAGGTATAGTGTGTTGTTGTTGTTATTAAACCCCAAAGACCCATTGATCAAGAATATCAAGATCAACCACTTGTTTTGTTAAGTAATTAACTTAACTCTTCCCCATAGCTCCCATTCAGGCTTAGAACAATCCTATTTCTCATTGGAATGAAGAGTCCCGAGCAATGTAGTGAAAAAGGTGATGCCAATTAATTGCCAAAAGTAATTGTCATTTTGTAATCACATTATTATCTAATTTGCTGCCACTAGATCATTAAAGTACCAATTATGCATCTCTGCTCTAATGCATTAGTTTAAAAAAGGAATCATGCATTTATTGCCTTTATAATTCCTGAGATAATTATACAACAGGCTGAAGGTATATTTCTTCTGTGATGCAGCAAACTTAGCAACCACATGGAGACTCCAATGGTTAGGAAATTAGTATGCCAGAACTGATTATTAGAGCTAAAACCAAATATCCTCAGCTTCTTTTTTTTTTTTTTTTATCCTTAGCTTCTTTATTCAAGGTGCCGTAGGGACATTCTATAGAACGGAATTGTGAGGAAGTAATAGTTTGCCTCTGTAAAACAGTCCATTCCCTCTTCATCCATTCTTTGCCAGGGGGGAGTCACATAGAAAGAAAACCTTGTTCAGGAATAAGAAAATGGTTTCCAGATTGGTTTATAGATTATGAGTTCTTGAATGGACATGTGGTCCAGGAGAGGCTGTACTTCTCGGCTGTCCAATGAACCACTCTCATCTTGGGTGAGTCCCATCCTGCCTGAGGAGGGGTTAAAGCATCCCTACAGCATGGAGAAGGAAGCCGGGGCGGGGGGATGCTGGGGGCGGAGGGGCATGTGAAGTGGCAGTCTGGAGACATTTTCAAGTTTGGCTTCATTATTGTTCTTAAAATTCCGTGAATTCCCAGGTCATAAGTCTCTTCCTTAACATAGATATAAAATCCATTCTGGAGATAAATAGAAATAAGTTATGGAGTCTCTCTTTTGGATTATCTGTTCTCTCTATTTTTAATATAAATGGGTTTCAATCCAATTGAATTGTCCTTTCGCTTCAAAAAAAAAGTTATGGTGTTGCATGTTTTTTGTCTACTCTTCTCCATATTTACCACATTTAAGACTGAAGTGGTCGTATTAAGTGCTCCCTGTAGCTACACATATGGCAGAAGGATTCCCCAGGATACTGCGGTGGCCATCCTCTTCTCTCAAAAAGGATTCTGTGCAAGCTGCTTCTCCAGCTGTCACAGTCCCACTGATCCTCCTTTATTCATTCCCAACATTGTTCTAGCGCAGAGGTCAACAAACTACAGCCCAAAGACCAATCCAGCCCACCTCTTATTTTTGTAAATAAAGCTTTATAGGAATACAGCCAGGCCCACTGGTCTACATGTTGTCTCTACCTGCTTCACTCTACAACAGCAGAGGTGAGTAGCGACAACAGAGACTGCATGGCCCACAAAGCCTAAAATATTTGCTATCTGGCCCTTTACAGAAAAAGTTTGCCAATCCCTATTCTAGTGGGATTTTTTCATCTTACTATTACAGACTCTCCTTCCCCTGAAATAAAGACCTTTATTCTTACATTGCTTAATGTTTTTCTTTTCTTCTCTCTGGACAATTCTTTCTAAATTACAGCATCTTCTTTAACTTCTGAAATTTAAATCTCTGTAACATTTCATCCACACACTCCCTGGCAGCTTTGAGAACACCTCCCCCAAGGATGCTCACAAAGGCGCTTGATAATGTCTACTTTTGATCTGTAGCCTAAGGAATCGCTCTCTGAGTGGATCTAAAAATTTCATTCATTCCATCAAGAATAGACATTTGATGAAGGTCTTTGTTATGTGCCAGGCACTGATGCTAGATGCACAGTTCCATAAGACACAGTCTCTCCCTACCTAGAAACTCACAATCTGGAAAAGAAGACCTCATACACATCAGGGTATTATTGTTCTTGCAACTGTTGTTTGTTTTAACACTTTCTTAGTTACATGCCAAGAACTGTGTTGAGAGCTTAACATATATTAACTCATTTAATCCTCATAACAATCCTGTGAGGAAGATGCTATTATTATCTTCATTTTACAGATAAAAAAATTTAGGTATGAATAAGAGAACTTCATGTGAGGTAGAATTATAGCAAAGGTTTAGTAATTTGCCCAAGGTCACGCATTTATTAAGTAGCAGAGCTGGGATTTGAACCCAAGCAGTTTGGCTCCGGAGTCCAAACTCCTAACTACTTCGTCAGTATTAACTTTTGTTTCCTCTGCCCTGGACCTGAGAGGAGACACCCTACATGGGACACCCCTGAATTCCCCATCACATAACATGCAGAGGATCTGAGTTATGCCGTTGTTGACCGAAACAAAAAATGCACAACGTGAGAGCTGTGGCTTTCAGTTTTATTTGAGGACCTTACTGAGGACTATAGTCCAGAAGACAGCCTCTCAGATAGCTCTGAGGACCTGCTCCAAAGGGTTAGGGGAGGAGCCAGGATGTATATGAGTTTTTCTGGCTGGGAATTATATGTATTCAAGGATACATCCTGGTAAAAGATTACTGTTAATCACAAAAAAAAAAAACCCAGATATTTCAAGTTCATGATTTTAGTGCTTATCTCTATATGGGAAGATGCAAGAATCTGGGGTCATTGAAATTCTTCCTTAGATATGCATTTTAACTAGCTAGGAGCTCATATACCCAAAACATGGAATGCTTCATCCTGTTTTTGTCCTGAATCCCTTTCGGGGTGTGCTGAAGGTCAGCGACTACAGGGGCTAATGACCTGATCCTTGTAGAACTGGGTGGCAGGCACTTTCTTTGTTCTACACCCTGCAGACTCACATCACTTGCCAGCATCATCCTGCTTCGCTTGAGCACTGACACCTTCAGACTCCCAGTGTAAGACCTGGCGATCTGAGAATATTCTGATTTCCCAGAAAATGGTTCTTTTATCAAACTAGAGCCTCTCAAAAAAGAAAAAGCTGGTTTTAACTTCGCTGTAATGGGGGGTGGGGGGCTACTATCCATTAGCAAAACTGATGGTAGCTACTTCTGATTTCTATGGGAGAAGCAAAATTCCTCTGCAGAGAGACAATTCTTTAGTTTAGAAAAATACTCTGATGCATCTTAATGGGGTGTTTTTATTTGGGGCCTGGTTTTGGTTCATTTAAAAAAATTTTTGCTGTTACTGTAGGCACCTGAGTGTAAATGGATAGGAGTGTGTGAGACAATGAGAGTTGAACTGCTCTGCGTGGTAAGGTGAAGAAAATTTTGAGGGCACCCCAGAGAGAGAAGATAAGGCACTTGACTGAAAATGGAAGAGGTGTGAAGGAACCCTGAAGACCGAAAGAGGCTCAAGAAGATCCCCAGGCATTGGGGCCATCAGAAGAGAAAACTGGCCAGGGAGAAATCCCCCGTAGGGAGATGGTCAATGGTCTTTAGGACAGTGATGTCTGATACCAAGTTTAAAGTTGTTTGCTGTGCTATGTGATCCTGAGAGAGGTCAACAGCTCCAGAGGAGACAGGAGCAGTGATGGGGGAGGGGAGGATAGTGGAGCAAGACTGTTTATAAAAACAGCCTCCTAATAAAAGGCAGAATCAAGGTTGGAAAGGAAGAAGTAAATCTATCCCTAGTCACAGACAACATGCTCTGGAACATAGAAAATCCTAAGGAATCCACAATAAAACTACCAGAACTAATAAAAAAAATTCTACAAGGTTGCAAAATATAAGATCAATATATAAAAATCAATTGCATTTCTATGCACTAGCAATGAATAATCCAAAAATGAAATTAAGGAAACAGGTGTATTTACGATAACATCAAAAGAAATAAAATACTTGGGAATAAATTTAACAAAAAAGTGCAAGACCTATATACACATTACATTGTATATAAACACATCATCACTGAAAAAAATTAAAGAAGACTTAAATGGAAAGACATCCTATGTGCATGGATGGGAAGACATTATTATTAAGATGACAATTTCTTCCAAATCGATCTACAGATTCAATGCAATCTCTATAGAAATTCCTGCCTTGTTCACAGAAATTGACAAGCTGATCCGAAAATTCACATAGAAATGACAGGGACCCACAATAGCCAAAACGATTTTAAAAAACAACGAAGTTGGATGGGACTAGTAATTCCTGATTTCAAAACTTACTACAAAGCTTCAGTAATCGAGACAGTGTGCTACTGACATAAGGATAGACATATAGAGCAAGAGAATACAGTTAAGAGACCAGAAATAATCTCATATGCCTACAGTCAATTGATTTTCAATAAGGGGAGAGAATTCAGTGGAGAAGAATAATCTTTTCAACAAATGGTACTAGGACATGCAACAGAATGAATTTGGATCCTATCTCACACCACACACAAAAGTTAAATCAAAATGGTATAAAGACCTAAATTTAATAGCCAAAACTATAAAGCTCTTTGAAGAAAACATACACATAAATATTCGTGATTTGGGGTAAGGCAATGGTTTCTTAGACATGACACCAAAAGAACAAGCAACAAAAGGAAAAATAGATAAACTGGATTTCATGAAAATTTAAAACTTTCATGTTTCAAATGACAGTAACAAGAAAGTGAAAGACAAGCCCACAGAATGGGAGAAAAATTTTGCAAATCAGGTATCTGACAAGGGACTTGTATAGAGAATAAAGAACTCATAACTCAGCAACAAAAAACCAACCCATTGAAAAATGGTCAAATCATTTTGCTATTTCTCCAAATAAGACATACAAATGACCAACACGCACAGGAAAAGATGCCCAATATCATCAGTCATTAGGGGAATGAAAATCAAAACCATGATGATATAATTCTCATCTACTAGGATAGCTATAATCAAAAAGATGAACAAGTGCTAGGGCGGATGTAGAGAAGTTGAAACTCTCATATGGCTGGTGGGAATATAAAATTATGCAGCCCCTTTGGAAAACAGTACGACAGTTCCTCAAAAAGTTAAACACAAAATACAATGTGATCTTGGAAATTCACTCCTGGATAGATATCCGAGAGAAACTGAAAACATACCGCCACACAAAAATGTGTACACGAATGTTCACAGCCTTATTGCTTTTGGCCAAAAAGCAGAAACAACTCAAATGCCCATCAGCTGATGAGTGGATAAGCAAAATGTGGTATATCCAAACAATGGAATATTATTCATCAATGAGAAAGAATAAAATACTGATACGTGTTACAATATGGATGAACCTTAAAAATATTAAAGAAGCCAGACACAAAAGGCCACATATTGTGTGATTCCGTTCATATGAAATGTCCCGAATAGGCAAACCCACAGAAACAGAAAGTAGAATGTGGCTGCCAGGAGCTGGGGGGAGGGAATAATGAAGAGAGGCCTCTGATGGGTATGAAGTTTCTTTTTAGAATGATGAAAACTTTCTGGAATTAGATTGCAGTGATGGTTGCGCAACTTTGAAATATACTGAAAACCACTAAATGGTACAACTTGAAAAGCATGAATTACATATGAATTATAACCTCCATTTAATAATATTTTTTAAAAGCCTCCTTTTCACCAAGTATAACCAAAAGAAGGTGAGCCTGCTGAAAAGGTAGGGAAAGAGTTGGTAGGGGAGGAAATCACCTCATTCCTAGAGAAAGACCCTAAAAAAAGAGTATTCTTTTCTTTAACTCAAAAGAATTAAAGGTGGCTTCTAAGGCATTCGCACTTGAAGTACTGCACCAGATAACAGTTTCGTCTAAGGTAGAAAGTGGTTTCAGACAGTTCTGATGGAAAAGAAAGGGAAAAGAGACCTCCAAAATGATGTGTTGTGGGCAGATGCTTTTGGCTTTTCAGAGTGGCAGGAGTTCAAAGGAGGTGTGTGTAGGATTCTCTGGCTGCAGGTAAGCCTTTATCTCATAAGACTAGAAATGTTCTCAGAAAGAGCAGGCTGAAAGTATACTTGGGGCCTGAGAGCCAGCCCCAGCTAGGAGTCACCCAGCAAAGTGGGAGGGGGCACAGCCCTGGGCAGGCCCAAGGTCTGGGAAGAGGAGTTACCTGGACAAGGCTGGCCCTCCCACCCCTGCCCCACTGCCCTCAGTGGACCTGTGCTGGCACTTGTGGTCGGTTCGCGATGCTACCGACCACACCTCGATGAGCCTGTGGCAGAGCCCGTTTCTGTGACCTGTGACATGGTTTGTCCGTAACCTGAGCAACTGGGGAAAATGAGTGCCCCTTCCAGTTCAGTCCCTCAGTTCCCCAGTTTACAGTTCTCTTTTCACTAGAACTTATTTTCCAGAATGCTGTGTTAAGAATGTTTACAATTTAGGGAACACCAAGTTCAGCACAATGCATTTTCCCTGGTTTCTGTGTCAACACCAAGGCCAGGCAACCTGACCCATCCTCCTCTCGCCCTCCTGATAAAGTAAATAAAATCCCCACTGAGATGGTCTTTGCCAGTAAGGCAGGGACTGTGTACATGACGACTCCCTGGCAGAGAAAAGGATGAAGAGCCAGCAAGTAGTTAGATGTGTCTGAAAGCAGGCTTAAGAATAGCTCTCACATAGTTTCTACCAGGCAGAAATTCACTTTTTCCACAGGTATTGAACGAGGGCCATGGCTACTGGCTATCCTCACCTCTGTGTCAGTTGTTTTCATCTTATCAGCCACTGATTGAACAGTCTCTGGGTTTGGGGCTGGGAAGGCAGAAAGAGAAGAAAAATACCACACAGGAAGAAATGAGCACCTACTTGGGTCAAAATTTGCTATTAACCTTGTGAGACCAGTTAGGGCTCAATGGGGCTTGAGACTTCATTCTTCCTGAAGGGAAGTGTGGACACTGAAGGAGGGAAGAGTTAAAGGGAGAGGGCAGCAGAAACCAAGGTCAGCGGGGTGAGGGTAGAAGATGTGGAACACCCTCAGAATACCCGGGAACCCCACCACCACACACGCGCACGCGCACACACACACACTTTATTCCTACCCTCCGCCCAGGCTGGAGGCCTCTTTCTCACGCAAGAAAAAGTAACAGGTAGCTAGATCAAGGGCGCCACACCAGAACACAAGCGTCTGAAAACTGAACCATAGAAAAAAGGTATCGCCTACTCCTGCCTCTTCATCAGGGAGTGGCAACACTCACCAGGGACAGCCAGCAGCACGGTCTCTTATCTGAAGTTCAGCCAGAGAATCAGCGAGGTCCATGTCTCCAGCTTTCTCCTCCTCAGAGGACACCCCTCACTGGTAGGAAACTGTTGACCGAAACTGCCCGCCTTGGCCAGGCACGAGAATAGCCGCTTGAGTGAGTTACCTCATAATAGGAGGTCCCAATAAGGAACAAGGGACTGACAGCTGCCGCCAAAACCAACCAGAAGAATTTGGGAGGGGCCAAAAGGAAGGAGGAGATGCCAGCCCCTGATATGTCCTGCCAACCTCCCAGAAACGCTTGCGCTGGAAACCATCTTGACTGAGAGTTGCGTGTGCCACCAAGAAGGGCCCTGGCGAGACCAAATATGGGCACGAGCAAGATGATGGACCAGAGACAACCCGGAAGGCTAACCCCACCACCATAAAACCCGAGACTGCAAGCCAGGAGGCAGAGCAATTCTCCAGGGTTCCCTCACGCCTCTGCTCTCCCCTCCAGCACCCTTTTACAATAAGGTCTTTTGCTCTGTCAGTACTTGTGTCTCCTTGGACCATTCATTTCTGAGTGTTAGACAAGAGCCCACTCTCAGGCCCTGGGAGGGGCCCCCACCCACCCTGAAGCACCACCACTATAGGACAGAAGGAGAAGGGGTCAACTGCCTAGGTTCCAGCCCCTTACCTTTGGACACTTCAAAACTACCGCCTGTTAATGTTGTAGGCTTTTAGCTCCAGTTCTGAAATCGAATAGTCCCAAGTTCAAACCTCAGCTCTTCTTCTAACAAGCTAAATGACTTTGGGAAGTTACCTTCTCAAAAACATCTAAGGGGAGTTGTCAGGTAACAGATGCACGGGTTTGGACCTGAGGGCACTAGACCAAAGATATAAACTTGAAAGTCAGCTGTTGTTGGAGGCGACTGAAGCTAGGGCTTAGGTGAGGTTGCCCAGAAAGAACACAGAATGATTAGAGAGCTCAGGAGTGTTGGGGAAAATCATCAAAACCTCAAAAATGGGCCATAGAGACTACTAAGCTCTGGGCATTGTCCAGTGGACCCTCTGGGAATTATCTGATTCTGTAGAGCTGTGCACCTTTCATTGTCTTCCTATTGGCCAGGCTATTTTACAACTTTCTAGGGATAGAGGTTAATTTGTAGAAAACTGATAGCAATGCAAATGATTGTTGTGCATAGCATGGTGAATAAATGTCCCAATAGAGATACAATTGATTTTTACCCTGTAGAAAAGATGCCCCCAAGAATTACGTTTTACTGTTCTATATTAACCATTTTGCATCTATTAGCAAATTCATTTCAGCATTCCTGAATATATATGTCTGTTTTTCAAATTCTCCCTGAACCTGATTTTAAGATCTTCCTGGTTTCTTCATTCATTAATGGGCTACATAAAATCTTTGACGTGTTCCGTTCCCATTTATGTCCCATTGATTTTACCGTTTTGAAAATGCTTTAGCGGGACCAAGCCCTTGAGGAACACCAGCAGATGGTGGAGGAACATGATCTTACAAAGGAGGGAAGGAAAAAGCAGCCAGTGAAGCAGGCGAAAGCAGCAGGAGAGTCTGGGCACAAAAGCCAAGGTAAGATGAGCGTTTTGAAAACAGGGAGTGGGCAACTAAATCCAAAGAGTATTCAATTAATTTTCATCTGACTTGACCACACAACTGCACGCAGCACACAGCCCTCCTGCTGCTGTTCTGCGCCAACCATTCCTCACACCAGATGTGAGGCAAACTTTTCTAAACCACTCAAAGCACTGGATGTCTTGTTACTCCCTCCTCCTGGGACCGGAGGCCAACTTGTCTGACATTTATATAACCAAGGGAACCTACTCAAGCATCTTCTGTAGAACAAGGAACATTTACTTCAAGGTGGTTTTCTGTTCCCAACTTGAATCAGGTGGCACTATTTAAAAAAAAAAAAAAAAAAAAAGGAAAGGCCCTGATATGTCATCTGTCAGCGAACCGCTTTAAATAGAGTATATATTTAAGTGCTATTCTTAACACCCTTAGAGGTTGTCCCACCACCTTAACATCATGGGAAGACAATCACTTGGCAAATTTGATCATTCCTTCATTTCCAGCTCACAGATGGGAAAACTGAAAAGAATTATGCAGCTCATGCATAAATTACTCATCTCCTCAACCTTGCTCTTACTTCTTATGTGAACTTGGGATCTCAGTAAGCCCAATTTCCCCGTTTTTTTCCCCATGCTCTGACCTTCGGATAGATTGCATATATCATAGCAACAATCTTCCCCTATCATTTTCCAACTCCTACAACCTGCAGAAAGCAGGAGCAGGTTGTGATAAAAATCACTGAAATCCACCCAATAGGTTTTTGTTTTTTAAAGCAAACCCTTTCAGGTGTTCTCTAACCCTTAAAATCATAAGCCACAGGGAACGATTAAAGATGCTCTCATTTTTTTTTTCATCCCCATTGTCCAGGTTGAAGGGAAATAGCCCAGCCACCAGCAGGCATCATGACTTTTCATGTGTTGAGCACCCAATACACAGATCAACCTCGTGAATTGGGTGCTCTACTGCATCACCTGCTATGATCTTTACAGCATTACAGATTCTAGGGGAGGAACCTGACAGCACAGTATACCACCCTCTCCAGCATCCACCTTCTCGTCTGCTTCCTAAAGACAAAGATGTGCTGGTAGTCATTTTCAAGCTTTAGAGTTATTGGTATTATTACAGAATAACCACAGCCCAAATTCAGATGGCACTTGTGAGTACATGCTAGTAACACCTCGGTATATTCCAACCGTTGCCATGCTTAAACTTAACAAAATGTTGGTTAATTCTACTGAGTAGCCACTAGATGGCAGGCTTCAACCTCCTAAATCGGAGGTTTAAGGATCTCCAATGCTTCCAGTCTTTGCTGCCTGCAGGGCTGGGGGACACTGGAATGACAAGCTGTGGGCAGAGGCATCTCTTCCTTTTATTAATATTCCCAGGCACAGCTTGAGCAGTTCTCACTTCACTTTAGGAAGCTGGTCTGGCTGGGCATTCATTTGGTTTAAGAAGAAAAATTCCGCTATTAAAAAAAAGAAGAAGAAGAAGAAAAATTCCCTAATCACTTCTCAGGTGACATAATTTTATGCTTTAGCTCCTGCCTTCATAGAAAAACAAAAATGTCTACCCAAAAGATTCATGCTGGCCCCACGTAATATCAAACATCAAAAGCTCTCCCAGAGATCTCCATCTCAACGCTAAGACCCAGCTTCATTCAACGACCAGCAAGCTACAGTGCTGGACACCCCATCTCAAACAACTAGCAAGACAGGAACACAAGCCCACACATTAGGAGAGAGGCTGCCTAAAATCATAATAAGGTCACAGGCACGCCAAAACACACCACCGGACGCAGTCCTGCCCACCAGAAAGACAAGATCCAGCCTAATCCACCAGAACACTAGCACCAGTCCCCTCCATCAGGAAGCCTACACAACCCACTGAACCAACCTTACCCACTGGGGGCAGACACCAAAAACAAAGGGAACCACGAACGTGCAGCCTGTGAAAAAGAGACCCCAAACACAGTAAGTTAAGCAAAATGAGAAGACAGAGAAATAAACAGCAGATGAAGGAGCAAGGTAAAAACCCACCAGACCAAACAAATGAAGAGGAAATAGGCAGTCTACCTGAAAAAGAATTCAGAGTAATGATAGTAAAGATGATCCAAAATCTTGGAAATAGAATGGAGAAAATACAAGAAATGTTTAACAAGGACCTAGAAGAACTAAAGAGCAAACAAACAATGATGAACAACACAATAAATGAAATTAAAAATTCTCTAGAAGGAATCAATAGCAGGATAACTGAGGCAGAAGAACAGATAAGTAACCTGGAAGATAAAATAGTGGAAGTAACTACTGCAGAGCAGAATAAATAAAAAAGAATGAAAAGAACTGAGGACAGTCTCAGAGACCTCTGGGACAACATTAAACACACCAACATTCAAATTATAGGCGTCCCAGAAAAAGAGAAAAAGAAAGGGACGGAGAAAATATTTGAAGAGACTATAGTTGAAAACTTCCTTAATATGGGAAAGGAAATAGTAAATCAAGTCCAGGAAGCACAGAGAGTCCCATACAGGATAAATCCAAGGAGAAACATGCCAAGACACATATTAATGAAACTATCAAAAATTAAATACAAAGAAAAAATATTAAAAGCAGCAAGGGAAAAACAACAAATAACATACAAAGGAATCCCCATAAGGTTAACAGCTGATCATTCAGCAGAAACCCTGCAAGCCAGAAGGGAGTGGCAGGACATATTTAAAGTGATGAAAGGGAAAAACCTATAACCAAGATTAATCTACCCAGCAAGGATCTCATTCAGATTCCACGGAGAAATTCAAACATTTACAGACAAGCAAAAACTAAAAGAATTCAGCACCACCAAACCAGCTTTACAACAAATGCTAAAGGAACTCCTCTAGGCAGGAAACCCAAGAGAAGGAAAAGACGTACAATAACAAACCCAAAACAATTAAGAAAATGGTAATAGGAACATACATATCGATAACTACCTTAATGTAAATGGATTAAATTCTCCAACCAAAAGATATAGACTGGCTGAATGGATACAAAAACAAGACCCGTATATATGCTGTCTACAAGAAACGCACTTCAGACCTAGGGCCACATACAGACTGAAAGTGAGGGGATGGAAAAAGATGTTCCATGCAAATGGAAATCCAAAGAAAGCTGGACTAGCAATTCACATGTCAGACAAAATAGACTTTAAAATAAAGACTATTACAAGAGACAAAGAAAGACACTACATAGTGATCCAAGAAGAAGATATAACAATTGTAAATATTTATGCACCCAACATAGGAGCACCTCCATACATAAGGCAAATGTTAAGAGCCATAAAAGGGGAAATCAACAATAACACAATAACAGTAGGGGACTTTAACACCCCACTTTCACCAATGGACAGATCATCCAAAATGAAAATAAATAAGGAAACACAAGCTTTAAATGATACATTAAACAAGATGAACTTAATTGATATTTATAGGACATTCCATCCAAAACCAAAAGAATACACTTTCTTCTCAGGTGTTCATGGAACAATCTCCAGGATAGATCATATCTTGGGTCACAAATCTAGCCTTGGTAAATTTAAGAAAATTGAAATCATATCAAGTATCTTTTCTGACCATAACGCTATGAGACTAGATATCAATTACAGGAAAAAATCTGTAAAAAATACAAACACATGGAGGCTAAAAATACACTACTAAATAACCAAGAGATCATTGAAGAAATCAAAGAGGAAATCAAAAAATACCTAGAAACAAATGACAACAGAGACACAATGACCCAAAAGCTATGGGAGGCAGAAAAAGCAGTTCTAGGAGGGAAGTTTATAGCAATACAAGCCTACCTCAAGAAACAAGAAACATCTCAAATAAACAACCTAACCTTACACCTAGAGCAATTAGAGAAAGAAGAACATAAAAAATCCGAAGTTACCAAAATGAAAGAAATAATAAAGATCAGATGAGAAATAAATTAACAAGAAATGAAGGAAATGATAACAAAGATCAATAAAACTAAAAGCTGGTTCTTTGAGAAGATAAACAAAATTGATAAACCATTAGCCAGACTCATCAGGAAAAAAAGGGAGAAGATTCAAATCAATAGAATTAGACATGAAAAAGGAGAAGTAACTGACACTGCAGAAATACAAAGGATCATGAGAGATAACTACAAGCAACTCTATGCCAATAAAATGGACAACCTGGAAGAAATGGACAAACTCTTAGAAAAGCACAACCTTCCAAGACTGAACCAGGGAGAAATAGAAAATATAAACAGACCAATCACAAGTAATGAAATTGAAACTATGATTAAAAATCTTCCAACAAACAAAGGCCCAGGACCAGATGGGTTCACAGGTGAATTCTATCAAACATTTAGAGACGAGCTAACACCTATCCTTCTCAAACTCTTCCAAAATATAGCAGAAGGAGGAACACTCCCAAACTCATTCTACGAGGCCACCATCACCCTGATACCAAAATCAGACAAAGGTGTCACAAAAAGGAAAACTACAGGCCAATATCACTGATGAACATAGATGCAAAAATCCTCAACAAAATACTAGCAAACAGAATCCAACAGCACATTAAAAGGATCATACACCAGGATCAAGTAGGGTTTATCCCAGGAAGGCAAGGATTCTTCAATATATGCAAATCAATCAATGTGATACACCATATCAACAAATTGAAGAAGAAAAACCGTATGATCATCTCAATAGATGCAGAAAAAGATTTCAACAAAATTCAACACCCATTTATGATAAAACCCTCAAGAAAGTAGGCATAGAGGGAATTTACCTCAACATAATAAAGGCCATATATGACAAACCCACAGCCAACATCATTCTCAATGGTGAAAAATTGAAACCATTTACACTAAGATCAGGAAAAAGACAAGGTTGCCCACTCTCACCACTATTATTCAACATAGTTTTGGAAGTTTTAGCCACAGCAACCAGAGAAGAAAAAGAAATAAAAGGAATCCAAATCAGAAAAGAAGAAGTAAAACTGTCACTGTTTGCAGATGACAGGATACTATACATAGAGAATCCTAAAGATGCTACCAGAAAACTACTAGAGCTAATCAGTGAATTTGGCAAAGTAGCAGGATACAAAATTAATGCACAGAAATCTCTTGCATTCCTATACATTAATGATGAAAAATCTAAAAAAGAAATTAAGGAAACACTTCCATTTATCATTGCAACAAAAAGAATAAAGGAGACAAAAGACCTGTATGCAGAAAACTATAAGACACTGATGAAAGAAATTAAAGATGATACAAACAGATGGAGAGATATACCATGTTCTTAGATGGAAGAATCAACATTGTGAAAATGACTATACTACCCAAAGCAATCTACAGATTCAGTGCAATCCCTATCAAACTACCATGGCATTTTTCACAGAACTAGAACAAAAAACTTCACAATTTGTATGGAAACACAAAAGACCCCGAACAGCCAAAGCAATCTTGAGAAAGAAAAATGGAGCTGGAGGAATCAGGCTCCCTGACTACTACTACAAAGCTACAGTAATCAAGACAGTATGATACTGGCACAAAAACAGAAATATAGATCAAAGGAACAGGATAGAAAGCCCAGAGATAAACCCACGTACATATGGTCACCTTATCTTTGATAAAGGAGGCAAGAATACACAATGGAAAAAGACAGTCTCTTCAGTAAGTGGTGCTGGGAAAACTGGACAGCTACATGGGAAAGAATGAAATTAGAGTACTCCCTAATTATACACAAAAATAAGCTACAAATGGATTAAAGACCTGAATGTAAGGCCAGACACTATAAAACTCTTAGAGGAAAACATAGGCAGAACACTCTATGACATAAATCACAACAAGATCCTTTTTGACCCAACTCCTAGAGAAATGGAAATAAAAACAAAAATAAACAAATGGGACCTAATGAAACTTCAAAGCTTTTGCACAGCAAAGGGAACAATAAGCAAGATGAAAAGACAACCCTCAGAATGGGAGAAAATATTTACAAACGAAGCAACTGACAAAGGATTAATCTCCAAAATATACAAACAGCTCATGCAGCTCAATATCAAAAAAACAAACAACCCAATCCAAAAATGGGCAGAAGACCTAAATAGACATTTCTCTAAAGAAGATATACAGATTGCCAACAAACACATGAAAGGATGCTCAACATCACTAATCATTAGAGAAATACAAATCAAAACTACAATGAAGTATCACCTCACACCGGGCAGAATGGCCATCATCAAAAATCTACAAACAATAAATGCTGGAGAGGGTGTGGAGAAAAGGGAACCCTCTTGCACTCTTGGTGGGAATGTAAATTGATACAGCCACTATGGAGAACAGTATGGAGGTTCCTTAAAGAACTAAAAATAGAACTACCATATGACCCAGCAATCCCACTACTGGGCATATACCCGGAGAAAAGCATATTTCAAAAAGAGTCATGTACCACAATGTTCATTGCAACTCTATTTACAATAGCCAGGACATGAAAGCAACCTAAGTATCCATCAACAGATGAATGGACCTAGAGACTGTCATACAGAGTAAAGTAAGTCAGGAAGAAAAATACAAATACCGTATGCTAACACATATATATGGAATCTAAAAAAAAAAAAAAAAAGATTCTGAAAAACGTAGGGACAGGACAGGAATAAAGATGCAGATGTAGAGAATGGACTTGAGGACACAGGGAGGGGGAAGGGTAAGCTGGGAAGAAGTGAGGGAGTGGCATGGACATATATACACTACCAAATGTAAAATAGCTAGCTAGTGGGAAGCAGCCGCATAGCACAGGGAGATCAGCTAGGTGCTTTGTGCCCACCTAGAGGGGTGGGATAGGGAGGGTGGGAGGGAAATGCAAGAGGGAGGAGATATGGTGATACATGTATACATATAGCTGATTCACTTTGTTATCCAGCAGCAACTAACACAACATTGTAAAGCAATTATATTCCAATAAAGATGTGAAAAAAAAAAAGATTCATGGCAAGGGGATGTGTATGTGTGCAGAATAGTCACCTGTGTGTTAACAGAGAAATGTTTTCCAGCGGTTCAAGGGAATAAAGAATTTACCCACTGGCAAAATAAATGGAAATATATATAACTGCAACACACACATACAAACCAGAAAAAAAATATTAACTATAGCTTGCAAATACTGTTTCAAGTTCCAACCATAATTATAAGTTTCACCATGAACCCTGCTTATTCTTTCTGACTTCTGACGACTCAGTCGCCTACTCAAAAAGGAGAAAATAAAGGTGCAAGAACCTTTAGTTAAAGTGTCCAGTCACATCCTCAAAAAGCAGAAAACAAAATCTCATCCAATTTGTTTGGAAAGAGAGAATTATGTACTTGTTCCCATATAGGATCTACCAGTTGGGGAGGGGGCTGGTGAGGAGGGGAGGCAGGGTACAAATGAGGACAGGGATCTACGCTGGGGACAGTGGTTCCACAGACAGAAATAATCTAGGTTCTCTTGGACAAAATGAGGAGGTAATTTAGTTGCTGCTGGATCAAGGTTTCAGAGCAATAAGAATCAGGTAAGGCAACAGCGAGAGTTAATAGAGGATCGTTTAGATTCACAATAAAGATATAATTTCCTTAGGGCCTTCAAAATAACAATAACTTCCAGAAGGTAGTTAGCATGCAGATTTGGAGATTACTTTAGCTCATCCTGTTCATCAAGACACACATGGGTCCACCCACAAGAGCCAGTAATTAGATTCCACCACTCCCTGTCCCAAGCGGTCTTGGACAGTGACCATTAACCCTCTGCCCCAGAGGCAGGAGAAGCGATCTGGGAACGCTGCGTGCACAGGCCAGGGTTCATCACGACAGCAGCAATTACCCTCCCTCCAAGTGTGTGTCTGCCTCGGTGGGACCAGGGCACTTGGCACATTAAAGAGCATTTATAAACAGTAGGTTAGAAGAGCTCAGGGGAAGATGAACCATGTAATGAGTGATGGTTATTAATGACCATTATTATCCTTGTCCTGACCCAAGAACCATTCCTCTGAGAACGTTTACTTAGTATGCAGGACTGGAGCTGAGTCAAACATGAGGAGTTCTGTTTTTAATTCTGCTATTAACCCACCAGTTTTACAGGGAAAGGAAATAGCGCCATGAAGTGAAGTTCTCTTCTTAAAAATTAATATATATAAATGAAAATTTTAGAGCCCCTGTGTTCCACATGAAGAGAAACAGATCGATTCTCAGTGTGGCAAGTCACATAATGGAGAGCATAAGGGCAGGTTTAACGTGAATAAGATATTGATTTCCCCTTGTTACTTGATTCAACTTTATTCCTTTTGGATTGCCAAAGGCCTCTGTGACAACACAGGCTGTGGTCTAGAGGGCAATTTGGAGCTGTATTCTCTGGTCCTTCATTTATTCATTAAAGTTTTGTGCTAACAACATCTGAGTGAAAGAGAGGTTCAGTTAAGCCAACAAGTATGCCTGAGCCTTTTCAGACTGAAGAAAGAGTGAACAGTTTAATTATCAAGAAAAGGACAGGCAGGCCATTCTCAGTACGGTTTATGGTATTTTGGAGGGGTCTGGCTAATTTTTTTTACTTGTCAAAATTTCATAATTCATTACTACAGTTTTGTTAATATTTCATATCATACAAAAAGACTCTGAGGAAAAAGTGAACATCCTCTTTCACATACCTGCTCCCCTCTCCCAATCCATATGTCTCCTCTGGGTAATGCTCTTAACACTTAGATATGTGCCCATTCAGGATTTTCTATGCCTTTGCATCCATACTCATGTATATAGATTTGTTTTCACAAAAATGAAGCCATACCATAGTATTGTTCTAGAACATAATATGTCTTGGAGATCTTTCCGTGTCAGGATAAAGAGAGATCCCTCACACTTTTTAACAGCTGCACAGTATTCCACAATATGAATACTCTTCACTTATTTAATCCTTCTCCCACTGATGGGATTTCAGAACGTTTCCAGTTATTACTGCAATGATACCACAGAGATCACACATCTCAGCCTCACAGAAGGTCCCTTGACACATGGGTAGCCAGAGGAGAGGCAAAGTGGTGGTAGGATAGGTCTGGGATGGCAGAGGTATACCCTGGGACCACCATTTCCTGTCCTGGCAGCCTATGGCCCCAGAGACAGGTTCAGGACAACATCTGAAAGGTTCCCCTGCCCCTGGCTGAGCCCATCCTGTCCCTACTTTGCTCAAGACAGGTGCAGATGAGGCTGAGAATGAGCTGGTGGCCCTGACTAAACCTCACAGTTAAGATGAGGGTGTTGAAGTTGAATAAACGGGTTGGATCCAGTGACCTGATACAGGGGCGGCATGCAGAGTGGATACATCAGTAACAGACACGGAGCATTTAGAACCAATGTAATAAAGAAGAAAAGAGACATGGCAGCAGAATCCAGAGGACAGATACCTCCGTGTAGGGCCGCAGCCTGGTGTGAAAGGAAGGAGGGAAGAGAAAAAGAGGAAAATAGGAATTGCTTGAGTATTTATTCAAAAGAGACTGAATTCACCTGAAGACTCCCAAATTTGCTTTGAATTGGCAAGATCAAGTTTATCACCATCATTGAAAAAGATTTGAGTGTTGTATTGGTTTGCTAGGTCTGCCATAACAAAGCACAACAAACTGGACGGCTTAAACAGCAGAAATGTACTCTCTCATGATTCTCTTAATTCTGGAGGCAAGAAGTCCAGGATCAAGGTATCAACATGGGTGCTTCCTTCTGAGGGCCAAGAGACAGACTGTTCCATGCCTCTGCCTTGGCTTCTGCTGGTTCCCTGGCAATCTTTAGCGTTCCTTAGCTTTAGAAGCACCACTTTGATCTCTGCCTTCTTTGGCATGTGGTGTTTTCCCTGAGTGCATGTCAGTGTCCAATTTTCCCCTTGAGGTAAGGACATGGGTCATATTGGATTAGGACTCATCCTAATGACCTCATTTCAACTTGACTCCC
This sequence comes from Tursiops truncatus, assembly GCF_011762595.2. Taxonomy (NCBI): domain Eukaryota; kingdom Metazoa; phylum Chordata; class Mammalia; order Artiodactyla; family Delphinidae; genus Tursiops; species Tursiops truncatus. Next base: position 35,545,961 of record NC_047035.1, on the reverse strand, counting down.
TCTGTAAAGACCCTGTCTTCAAATAAGGTCATATTCTGAGGTACTGGGGGATCAGAACTCCAACATTTCTTTTTGGAAGGACAAAATTCAACCCACAACAAGTATTAAGGTCAGTTAAAGAGAAAAAAAGTTCTAATTTTGCACACCTGAATTATGTAGACTGAAATTTGAATCTCCAAAACTATTTCACTTGCATTTAAATACAGGAAAACTAATGTAAGGTTCTGTTCTTGAAAATGCTTGACCTGTAGCCTAGAATACATCTCACACTAGGTTGTCTCTAAGTTTAGCAGAATTTGCAATAGTCCTCTGAAAATCCACTGCCTCACCTCTACAGGGGTATGACCCTCAAGTTTCCCAAGGAAGCTCCCCAAGGAAGACCCCACTGGCCACCGAGTTCACCAGAGAATCAGCCCTAGGAGGCAGCACAATAAGTTACCATGTGCTGAGTCTTGCACTGAAGAGATGCCAGAGGAGATACCTAAGACCAGCAAAGGGGGCCGCCCAGGTTGTCTATGCACAACAGAGATGCCTAAGAGCAGGGAGCAGGATAGAAACCAGGAAGCTCGTGTGAAGCATCCATTTGACATGCAGCCTTCCTAGGACTCTTCTCATGGTTCACTTTCCTGTTCATCCTAGCAGGTGAGTTCCAGGCACCAGCTCCAAGGGGCAGTCCAGGTGCCCATGCCAACACTTTGAATGGTCAGGTAGAAAGCAGGCAGGATCCATCCCAAACTCAGAGAGGAAGAAACTTGTCAGAAGCCAATTCACTCTCAACTAGTCAATGTCTGAAATGAAGGCAGCAATTCGGCAGCAGCAGTCATTTTGTGGAGCTTCTGAAGGACTGTAGTACCTGCCATTGTCTTGACAGTTTCTATGAGACCTCATCCAGTTAGGGAGCTGGTTATGGCGCTTTGTACAAGGCTGTCATTTCCTCGTATGTGTCAGAGGTTGACAGTTCTTGGAGGGAGCGCTGTCAGCACAACAAGTGATTGAGCTGTTGGAGGCTGCCGCAGTACATTCCAGCCAAGAGTGGAGCTTAGACAGCCTCTTGTGACAAAGGCAACAAAAAACACAGAGACAAACCACCGAGAGTTGGTGAGAGGCTCACACCTATCTGCTAGATGGGTTTTCTCCAAAAAGCACAAATTGTGTATCACGTGCATGCTACATGCAGTGCTAGAAAAGCGGTCTCAAAGGATGACCAATGGAATGTGGTAAATAAACGCCCAGCTCCCTCACTCCAACTGGGAGAACTCCAGGCATCTTTTGTACACTGGCTGTAGAGTTCCCCAGGGGCATAAACTCTAGTTGCCCAAGTGGGCACTTGATAACACCCCTTTACCAGCTGCCTCCCTTCCCTGTCTCACTTTCCCCTTCCTCTACTGGTGTTTCCTGGAATCAATTTCCAAATAAACTCCAGGCACCCAAATCCTTGTCTCAGGGAAGACGCAACCTAGGACAATCACCTGCTGAACTGGATTGTTCCTATTTCACCAAGATGTAAAGATCAGAATAACCCGAGCAATTCTGAGCTAGGAGAAAGGACACCAACCAGTTGTCCTTCCTCCGTGAAATAGGCACAGTTGGAATTTAATACCTCCAAGGTAAACATCTGAAGGGTCATTTATGCTCTCCAACCCAAATGCCCTTTGACAGTGTGGGCAGAGATGATGTCCCCTTGGCCTAGGGCCTTTGACTGCTTCTACCACACTTACCATCAGGCTGGACATTGAGGCCTAGTGTGAGACTTAGAATACCATTCTCTGCCTCCATTGTAGTTATTCATGCTCGTATCTTATCTTTAGCCCAGGGGTGAGGACCCTGAACTGGGAGTTAGAAACCCTGGGTTTGATCTTGGCTCAGCACTGAAAAGCTAGAGATCAAGGGGAAATCTTTGACCTGTTCTAAATTCCACTTCCCTACTTCAAGAAATAAGTGGATAAACCAGGAAATCTCTAAGGTTTCTTCCATCTCCTAAAATATCTCTACTTTCATTCAATTTAAAGACACACAATGGTTTAATTGCTTGCATAGGCCATATTCAGTCACGGGGGTAAGAGAGGCAGATGGTTGAGAATAATACCTTTTCAAGACACCAATAAAAAGTAATTTATATTTCAAGACTCCCATTCTGTCTTCTTGGAAAGCCTGAAAGAAATTCCTTCTTTTATCCGGTTGCCAGACAACCTTTCTATTGAGGATTTCATTCCCCTTGTTTTAAAAGAAATATAAATCTGGCTTTGGATACCTGGTTAGGGGGTGAAAGCTGACTTCAGGTGTCCCTCAGCAAGAATGTGAACTATGCTTGCCCATCAGGAGCTTGACTGAAATTGAAAGAATTTAAGGAGAATGCTTTAAGGCAGCGGATGAAACTAAAAATGGCTAGTAGATGCTGGAGGCTAGAAAAAGCTATGGAGAGGATCGATAATTAAATGGTGCATTGTATTTAGTGATCCTCTATGTTGCAAAGATATCTTCCCAAATTGTATTCATCCTCATATTAGCCTTTTGAGTAGGAAGGACAGTCTCTTTGTAACTGATGAACAAATTACACCCAAAAGGATAAATGACTTGCCTTAATTTTCATTTCTAAATAACGGCAGAGACTCTCCAGTTTGGTGCCTGATTTTTGGGTGAGCGTCTACAGAAGACTAAGAAAGGTTATTTTCATCAATCATCTTCCCTCAGACAAGCAGCCCAAGAAGGGCCAGGACACAGAAAGATGAGAAGCACCGAGGCAGATTAGGCAATGTACCTCTAGGCCGGAAAATCCAGTGTTACTTTTTCAGGGGACAAGAAGAACCACATTTCCCTTGTCTCAAGTCCCTGCCCAGCCCCTGGGAGAATATTCCCTCCTAGGCAACCAGGGCACCTCCACTTGTCAGGACTCAGCACGATGTTTTACGAGGAAACAGAAAGAAGTTCGTCTGTTGGCAAAGCCAAATTCAGCAGAGAAAGTTGTTCCATTTCAGTTCCCCAGCACCACACTGCCAGTCTATAGAAAAAAGAACCACTTGTCGCACTGTAATGTATTTGTTTATATGTCTATCTTCCTATTAGACTGTAATCCCATTGAAAGCCAAAGACTGATGAAGCATACAGGTAGGTTTAAACTGGCAGGGAGAAACCACTTTTGCTTAATCTGTAAGGTTACGTGCCTGATTTCTTTGGCCAAGAACGCCAGAAGTGGTCGGGCAGCCACCCAGAGCAGAAGCAGATGAAGCTGTTTATAGCAGCTTCCCTTGGTGCCCAAAGCACCTGAGGGGCTGGGGGGTCATGATGCAGCCCAAGTCTAATCCTTTTATAGCTGGGACTTGCATCACTATTCACGAATGTATGCAAATAATTCATACCTTTGATAGGAAATATTTCCAGATACCATCATCCCTTTGTTTCTTGAGTCAAACCCAGCATCAGCAAGGCCATATCCAGAGGTAGAAATGGGGTGAGATGGGAGGGAAGAAAATAAAGGCAAGTATCCAAGCTTTTCCTGGACAATATTCTTACTTCCAGGTGCCCAGCAGGCTGGAAAGTCCATTTCCCTGCCATTTCTTATTCTTCCTGTTCCCCAGTGGCTATATAGTGTCTGGTCCATGGTTTGTACTTCACATGCATTTTTGAATTGACTACTGTAGTTGCCTCTTAGCTGGATTTCCATCTAAATGCCTTTTTGCTCCCATCCTAACTATACAAACATGAGCTTTGGAGACATTAAATGATTTGAATGATGACCCAGCTAGTTAGTAGCATAATCCAGATCTACAAGCATTAATTCCATCATTTTTTTCTACTCTACCACACAGCTCCTCTCCTCCTAAAAACCCACAGTAGTTCCCTATGGGTTCTAAAAAACCTACAGGGGTACCCCGTGGTCACTACATCAAATTTCGATGTTTCTGCTCTCAGTCTTCTCTCCCAAACGCCACCCATCTCTCCATTTTTTCCAGGTTAAAAAAGACTCTCTTTGCTAGTCAAGCATACCTGCTGGTCATCTCTTCATTCTTGCATTCTTACAAGCCCTTAATCGGGCAATAAAATGTTCCCCTGCCTCTTTCTATGAATTCATGTCTCTTTTCCTTTTTTGGAAAGTTAGGTCAGACTGCATTCCTCCAGGAAGCCCATCCAAACTAGTACCACCTCCCTCTGCTCTAATCTGACCACTCCCCTGTCAGCATCAAGTACTTCTATTCTCTTCATGGTTCATACTGGCTGACACATAGCACAGACTGAATAAATCTGTAGAGTGAATGAATAAATAGATGCTGTTGATTCTATTTCTGAGCCATCTCTCAAATGTGTCCCTTCCTCCCTGTTCCCACTGTCATAGCCCCAGGTAAGCCTCTCATCATTGTTCCCATGGACCACCCAAATAGTCTCCAAAGAGCTTCCCTTCCATCTTCCCTCTATCCAGACTCCACAAGTGCCACCTGAGTGAACTTTCTGAAAGAAATTTGATCATGTCTCCTAATTTCATGGTTCCCCAATGCCTTTGGGATAAAGTCAAAAGTTCTTAGCATGACTTTTAAAGCTCTTCACAATCAAGTCTCAAACAATTCTTCTGTCTCTGTTACTTTTCGCTAACCCTTCAAGCACAGAGTGTATGTTTTTTTGTTTTTTTTTTGTTTTTGGCTGCGTTGGGTCTTTGTTGCTATGCGCAGGCTTTTCTCTAGTTGCAGGGAGTGTCGTTGTGGTGCGTGGGCTTCTTATCGCGGTGGCTTCTCTTGTTGAGAGCACGGACTTTAGGCACGTGGGCTTCAGTAGTTGTGGCGCATCAGCTCAGTAGTCGTGGCTAGCGGGCTTAGTTGCTCCGCGGCATGTGGGATCTTCCCGGACCAGGTCTCGAACCCGTGTCCCCTGCATTGGCAGGTGGGTTCTTAACCACTGTGCCACCAGGGAAGTCCCAGGGTGTATGTCTTGTCAATGCTATTCTGTTTGCCAGAGGCATCCTCCCTACTTTTCTACCTGCCAAACTTCCACTTATGTTTTGGGGTCTATCACACATCTTACCGCCACAGCCTGGATGGCTGCCCCACCTAACCCTAGAGATAAACCTGCCCTCCTCTGAACTCCCAGTGATTTGGGCCACACTGAGTACGGTTCATTTTAATTGCTAGCTGGTCAGTCTTGCTCTTGCTTTGTGAGCCTCTTGAAAGCAGGACCAAATGTTCCTGTCTTTTATATCCACAGCCCCATTAGAGTACTCAGCTCCTAGGATGCTCTCAGTGAATAAGTGAACGAAGCAGTTTGTTCACACCATGTTAATTTTCATTCACTTGAAACCATACACTGTTAAAGGTGAAAAAGATATTAGAAAATATATTTTCTAAACTGTTCATTTTTCACATGAAGAAACTTCAGCCTGCAGGGCTTTAAGAGACTTGCCCAAGGTCACAAAGAGGCAGCAAGGGGCACTGACCCTGGTCACCTGACTCATAACACCTTCTACTTTATTGTACATAAAAAGTTGTGATGCCAAAAGCCAGAGTAAGCACCTCAAGCAAAAAAAAAAAATGAGTATCTTCTTTCTTTTGCATTTTTCTATACAGGGGACTATATAGCCTCATTTGAATTCAACAAATGTGACTGAATTAATGACATCTACAGACCTGCATCTCTGCTTTGCAGTTGTGCAGTTGCCCCTTGATATCATTTTGAAGTGCATTTTAATGAGTCAATTCAGTTGACTTACATTTTTTAAAAATTCTTCAGATATATTGAAATTCTGCAAAACTCCTCTTTGGATGATGTATATTAAAGTATTTAAGTTAAAGTGTTGGCGAGGATGTGGAGAAGAGGGAACACTTGTACACCGTTGCTGGGAATGTAAATTGGTACAGCTACTGTGGAAAACATACAGAGGTTACTCAAAAAATTAAAAATATAACTACCATATGATTCAGCAATTCCACTTCTGGGTATTTATCTGAAAAAAAAATGAAAACACTAACTGGAAAATATATATGCACCCTCATGTTCATTACAACATTATTTAAAATAGCCAAGTTATGGAAACAACCTAAGTGTTCATCAATAGATGATCAGATAAAGAAGATGTAGTATATATATACAATGGAATATTACTCAGCTATAAGTAGAAGGAAAGCTTGCCATTTGCAACAACATGAATGGACCTTGAGAGCCTTATTTATGCTCAGTGAAAAAAGTCAGACAGAGAAAGACACCACATGATCTCACTTATAAGTGGAATCTAAAAACAAAACAAGCAAACAAGAAATCAAGCACACGGATACAGAGAAGAGATTGGTGGTTACCAGAGGTGGGGGCTTAGGGATGCAAAATGAGTGAAGGGGGTTAAAAAGTACAAACTTCCAGCTATAAAATCAATGTCATGGGGATGTAATGTACAGCATGGGGGCTATAGTAAATAATACTGTATTATATATTTGAAATTGCTAAGCGAGTAAATCTTAAAAGTTTTCATCACAATAAAAAAAGTGCTGTAACTATGTGTGGTGATGGATGTTAACTAGACTCACTGTAGTGATCCTTTCACAGTGTATACAAATAATCGAATCATTAGGTTGTACAGCTGAAACTAATATAATGTTATATGTCAATTGTATCTAAATTTTTTAAAAAAGAAGAATGGTAAAGCAAGCAATATCTGAACCTGAATTTTCCCATAAATTTCCTTTGGCCCTCCTCTATACTTTACTGTTTACAGCCGAAAAACTATGTATTTACAGATAATTCCTTCAAATGTCCTGTTAATGCTTGAAAGGTGTTTGCTTTCTACATAAACTGCACCTCTACAATACAGAAGTCAAGCTTAATTTTGATTCCATATTGCTTAGATGTGATACTTATTTTTAAGTCCTTGTTTTATGTAAAATTAAATAGAAATTAAATGGCCAATGTTACAGAGCGGAGAGAGTGAGGAGGCTGCGTCTGGCTCCCGCTCTCACAGCCATTGCAGTACATTGAGCTCCATAGAGACAGCGCCGGGGCAAGTGAGAGCCGGACGGGCACTGGGCGACTCTGTGCCTCGCGGAGGAAAAATAATTAAGCATGGGCAAAGGAGATCCTAAGAAGCCGAGAGGCAAAATGTCATCATATGCATTCTTTGTGCAAACTTGCCGGGAGGAGCACAAGAAGAAGCACCCAGATGCTTCTGTCAACTTCTCAGAGTTTTCTAAGAAGTGCTCAGAGAGGTGGAAGACCATGTCTGCTAAAGAGAAAGGAAAGTTTGAAGACATGGCAAAGGCGGACAAGGCCCGTTATGAAAGAGAAATGAAAACTTATATCCCTCCTAAAGGGGAGACAAAAAAGAAGTTCAAGGATCCCAATGCACCCAAGAGGCCTCCTTCGGCCTTTTTCTTGTTTTGTTCTGAGTATCGTGCAAAAATCAAAGGAGAACATCCTGGCCTATCCATTGGTGATGTTGCAAAGAAACTGGGAGAGATGTGGAATAACACTGCTGCAGATGACAAGCAGCCTTATCAGAAGAAGGCTGCTAAACTGAAGGAAAAGTACGAAAAGGATATTGCTGCATACCGAGCTAAAGGGAAGCCTGATGCAGCAAAAAAGGGAGTCGTCAAGGCTGAAAAAAGCAAGAAAAAGAAGGAAGAGGAGGAAGATGAGGAAGATGAAGAGGAGGAGGAGGAGGAGGAGGATGAAGAGGATGAAGAGGAAGAAGAAGATGATGATGATGAATAAGTTGGTTCTAGCGCAGTTTTTTTTTTTCTTGTCTATAAAGCATTTAACCCCCCTGTACACAACTCACTCCTTTTAAAGAAAAAAATTGAAATGTAAGGCTGTGTAAGATTTGTTTTTAAACTGTACAGTGTCTTTTTTTGTATAGTTAACACACTACCGAATGTGTCTTTAGATAGCCCTGTCCTGGTGGTATTTTCAATAGCCACTAACCTTGCCTGGTACAGTATGGGGGTTGTAAATTGGCATGGAAATTTAAAGCAGGTTCTTGTTGGTGCACAGCACAAATTAGTTATATATGGGGATGGTAGTTTTTTCATCTTCAGTTGTCTCTGATGCAGCTTATACGAAATAATTGTTGTTCTGTTAACTGAATACCACTCTGTAATTGCAAAAAAAAGAAAAGTTGCAGCTGTTTTGTTGACATTCTGAATGCTTCTAAGTAAATACAATTTTTTTTATTAGTATTGTTGTCCTTTTCATAGGTCTGAAAATTTTCTTCCTAAGGGGAAGCTAGTCTTTTGCTTTTGCCCATTTTGGATCACACGAATTATTACAGTGTTTATCTTTCGTATAGTTAGCTGATAAAAAGCTTTTGTGTACACACCCTGCATACTCATGATGAGGGTAATAAAAGTTTAATTGAGACAGTTTTCATCCATAACTGAAACTCAAATCTTGATCGGTTGATATCAGATTTCACATAGCCCAGGTTCATTTACAAAGTGAAGAGTAACCAATCTACTCACAGCACGGGATTATTAGAATCAAACATTTTGAAAGTCTGTCCTTGAAGGACTAATAGAAAAGTATATTCTGATCTTTACATGAGGACTCTACATCCTTTAACTCCCATTACCATGTAATGGCAGTTATATTTGCAGTTCCCACGTTTAAGACTGAGAATGTATCCCCAAAAGCGTGAGCTTAAAATACAAGACTGCCATATTACGTTTTTTTGTTGTTGTTGATAATTAGTCCCAACAAAGGCTCTGGAGAAAAAGTGCTGGCTGTAAATGTCTTCTCCTATTTATCTAAATACGGATTGTTTAGGAAACTTGAGATCCTCCATTAAAGGTATTTTTAATGGGCCAACTTTTAAAATTGTATACCACATTTTAAATTGGGTATATTTTCCTATATTATGGTTTGCCCCTTTATAAATGAAGTAGACATGAGGGAGGAAGACAAGCTTTGTATTTCAGTGTGAATTACCTGATTTATTTGAATTTGATTTTTCTCTACAAAACTCAAGCTCATTCATCAGGGTCATATGTTTATCTGCTTAACAGTTTAGGGAACAATTTGGCAATTTTGTGGTTTTTGAGATTATCGTTCTCTTAAAGTGCCAGTGTTTTAAAATAGCGTTCTTGTAATTTTACACGCTTTTGTGATGGAGTGCTGTTTTGTTATATAATTTTGACTTGGATTCTTTCCATTTGCATTTGTTTTATGTAATTTCAGGAGGAATACTGAACATCTGAGTCCTGGATGATACTAATAAACTAATAATTGCAGAGGTTTTAAAAAAAAAAAAAGAAAAAGAAATTAAATGGCCAAAACACTGGCAAAAAATAAAAGTTTACCTTAGACAGTTATGGACACTGACTTCTTCTAATACCCAAGATCAAATTACAAAGTTCCCAATTTATGCCATTAATGTAGACAAACACTAATGTCTAGCTATTCCATTCAGACTTCTTTTTTTTTTAACTTATTTATTTTATTTTACTTATTTTTTGGCTGTATTGGGTCTTCTTTGCTGCGCATGGGCTTTCTCTAACTGCGGCAAGCAGGGGCTACTCCTTGTTGCAGTGCGCAGGCTTCTCATTACGGTGGCTTCTCTCGTTGCGGAGCACGGGCTCTAGGCACATGGGCTTCAGTAGTTGCGGCACATGGGCTCAGTAGATATGGCTCACGGGCTCTAGAGTGCAGGCTCAGTAGTTGTGGCGCACGGGCTTAGCCACTCCGCGGCATGTGGAATCTTCCCAGACCAGGGCTCAATCCCGTGTCCCCTGCATTGGCAGGTAGACTCCCAACCACTATACCTCCATTCAGACTTCTGTCTCACAGTATGATGCTGAGGATAATTTGCTCTTCTCAGAGGGGAAAAGTCAAAGAAAGATGATCTTAGTGATAATCATGGTAATAACAGACAAGTGGAGAAGCAGAGGAACTGACACTGTCAATCAGTGGGAAAATAGGGCACTCAGATTCTTCTATTTTTCAATCTTCTACAAAACTCGAACACAAAGAGAAATGTTTCTTTACAGGAAAAAAAATTAAATGAATTCATACTTTACTCTTTTGAGCGATGCAAGGCAACGTGCCCTCAGGATTCATCACTGCTTCCTGCTTGTTGACCCTGTCAGTCACGAGTTTGCATTCTTCTCACAACAGAGGGCAAGTGTCTTAAAAGATTCTAAGAATTTTGTTCAAGTAAATACACAAAAAGATTTTTCAGTCATTTTCCATAGAAAGGGAAATGGCCACTTTAGAGAGATTTAATAGCCCTTAACATCACATCCGTGCACGAATGTGTGCGCAGCCTGTAAGCGAGGAGGTTATCTTTTACGCTCCTGCTAATACCCTCCATTTCCCCCTTTGTCCTGCTTATAGTTCAAACAGGCTTCAGTAGTCACATCGCTGTCATTTGGTGCTATCTCAAAGTTAAATCATAATGAGCTTCGAGATTGTTGCTTGTTTCTCTCTTGTTTCTGCAGAAATGCAGGCTCCTTTTCCATTTTGGAGGGTATGAGCCTCCAGGTTTCTATGATTGCCTCTCACGCCTTCTTTCTCCTTTTATTCTCTCTTCTTCTTTGGCTCAGAAAGCAAACTCATTACCAAACCAAATATATAAGCCTCCCACACAGAATCTGGAGGAGAAAGTCATCCCATTTAATTCAGAGGAGCTGTTTCAGAGGCCCTCCACCGTCCTCAGCTTCAGCGGCCTGCAGGCCACGCCACGTGTCACCTGACTAAATACGGGACTGTCTCTTCAGAGCCTGCTCTGTTGGCTGAACAAAATCACTGACATGGAAAAGTAACTAATTTTCTACGGAATACACTTACTCCCAAACAATTTACAATCTCAAAATTAAAATTAGTACAATAATAATTACAACAATAGTAACAACAAACACATAAGCACTTTGTGCCCGGCACTCATCAGAGCACTTCACATATATCATTTCATCTAATCCTCACAACAATCCTATGAGGTAGATCCCCTCATTATCCTTATTTTATAGATAAGTGAAGTGAGGCTCAGAAAGTTTACTAACTTGCCCAAGATCACACAGCAGCGAATGGCAAATGCAGCCTAAATTTCAAACACTCTGGTGCCAAGTTCATTCTCTTCACCCCTATGCTGTGCTGTCTCAAATTAAAGGACAAATATATCCTTTTATAATAGAGATAATAATAAAAATAGTAAGAACAAACATTTATTGAGGGCTTACTACGTGCCAGATACGTAACTTATAACAACCTTCTGGTGTTTATTATCCTCATTTTCCAAATGAAGAGACTTAGGTTAAGTAGGTGGCCAAAAATTGCGCAGCTAGTAATTGTCAGAATTAGGAAGTGAATTCATGCACCCTGACTCCTAAGTCATCTTGGTATATTTCTTCTCCATCTTACTTCCGTAAACATGAGGAAAATGAGGCCCAAAGGGGTTTAGTATTTATATAACAATAACCTGATCTAATTATTTTCAAGGTAGTTTTTCAAAAACTCAGACCAAATTCCAGGTCTTCTGAGTCTCAATTATGTGCTTTTCTCATTGTAGCTGCCCTTCCTATGTTCCTTATCAGTGAATGCTGCCCGCTCCAGTCACGTAGGAGCCCATGTTAGACACCTGAAATCATTCCTAGTTCCTCTGTAATGCTCAGCAGCCTATAGCCAATTTGTCATTATGTTCCATTGAATCTACCACCAAACACTTCTCGAATCTAAATCTTTTGCCTTTGGGATAATGTCCAAACTCCTTAATGTAGCAACTTAAGGTCCTTCACAATCTTATCTCAACTTTGTTTGCAAGTCTCTCATTACCACAAGCGACCCCACCCCATACACATAAACACACACACACACACACACACACACACACACACACACACACACTGTACATTGCACAGTAGTCATGCTAAGCTACATGAAACCCATGTTTCTTTATACCCATGCTTTTGCAAACACTATTCTCTTTGTAGGCAATATTCTTTCCCAAACTCTCCATTTTGTAAACTCCTATACAATCCTTAAAGCCTTCTTTTGCTTACCCAGGCAGATCCAGTCTCTGCTTCCTTGATATTCCCATGTCACTTTTGTAGTATTTATCACACTGTGTTAGCATTTCTTATCAGACTGTAAATTCTAGGAGGGCAAGAACTTTGTTTTAAATTCCTTTGCATCTCTATCACCTAACACCATGCCTGCATCATACTAAAGGTTTAATAACTGAGAGTTCAGTTAAATTGAACTTCTCTTACACAACAGCTGCCTTTATTGGTCTAGCTCCTTGCTACTGAAAGTGGGATCTAAGAGTAAGGCCCTATGGGACTAGTATTTGAATCTCCCTTGTACTTAGTTATAACTTGAAATACTCAGGAATGTATTTTCCTTTCTTACCCAACTAGTATAACTGAGATTAATTTTTATTAATACCAGTCTTCTAAAATTTGTGGGAGTTCACAGATATGCAAAACTTTGCAATCAGATATTATTTCTCTAGGATGGCCAACAATTGAGATACTATATTAGGGTAACTTTCCCTTCTCAGTTAAAAACAAAACCACTCATGAAAAATCAGAGTTATATTGAGGAAGATAAATAAAAACTTAAAAGTTCTCTTTCAACAATTACAATAGAAATATAAATACTCCAAGTTGAAAGTTTAAATTGGCCTTGGAATTCCAGCTAAATTAATACATACATAAAAATATACAGAGTATATTTCCTTATTAGTTTTTAAGCACAGAAGATGAGCAGCAGAAGGAGTTGATAGTGTTTCACAGTTAGAACTGCTAAGGACCTAAAAATGATTTTTTAATTAGTTTTTCTTCCCAATTCTGGGTGGCAGGAGCATATGGCTACCCATTCATTTTAAAGATGAAGAGAATAAAGCACAGAGAGTTAAATGATTTGCTGAAATTACCCAAACTACCACCTTCTGGTAGTAAACTAGTAGTAATCACTCATTGGGGCTTATTCTGTGACTGACAGAGTGCTAAGAATTTCTATGAATTATCTTATTCCTCACATGAATACCATGAGGTAGGTGCTAGCCTACTTCCTCAACTGTAATATCCTTTTATTAAAAAACATTTTCACATCTCTAAAATAGGTGAATTTTACAATCAATGTTGTGTCATAGTTTGATTGGCAGGCATTTTTCTTCATTGGTTGTATAAAAAGTAATGTTAACATCCTAGATCTAAGAAAATACAGTATCAGCCCAATTTTTGCAGGTGAAGAAATGTGACCTTGGAGAAATAAAGTCAGCTTGTCCAAAGTCAAACAGCCAGTAGGTGGCAGAGTCAGGATTTGAACCCAGGAATTTGACTGGAAGCCCACATGCTCAACCATCTATGGTACCACCTTCGATAGTTAATTCACACTCACGGCATCTGAAGTTGCTGGTGTAGTAAAGAATGCTCTCCATTGGCTCTAGAAGACGGTTGTCTCTGGTTGCCAGGGTCATTGAGAAGAGTGATGACTGATGAATGAATGAAAAATTGAGTTTCCCTTAGCAGGTGGCCTTTGACTTCTTGGGGGTTCCTGCAGTGATACAAAGCATCTATTAGTAGGAAAGGCCTGTGGGAAGTGCATGTTCTTCCCAGAGGCTACAGTTGGGTTGCAACACCTTCCAGCAGGTGCCATGGGGTCACACCTCTCGCTTTCATCCCCCAGCTCTGCATCTCCCTCTTGCAAAGGCAGCCAAGTATGGACCAAGCTCTGATTAGATCATCATCCTCTATGAACACATTCTACTTCCTAACATAAAGCCTGAATCTTCTCTAAACTGTGAAAAGCCTTCTAAGACCACAGTTAAGTTTCCATTATTGGTTATGTTTTAGAAAACAAACTTGGCAAGACTTAAACTTGGCAATAACAAAATAGATATGTATTTTTCATTAAGGAGCGTTAGAATGCAGTTGTCTGCAGGAATTGGAATGTGTCAGCTGCTCAGAGAGAGACACACAGTTGATATGGGGAGCAGTGTGACTAATTAGGTTTTCTTTTGTGAAGGAATTGGTTTGTATTGATTCATTTACATCTGATGTAACTCAGCAGTCCTCCCTCTGCCCAGGGAAGCCTGCCTGGACTGGTAAGTGATAAGAAGACTGGCTCACTGGGGCTATGTCTACCTCACTGCTAAATCCGGTTTTCAGGGCCATGGTGACCAGATCACCCTTACTGGTGTCCATTCCCTGCTTAGACACAGGCCAGTCCTATGAGCTACCCCTGCTGGCTGGATATGGAAGGCCTAATACCAGGGCTGCCTTGAAAAGTCACTGGAGAATGCTCAGATTCTGAGCTGCAGAGAGTTTGTGCTTTCCTGATTCAATAAACTAAACCAAAAGGGACCCATCCTATATCTTATGTTAGGAAAAGCTCACTCCCTCTCTAGATGCAGACCACTACCGTCACGCCCATCACAGGTAGAAGAATCTCTCCAGTGACAGAACTCAGCACTAGAGTTAATATATCAAAAAACTATGCATGGGCTTCCCTGGTGGCGCAGTGGTCGGGAGTCCGCCTGCCGATGCAGGGGACACGGGTTCGTGCCCTGGTCCAGGAGGATCCCACATGCCGCCGAGTGGCTGGGCCCATGAGCCATGGCTGCTGAGCCTGCGTGTCCAGAGCCTGTGCTCCGCGGCGGGAGAGGCCACAGCGGTGAGAGGCCTGTGTACCGCAAAACAAACAAACAAACAAAAAAAAACACCCCAAAAGTATGCAGACAAAGCATTCAGGGCAACTTTTGGCATCAATAGTGCTTTTCAAAGAGAATTAGGAGGGGTGGATCTCAGATATGGTTTTGTAACTAATTAGCTGAATGTCCTTGATCAATTGACTGAACTTCTCTGGGTGTCTTTTATTTGTAACATTTCATATTAAAGATGACACTAGTAAATTTATCATCTCTAGAGCCCATGCAGAGTCATTTCTCCCAAGAGACTAGTGGTTTTGCACTGAGTTATCCACACTCTTTTGCCCAGAAACCGTTGTCTTCAATACACACCAGTACTGAGTCACTAAGAGCAGTCTGAAGTTCTGCAACCATGAACAGCATTTATTTCTGTAAAAACGGGCTCAGAGAGATTAGGTAAAGTCACCCATAAGTAGTAAGAGTGAGATGCTAACCCATGTCTGTCTCAATCCCAGAGTCACTCCTTTGTTACTACTCTACTGCCAGTAGGCTATGGACCCGGGAGAAAGGAGTTCCTGAAACAGTGAATCTCCAGGAAGGGAGAACAGAAGTCCCACTTGGGCATGCCACGGAGTTTTTTTGGTTTTTTTAATTTATTTATTTTAATTTACTTATTTTTGGTTGCTTTGGGTCTTTGTTGCTGCGTGCGGGCTTTCTCTAGCTGCGGCGAGCAGGGGCTACCCTTCATTGCGGTGCACAGGCATCTCATTGCGGTGGCTTCTCTTTGTTGCGGAGCATGGGCTCTAGGTGCACAGGCTTCAGAAGTTGTGGCACGCAGGCTCAGTAGTTGTGGCACGTGGGCTTAGTTGCTCCACGGCATGTGGGATCTTCCCGGACCAGGGCTTGAACCTGCGTTCCCTTCATTGGCAGGTGGATTCTTAACCACTGCACCTCCAGGAAAGCCCTGCCATGGAGTTTATAGAGAAACTAGAAGACTTTTAGAGAAACTACCAGAGACAAAAAGCATAAACTTTTTAGTACTAAAACAGGTGGTAGAACAGAAGCAGCTTCCTGGGAATGGAAATGTCCAAAGAAGACCAAGCCGGGTCAAAGTAACCATCATGGCAGAGCATAGGAAATGCTGCCAGATCAGGTTCAAGTGAGCACAGAGAGAACAGTTTCATCCCTACACTCTGTGAGCAATCTTAGGACCCAAGCAGAAAGGGCTTTGTCATCTTACTGACCGCCAGCCTGCCCTTGGCAGTTGTGATTTCAAATAAGTAAGGATCTGTATTGAGTAAGGTTTTTTGGGTGCAAACCACAGGAACTGACTCTAGCTAATTTGAACAACAAATTAAAAAGAAACCTTAGGAAGTACATGGGGCAGTTCACAAAAATTAAAGGAAAGCTAAACCTTAGATTT